>NC_069703.1:27175874-27516348 GCF_023699985.2 Odocoileus virginianus
CAACAATTTCTTTACATGTTTACTATGTGCCAGGCAGAGTAACAATCACTGGCGATAAAACAAAATAAAGATCCTGACCTAGAAAATTTTGCCATTTGGTGAGAACAGACAATAAATGAATGCACAAATAGAAATATATTATCAAAAAAGTATGATAGGCAAAATTGAATATCATGTGATAAACATTACTATTGAATATCTGGTTTTCTTATAGTTCTGAGTGTGCATAGGTTTTCTTCTCTACGCTCATGCATGGCCACTTGACTAATTCTGGATAATAAAAATGTAAGTATTGGATTGGTCAAAAAGTTCATTCCAGTTTTCCTTAAGATATTATGGAAAAGCTTGAACAAACTTTTTGGCCAATCTAATAGAATAGCTATGTGACTGCCAGGCTGCACTGTTGGAGTGCTGTTATTTGACTCTCCAGCTCGCCTCCCTTTGACATGGCAATCAGGATAGTGCATGTTGCCTTGGAGACAGGAGGAGACTGGAATGAAAATTTGCTTGGACTTTACCTAAAAAGTTTATATCAGTAAAAATATAACTCTGCTCAAAGCTAATAAAAATGTGGAGCTGTTTGTTACCACAACATAACCAAGCCTGTCCTGACTGATACACTGGAGAGCGATGGGGGAGTTCTCCTTAGCTGGGGTAGTCAAAGAGGGTTTCTGACAAAGTGGAGATGGCCTTCCCTTGTGGCTCAGCTGGTGAAGAATCCGCCTGCAATGCAGGAGACCTGGGTTCGATCCCTGGGTCGGAAAGATCCCCTGGAGGAGAGAAAGGCTACACACTTCAGTATTCTGGCCTGGAGAATTCCATGGGGTCACAAAGAGTCACACACTACTGAGGGACTTTCAAAGTGGAAATACAATACAGTTGTAGTTATTTGGCTGTGACTTTGAGTGAAGGAAGGGAAGCCATGAATAGGAATGGTACTTAAATATCTCTGAGTGGATCCATTGTTTTAGCTTCATTGGAGCAGCAGGCCCCAACCTTTTTGGCACCAGAGACCAGTTTCATGGAAGCCAATTTTTCCACAGGACCTGGAGGAGGGGGAAAATGGTTTGGGGATGATTCAAACACATGACTTTTATTGTGCACTTTGTTTCTATTATTACATCAGCTCTACCTCAGACCATCAGGCATTAGATCCCTGAGACTGGAGACCCTGCAGTGGACGGCGCTTATCAAATGCATAGATGCTTTGACCTCACCGTGACTCATTGAATTAGAATCTCGAAGGTGGCAAGGAGAGGAGGAGTCTCAGGAGTCTATAATTTTAGTAATTTCCCAGATTACTCTGATGCACAGCCAGCTCTTAGAACCACTGAATTCAGCTTCAAGCCATGATTGTCTCCATTTCTGATGCAGAAATTTTAAATTATATACCTCTCAATCTTTACCTTACTCTGACAAGGAGGAAAATAAGGGAAGACCAGTTTTCAATTCACACCAAAACAACTTTCTTTTCTTTCTAGAGTTCTGACAGAATACGATTCCTTATGTGTCTGTCTTAGTTTTATGGACTCTACTTTGTCTTCACTGCATTATCATATCAAAGAAAGATCTTTTTTTTGGTTTGGCTTATATTGACAGGATCCAATTGAAACTTAAAAAACATCATTTGAGAAAAAGAAATATCAAGGTAGTCCAGATGTTTTTGTTGTTTGAATCTAAGAACTATAAAGACTGGTTTTTGAGTGTTTACCATGTGCACACAATTACCCTGCTAGACAGTATAGGCGTCTCAATGACATTTTGCTTTCAGAAAAACATTGGGGCTTTAAAGTGTTTGCTCTTTTCCTTTCAGTAATACCTGAGAATTATTTTTCATTTTAATAACTACATTTATAAGGTAAATTAAACAATTAATGAAAGGGCTATTAAATGTTTGATTCTTAAGTAATTGTGAATTTATACAGCTTTCATTCTAGTTTTTGTGTGTTTATATGGAAACTGAATGACTGAGCCTGCATTCAAGGCCCTAAAATTGGGGCTAGAAAAGGAAGGCCAGTGCAGAGGGGAGTCCTTGCTATATCACACTTTGTAAGGCTGCCTATATTAGATGTTTCAATTTTATGCTTTTCAAAGCCAAATGTATGATATATCTCTTCACCATATTGTATTAAAATACATTTTTAGCTAAAATAGTAAGAGAAGATATACAGGCAGTCTGATCATGTGCATCTACTCCATTCCAGAAGTCCCTTCAATAACAGTAAAGAACATAAGGTTTACAATTTTCTGCCTTTATACAAAGACAAGGGAACAGGATAAAATCTTATTTACTGAAGATAACAGAGCAGAAGTTGATGGCAATAAATCCTGTACCCAGATATCACAAAGACACTCTGCGTGTGTAGGCTTATGCCAGTGAACTATGGCAGTGATAGAGAAATTTCAAGTCCTCAGCACCACAGCCCCTCCCAACAAGAATTCCAATATTCCTGCGTAAGAGACAATACCTGAGTGAGTGAATGAGTGATTCTATCAATTTTTAGAGAGGCTCTAGATGACAAAACATTTTCACTGAATTCCTGAGCCTTTTGACTTTGTCAGATGACTCTAGTAACATGAATAAATAAATATTCTGTGTTGATCTATTTACCCAGTCTAGAGCCTGGGAAAGAATCTAAATAGCAATTTGGATGGCACGACTGTCGACAATTCAAAGATTCTTTAAATTTCATAGGATTGAGGGTTAAACAATAGGATGTGTGTCAGACTCTTTGCAACCCCATACACTATATAGCCCACCAAGCTCCTCGGTCCATGAACTCTTCCAGGCAAAAATACTGGAGTGGGTTGCCATTTCCAGGGGATCTTCCCAAGCCAGGGATTGAGCCTTCATCTCCCGCATCTCTGCATTGGCTGGCAGATTCTTTACCACTGAGCCACCCTTGGGAAGACACAAACAATAGCTCAATTATTAGTTCAATTATTATTATTGTTAGTTATATTATTATTGTTATTCTATTCTATTATTATTATTGTAATATTATATTATTATTATTGATAGTTCATTTATTATTACTGTTAAATTCACCACCAGAGGGAGCTTATCATTCCTTTCATGTAGATACCAACAAGCTCCAAAGTTTTGACTTGCTTTCTGCATTCCATATTATATAATTATATATTTCATATTATATAATTTTTTGCCTGGGATAAATGTTGGAAGGTTTGTTTTCAGTTCAGTTCCATTCAGTCGCTCAGTCATGTCCCACTCTTTGTGACTCCAAGGACTGCAGCACACAAGGCCTCACTGTCCATCACTAACTCCCAGAGTTCACCCAAACCCATGTCCATTGAGTCAGTGATGCCATCCAACCATCTCATCCTCTGTTGTCCCCTTCTCCTCCCACCTTCAATCTTTCCCAGCATTAGGGTCTTTGCAAATGAGTCAGCGCTTCACATCAGGTGGCCAAAGTATTGGAGTTTCAGCTTCAGCATCAGTCCTTCCAATGAACACTCAGGACTGATTTCCTTTAGGATGGACTGGTTTGATCTCCTTGCAGTCCAAGGGGCTCTCAAGAGTCTTCTCTAACACCACAGTTCAAAAGCATCAATTCTTCGGTGCTCAGCTTTCTTTACAGTCCAACTCTCACATCCATACATGACTACTGGAAAAACCATAGCTTTGACTAGACGGACCTTTGTTGACAAAGTAATATCTCTGCTTTTTATTTATTTATTTTTCTCTGCTTTTTAACATGCTCTCTAGATTGGTCATAACTTTTCTTCCAAGGAGTAACTATCTTCTAATTTCATGGCTGTGGTCACCATCTGCAGTGAGTGATTTTGGAACCCAAAAAAATAAAGTCAGCCACTGTTTCCACTGTTTCCCCATCTATTTGCCATGAAGTGATGGGACCAGATGCCATGATCTTAGTTTTCTGAATGTTGAGCTTTAAGCCAACTTTTTCACTCTCCTCTTTCACTTTCATCAAGAGGCTCTTTAGTTTTTCATTTTCTGCCTTAAGGGTGGTGTCATTTGCGTATCTGAGGTTACTGATATTTCTCCCAGCAATCTTGAATCCAGCTTGTACTTCATCCAGCCCAGCGTTTCTCTTGATGTACTCTACATATAAGTTAAAAAACTGGTTCCTCTGCCTTTTCTAAATTCAACATGAACATCTGGAATTTCACAGCTCACGTATTGTTGAAGCCTGGCTTGGAGAATTTTAAGTGTTACTTTACTAAGATGAGTGTAATTGTGCGATAGTTTGAACATCCTTTGGCATTGCTTTTCTTAGGGACTGGAATGAAAACTGACCTTTTCCAGTCCTGTGGCCACTGCTGAGTTTTCCAAATTTGCTGGCGTATTGAATGCAGCATTTTAACAGCATCATCTTTTGGATCTGAAATAATTCAACTGGAATTCCAATATGTCCACTGGCTTTGTTCATAGTGATGCTTCCTAAGGCCCACTTGACTTCGCATTCCAGGATGTCTGGCTCTCCGTGAGTGATCACATCAGTGTGATTATCTGGGTTATGAAGATCTTTTTTGTATAGTTCTTCTGTGTGTTCTTGCCACCTCTTCTTAATATCTTCTGTTTCTGTTAGGTCCATACCATTTCTGTCCTTTATTTGAGCTCATCTTTGCATGAAATATTCCCTTAGTATCTCTTACTGTGATGAAGAGATCTCAGGTCTTTCCCATTCTATTGGTTTCCTCTATTTCTTTGCACTGATGACTGAGGAAGGCTTTTTTTTATCTCTCCTTGCTATTCTTTGGAACTCTGAATTCAAATGGGTATATCTTTCCTTTTCTCCTTTGCTTTTCACTTCATTAGATTTATGCTATTCTATTTGTCTCAGAAAGCAGGAGAGAAACTTTAATCAATCACAAATCTCTAATTTATTACCTACTCAGAACTTCCTCCAATTGAAAACAGAAACAGAAACTACCTGGAGAATTATATTTCCCTCATGTACCTCTCCATAATCCAAAAATGTATTCTTCTGCCTATGCTGTGATTTAAATTTTACTACATTTTTCTAAAATATCACATCAAATCTAGGCTGAGTCAAAGAACAGAGGAAAGATCCTTGGAGAAAAATGATTGGCTGGTTGGTGACTTATGAGTCATTTGAAAGAAATGGGAAGTTATTAATCACTAAGTATACAGTTTTTGTAATGCAAAATGAATATTTTCCAGAGATCTGCTATACAACATTATTTCCCTAATGAAGAATACTACACCATACACTTAAAATTCTGCTGGAGGAGTAGATCTCATTTAAGTGCTTTCTTGAAAATGAAGTAAAAACTAAAATTTTAAAAATTAAAGTCTTGTGCACTTTAAAAAAAAAAAAAGAAAGTCTTGTTTAAAGAAGAAAAAAGGAAAATCTTGTGGACTTTCCTGGCAGTCCAGTGGTTAAGACTCCTCACTCCCAATGCTGAGGGGCATGGGTTCAATCCCTTGTCAGGAAACTAAGTTTGTGCATGCCTTGGTGAGGCCAAAAAAATAAGCAAACAAAAAAAGGAAGTCGTGGCTATCCTCAACTGAAGTTACCTTCTGTGTTAACATAGTAGCATAAATCTACCTTTGATGTTAATAGTCATCAATACTAACTGCAAATGAGCAAAGATCTTAGAACCCTCATTCGCCAAAGGACTTACCTATAATGATTGAAAAGTGAAGCCAATCTTTTTTGTATGGAAGCAAACAATCTCTGAAAGTAAACTAAACTCAAGTACTGGAAGATTATATTTTATTTTTCTTTTAATACCTGCTTGTCCAAAGCAATAATTTATGTCCCATTAACTGTAAATAACAAAAGTGTGTCCTTTAAGAAGCAGGCCCATTTTGAAAATTTTGAAGGCTTGGTAAATCTGCTGTATGTGTAAATATCTGAATACTATAAATTTCTGGTGCTGAGGAAAAAGATTCAGTATTTTATTATTTGTTTGTTCCATTTATATAGAGCCTGTGACCATGGCAACCAGGTGCTACAGACTGACCCCAGTGGAACCCACTCTTACCACTTTATCTAAATTGCTCCTGGAAGCACACAGCTTTATAGATTTATTGAATTGCATTAGATTATGGGCATTCTTGAAGGAGTTCAAAATGGGAGAAATGGCTGTTTTTATCCAAAGAAGAAGTACTGTTTTGTTTGCACCATTTCCTGCAGGTAATATTCCTACTTGACTTAAGGATTTAAAGAAACAAAGGCAGGAGATTTGCAGACACATAAGGTAGACAGATGACATATGTTTATCTCTGCTCCATCCCAGAGCCCCATTAATAACAGTAAAAGGATATAAGATGTACAATTTTGTGCCTTTATACAGAGACAAAAGATCAGAAAGAGACGACAGCAGGCAAGATTGTCAATAGAATTTTGAAGGTTGGAAAATAGATGGATGAGTCATAACTGATTTAGCAGAGCAGAGATTCTTAAAACCAAACTGTCTGTGGGGGAGGGGAATGACAATAATAGGCAAGTTGATTCATGCTATAGAATCCTCAAGGCTCAGTGATAGAAAGGACTGGAACCATCCAAATCAAGTCCAGGCTGTACAGCGGGGCTGAAAATATGAGGCATGGCTCATTGAGCTATCACACATGCAAATTCACATCCCACACACTGAGTTAGGTAACTCTCCAAGGCCGGCTGAGGGAGCAATTGGTCACTGGGCTAAAAACTGGGTAATGAATGAAACTCTGAACACTAAGTGCCAGGCATCCAGCCACCTGCTCTGTCCAGCTCTCAGCATGTACCAATCAGGCTAGATACTGGATGAGTCTTCTTGGGAAATAGGCAAGGTACTTCTGTTTTGTTTTTTATACTGAAGTACAGTTATAATTAATGACTTACAATATTATACTCATTTAGGTGTATGACATAGTGATTCAATGTTTTTATAGATTCTATTCCATTTAAAGTTCTTATAAAATATTGGATATTCCCAGTGTTATACAATATGTCCTTGTAGCTTATTTATTATCTCTTAATTCCCTATCCTTGTCTTGCCCCCATTTCCCTCTCCACACTGGTAATCACTAGTTCTCTATATCTGTGAGCCTGTTTCTATTTTGCTATTACTTATTTGCTTTTATATTATATTCTAGATTTCACATGTAAGTGAAAATGAAATGGAGCAGGATCCTATGGTCCTTGTCTCTCCACCATGTCTTCTGCCTGTCTTTCGTCTGTGGAAAACTTTAGTCAAAAAATAAGTTTAATCAGAGAAGTGACAAAAATGTGGAAACAAAGGAAAACGACCAAAGGAGACCAAATAATAATAATGCAGTACTTAAGCATGGTCAAGGACTTTCAGTTTTTTTTCCAAGAGCTAGAGGTAATATTCTGAGCCACATCCTGTGAGTTGTCTTATAAATAGTAAAAACCAAGTGGAAAAGTTAACTGCAGGATGACCAGGCTGTACCCACAACTTGAGCTGCCACAATCCTTGCCAGAATTGACTACAAGGAAATTGGAAAAAATGGGCCCTGGAACTGAAGATTAACTGCACCTGAAACAACCGAGATGATGCTGGTCTGACCACTGATGACCAATTTGAACATAACTGTTAAAGATGATTATGCTGATTCTACATGTCATCCCCTCACCCCACTCTGTCTATAAAAGCTCTCACTCCCTGCTTGTCGGGGCTGGGGGGAGTCGGCCTTTGGACAGACCCCACCCCACTCCACTTTCTGGCATCTGAAATAAAGCAAACTTTGCTTCCCACCAACATGGCCTGTTTATTGGGTTTTGAGCATCGAGCAACCATACCCACCACACTTCAGTATTTATCTTTCTCTGTCTGACTTATTCCAGTCATCGTACCATCCAGGTCCATCCATGTTGTTGCAAATGGAAAAATTTCATTCTCTATTATGAAGTTGAGTAATATTCTATTGTATATATACCATATCTTCTTTATCCATTCATCTATTGGTGGACACTTAGCTTGATATTAAGCATCATATCCTGGCTATTGTAAATAATACTGCTATGTACATAGGGGTGCATGTATCTTTTTTAATTAGCTTTTTTTTTTTCACTTTCTTCAGATGTATACCAGGTGAATCCATCAAGGCACTTATATTTCAAATGATCAGCATCTTATGCTACTAAGATCTTATAGCCCCTTAGGCTACCCAAATCAATGCTGGGGCCGCCTCTCAGGGACCCAAATGTGAATCAGGACAAGGCTCTATGGTTTTCACCTTCCCTCCATTCCATTTAATCCCACTCTTCAATAGCAGGGGCTTCCCAAGAGGCTTGGTAATAAAGAATAGGCCCACTAATGCAGTAGACCCAGGTTCAATCCCTGAACTGTTAAGATCCCCTGGAGAAGGAAATGGCAACCCACTGCAGTATTCTTGCTGGGAAAATTCCATGGACAGAGGAGCCTGGCAGACTACAGACCATCGGGCCACAGAATCAGACTTCACTGAGTATGCACGCAAACACAGTGTGGAGAATAATAAAGCATGGTGCAGTAACAGAGGAAATGGCAACCCATTCCAGTATGCTTGCCTGGAGAATTTCATGGACAGAGGAGCCTGGCGGGCTATAGTCCACAGGTTTGCAAAGAGTTGGACATGAGAGACAAACACACACTCTTGTGCATGCATGCTAAGTTGTTTCAGTCGTGTCTGACTATTTGTGACCCTGTGGACTGCAACTCACCAAGCTCCTCTGTTCATGGGATTCTCCAGGCAAGAACACTGGAGTGGGGTGCCATTTTCTTCTCCAGGGCATCTTCCTGACCCAGGGATTGAACCTGTGTCTCTTACATCTCCTGCATTAGCAGGAAGAAGAGGCACAGAGTAGTAGAGGGGAACATGACCCATGTGGAAATTTTCTTACAAAAATGGCCACTATTATTGCTCTTCACCCTCCTTTGCAATGTAATTTTGGAGTCATTTCCATTAAAAGATGAGATTTCTTTCTCTACCTCTTGAAACTGGGCTAATTTTGTGATTTGTTTTGATCAATAAAATGCAGCAGAAGTGATGGCATTTCTGACTATAAGCCACAAAAGCATGCTTTTTTCTTGGAACATTGCCAGCCCCATATGCCAAGCCCAGTTTGGCTGGCTGGAGAAGGGGAGAAGTTGGGAAACAGAGCAAAGCTGGCCCATCTGAGGTTATCCCAAACCAACCAGTCCACCTAGCAGCCAGTCACAGACTTAGAGTAAGTCCAGTCAATGAGACTTCCCTGGTGGTCCAGTGGCTAAGACTCTGAGCTCCCAATGCAGGGCTCCTGGGTTTGATCTTTGGTCAAGGAACTAGAGCCCATATACTGCAACTAAAAGTTGACATGCCTGAACTTAAGATCCAGCAGGCCTCAATTCAAAATGAGTAAACCCAATCAAGACTAGGACTACCTAGATGGGCTCGACCAAATTTGTAACCTATAGACTCATGAACTAAATAAATGATTTTTTACTTTTAAGACAATAACTTTTGAGGCGGCTTATTATGTGGCAAAAGCTAATTCATCTCTCCCTGTCCTCTCCTTTCCACACTTCACAAGAACATAAAGGCAGGTTTCCATCTCATCTCCTTTCTATCATGGGCTGTACTCAAGTATATCACTGCTCACCATTCATCTTCCCGGGACACCAGACCTCACAGTGCGGTCTTAATGGCAGAATCAATCTTGTCTCTGTACTGTGGAAGGAACTCTGTGATCTAATCTGTCAGATCTAGCTCATAATATGTTAATGATCTCTAAAGGAATTTCTTAAATTACTTTCTCTTTCTATGAGCCTGGCTTCTAAGACAATTTTATTGTTGCAGACTAAAAGTTTCTAATTTGTATGCAAGTGCAGAATGACCCCTTTTTCTCTCATGTATCATAGCTTTAACGATCCTAATCCTCCCAAGGCAAACAGATATCTCTGAAAAAATGGGGAAGGAGAAGGGGAAGGTCACATTGATACTAATACCAAAAAGAAAAAAAAAAAAGAATTCTGAAATGTATTTTAATACATTATCTTCCTAACATGTATGGACTATGTTCCCTTGCAGCAATGAGACACATCCTAGATTCTTCATTAATGGGAGGAAAAGATCATAATTTGTGAAATTCTGTGTCTAGAGGGAACATTCTAGGACTTTTTGGTACTACTGTGTAACCAATTGGGGTTGCAGTGCAAGAGGTCAGTCACAAACTTCAGCAACCACTTCTTTCTTTCTTTCATATGGTTTAATGTCCAATGTAATTTTGAATAGAATGTGTGATGATACCCTTGCCTTGTTTCAGTCTTAATATGGAAAGCTTTTCAGTACTTAAATATGATGTTAGCTATAGGCTTTTGAAATGTCATAAAACATGTTGAGGGGGTTACCTTTTATTCCTAATTTGCTGAAATATTTTATCAAGAATACTGAACTTAATCAATACTTTTTAATACAGTGAATTTCACATTTTTGGTACTGTGATTTTCATCTTTACAATTTCTGTTTAGTGGTCATAGTCTCAATTTCTCTTCTCATTATCATCATGTTCTTCTGTGACTCTTTGGGACTATTTATAATAGCCATTTAAAACCTTTGTTTTTAATCATTCTACTAACTATCTTATTTCTGGGTTTGTGTTTTTCCCCTGATTATAGGTCATAATGACCTTCTTCTAGGTATTTCTAAATTTTTTTAACTGGGTCCTAGGCATCATGATTTTGCTTTTTGAGTGTTAAAATTATGGTGGTTGTCCTTTAAAGAGTATTAAACTATGTTCTGGCCCACAACTAAGTTTCTTGCTGATTCGTTTGATTGTTTCAAGTCTTGATTTTAGCTGTTATAGGGTGGGTTCTAGATCAGCCTTTACTTTAGGGCAAGTGTAGCTCTAGTACAAAAGTGTGAGTTGCCTCTGGTGCTGTCTCCACTGAATGCCCTAGGCCATCCGTGAGGACACCTCACTGCAGCTAGGCATAACTCAAAGTCTCCTAGATTTGAGTGAGCTCTAGGAGTGGTCTGATTGGAGCTCCCTAACTCTGCATGCCTGGCTTCAGGGTATCTCATTCTTCACCTGAATGTTTTGGTATTCAGCAAGAAATTCAATGGAAACCTTATTCAGATTTCTAAAGCTTCCTCTGTGTGTCTTTCTCCTCTTTGGATCTTTGTCTCACAAACTCCAACCACCTTTAAGCTCCTAAACTACAACTTCTATCTTCTCTACTGAGTGAGATCATTGTGATCTGTTCCAGTTATCCTACCTTGGGTTCAGAAAATGCCTCCAGGCAGAAAGCTGCATATCATAAGTCTCACCACAATTCCTTTTTCTCAGGGATCACGGTCCTGTCCTGCCTATTGTTCAATTTCTAAAAACAGTTGCTGATATATTTTGTTCGCTTTTCCAGTAGTGAAGTCAGATGGCAAGTTCAGTTCTAGTTACTCCATTTACGTCAACAACAAAACTTCTTTCTATATCCTTGCTGTTATTTTTTTCCTACTTTCCCATTTACAAGAAAGAGAAATATTGAAAATCTTTAACTATCGTGGATTTATTTCTCCCTTTGCTGTTTTTTTTTAAGCTGATATTTATTTAGTTAGTTATTTTCAGCTGTTGCTGGGTCTCCGTTGCTGCTTGGGCTTTATCTCTACTTGCAGCTATCAGGGGTTACTCTCTAGTTGAGGTGTTCGGGCTTCTTATTGCGGTGGCTTCTCGCTGCAAAGCATGAACTCTAATGCACATGGGCTTCAGTAGTCATGGCTCCCGAGCTCTAGAGCCCACTGCAGCGCACAGGCTTAGTTGCTCCCATCCTTGCAGGATCTTCTTGGACCAGAGATCGGACCCATTTCTCCTCCATTGGTAGGTGGATTCTTTACCACTAGCGCCACCTGGGAAGCCATGCTCCTGTGATAAGGTTATGCTATATGGCCAAGCTGACTTTAAGAAAGGGGGATTATCATCTGTGGGCCACGACTCATCAGGTGAGCTCTTAAAAGTGACTGGTCTCTTCTTGACAAAAGGAATGGGTGGCTACTAGCTGCTGAGAGCTGCCCCTGAGTGCCAGCCAGCATGGAAATGAGGGCTTTGGGGTATGGTACAGCCAACACTGACCTCAGTCTGTGCCACCTGAGCAAAGGACTCAGCCTGCCTTAAATGTACTTCTGACCTAGAGAACTTATAAATGATTGTGGTTTTAAGCCACTAAGTCTGAGATAATTTTCATGAAGCATGGAGAACTAATACAGATAGCATGTTATCTCTTTCCTCTCGTGGGAGATACTAAAGTGTCAGGAGTGGCATATTTGACAATAAAGGACATGAAGAGATTTCTAGACCTGAGCAAGGAGAGATAATGCCTAGACAAGTACAAAGAATCTCCATATGATTTCACTGAGCAATAAACAAATGCTTATTGAGCTACAAACAAACAATATGTGAGTTTCTATTCTCTACACTTTATCCTGAATCTTCAAGTACATTCTTTGTGAATTTCATGGGGCTTCCCCAGTGGCACAGTGATAAAGAATCTGCCTGCAGTGCAGGAGAGCAAGAGCCTAGGATTCAATCCCTGGGTCAGGAAGATCCCTTGGAATAGAAACGGCAACCCTCTCCAGTATTCTTGCCTGGAGAATCCCATGGACAGAGAAGCCTGATGGGCTGCAGTCTATGGGGTTGCCAAGAGTCAGACACAACTGAGCAAAACATTTTAAAATCCAATTGTGAATATTTGCAGGTGCCCTGCACATCTTCAGGAAGGTTCCAATAATGGTAGTATTTAATTCACTGGATTATCGTGAAGGTTAAGTGAATTAAAATATTTAAAAGGCTTATCACAGTTGCAGACAAATACTAAGCACACAATTAATGTTACACATTTGATCTTAACTGCCCCAGATGTAGGAAGGCAGGTTATCCTACACATTTTACAGCTAAGGAAACTGAGTCTTAGTGAGGTTAAATGACTCATTCAGGGTCAAACAATTAGTAAGTATAGAGCTCAGAATCAAAACCAGATTTTACAGATGTCAAGTCTCTTGTGCTTTCTGCCATTGATTTTTTGCAGAGTCCTATTAGCACAATAATGTCAAAGTTCTTTATCTGTAAAAAGTCACATTGTCAGAGTGTCACAGCACCTGAAAGTCTGTGGTGGAAAGGCATAAACCAGCTCTCACGTTAGGCCCTAGTTATTCAAAATATGATCCCCTTACTGACAGCATCAGCCTGTTAGAAAGGTTAAAATTCATCAATATAGATTCTTCTGCTTTACCCAAGATCCACTGCATTTCAGCTCAGTTCAGTTCAGTCGTGTCCGATTCTTTGTGACCTCATGGACTGGAGCACGCCAGGCCTCCCTGTCCATCACCAACTCCCAGAGACTGTTACCTGCATTTAGTAAGGTATTCAGATTGTTCATATACACAAGCATAAGAAGCACAGTTTAAGACTTTTAGCCTCCTTATCCATCCATGTGGAATCACCAGGTGAATTCAACTGGGTTCAAATTTTTCTCCAAGCTTACTTATTGACTCTGTATATATATTTCATTGTTTAATAATAGAATCCCTTTATTCTAGTCATTAATAGTATGTTTGTTTCTTTTGAACATTTTCCAGAGAAGGAAAAAGTTGACTTCACTCATGATTTTTTTTCACATATAAACAAATTTTAAACAAGTACATTTTTTACAAGTATTTTATTTTTTTCTAAGTCCTGATTTAGGGCATCCCAGACCACAGTCAGTTCAGTTCAGTCACTCAGTCATGTCCGACTCTTTGCAACCCCATGAATCACAGCACGCCAGGCCTCCCAATCCATCACCAACTCCGGGAGTCCACCCAAACCGATGTCCATTGAGTTGGTGATGCCATCCAACCATCTCATCCTCTGTCGTTCCCTTCTCCTCCTGCCCTCAATCTTTCCCAGCATCAGGGTCTTTTCCAATGAGTCAGCTCTTCGCATCAGGTAGCCAAAGTATTAGAGTTTCAGCTTCAACATCAGTCCTTCCAATGAACACCCAAGACTGAGCTCCTTTAGAATGAACTGGTTGGATCTCCTCGCAGGCCACAGCATCTAATGATAAAATGCAGCCAAAGTACTGTTGACTTGGGGGAAATTACCATAAGATGGAGCTTATCAAATTAGTTTGATGCTACCCTTAAGTTAATATTGCTAGCTACTCCCTGTTATAGTCCATCTCAATGCTTCCTAATGTACAACTATAGTTTATCAGGCTGCTCTGTCTCCCAATGTTAAGGAGAGGGTGGGGTCTGGGCCTTACATGCCTCCACCCAGAATTCCAGGGGAAGGAGTTTAGATAAGCTTGTTTCTGCCCCATATGATGGCTGATGGCATCAGAAGGCACTCAAGATGCAGCCAGGCTGTATCCTGGCCCCTTAATAATGGATTTGTCATATCCTGGGTGAAGAAACTTGAGTCCCTATACTCCAGCCAGCTGACTGGAAGACACCCTAACATCCATTAGATGATGCAATATATTAAAAATGGCACCACCATGTCCCTCCTACAGCTTACAGCAAAAAGAGCTTCCCCTACATTTAGGAAAAGTGGGTTTGACTAAACAAATAGAGGTTTGGTGTCCTGGGAGTGCCCTCTGAAGAAGAGAGAAATTTCTAATTAAAGATTGATAGGTAATCTCTACACACACACACACACACACACACACACACACCAGGTTCACTCAAGATAGAGATGCTTCTCTCAAGTGTCCTTTCTCATCCTGAGTCCACATCCATGGGTCATGGAGGGGTGGTATACCAGTATTCCCAAAACTTTGAAGCTTTTAAAATTTAATATATTAGATATGAAAAAAATCAATAATGAGTGAAACCAGCTCCATCGTTCCTTAGAAAATGTTGAAAAAAAATGTTGATACTTATTACTAGATTCTAAAAAAATTTGTTAAACAATAGACTCGTTTTGTGTCCATGGGACGTGACACTGTATGTTAGTTTATTTAGCTTTGTTTGCCGCTGTTCTGGTGTCTTGCTTCCAAGAGGTATTTACCTTGTTCTCGCTCTCACTTTCCCTGTAAAGAGGAAATATTTGATACAGTACCATGAATGTGGTATCCTCTCTATTTCTAATCTTATCCATCCAGCCCATATCCCGAATTAAGTACTCCTTTATTGATATTTAGTTGATGTACTAAATGTTGTGTTAGTTTCAGGTATAGAGCAAAGTGATTAGTATTTATGCTGAGTGTCCTTTTAATATCTAATAAGGCATTATCAACAAGACGAGGCTTTGCCAGACTTCAGTTCATTTCAGTCACTCAGTCGTGTCCAACTCTTCGACTGACCAACTCTTTTCAGTCCAATTCCATGGACTGCAGCATGCCAGGCCTCTCTGTCCATCACCAACTCCCAGAGTATCCAAACTCATGTCCATTGAGTCAGTGATGCCATCCAACCTTCTCATCCTCTCTCATCCCCTTCTCCTCCTGCCTTAAATCTTTCCCAGCATCAGGGTCTTTTCAAATGAGTCAGTTCTTTGCATCAGGTGGCCAAAGTATTGGAGTTTCAGCTTCAGCATCAGTCCTTCCAGTGAATATTCAGGACTGATTTCCTTTAGGATTGACTGGTTTGATCTCCCTGCAGTCCAACGAACTCTCAAGAGTTTTCTGCAACACCACAGTTCAAAAGCATCAATTCTTCAGTGCTCAGCTTTGTTTATAGTTCAGCTCTCACATCCATACATGACCACTGGAAAAACCATAGCTTTGACTAGATGGATCTTTGTTGGCAAAGTAATGTCTCTGCTTTTTAATATGCTGTCTAGATTGGTCATAACTTTTCTTCCAAGGAGTAAGGTCTTCTAATTTCATGGCTGCAGTCACCATCTGAATGATTTTAGAGCCCCCAAAAATAAAGTCTGTCACTGTTTCCACTGTTTCCCCATCTATTTGCCATGATGTGATGGGACCAGATGCCATGATGTTAGTTTCCTGAATGTTGAGTTTTAAGACAATTTTTTCACTCTCCTCTGACTCTCATCAAGAGGCTCTTTAGTTCTTCTTCGCTTTTTACCATAAGAGTGGTGTCAACTGCATATCTGAGGTTATTGATATTTCTCCTAGCAATCTTGAATCTAGCTTGTACTTCATCCAACCCAGGGTTTCTCATGATATACTCTGCATATAAGTTAAATAAGCATGGTGACAACATATAGCATTGATGTACTCCTTTCCCAATTTGGAAACTGTCTGTTGTTTTATGTCCAGTTCTAACTGTTGTTTACTGACCTGCAACAGATTTCTCAGGAGGCAGGTAAGGTGGTCTGGTATTCTCATCTCTTTAAGAATTTTCCACAGTTTGTTGTGATCCACACAGTCAAAGGCTTTGGCATAGTCAATAAAGCAGAAGTAGATGTTTTGCTGGAACTCTCTTGCTTTTTTGATGATCCAATGGATGTTGGCAATTTGATCTCTGGTTCCTCTGCCTTTTCTGAATCCAGCTTTAACATCTGGAAGTTCACGGTTCACATACAGTTGAAGCCTGGCCTCTCATGTCCCAGACCTCTCACGGCCCTAATTAACTGTTCCTCCTCTGTCATACCAAAGTAGACTCTTTTTAACTGTTTCGTGGCATTTATCAGAGGAGATTAGAATTGTCTACTTGCACCTCTGTTTCCCCTTCTAGAACACAAGTTTCTTAAGAGTGAGGGTGTCTTCTTCACTTTTTTGTAGAGTCAATGAATGAATTGAACTGCTAGTTCGTTCCCCAGGACATATATTTCTCCCTAATTGTCCTCTTAACTACTTACCAGTTCCTCACACTAGATCTTCTCTTATGCCCAGTTTGCTGGCTGGCTAGTATAATGAAGATTACATTTGAATCTCCTGCTGGAAAAAGTCCTTGCAAATTATTTTCAACCTTTCAGTTCAGTTCAGTTGCTCAGTCATGTCTGACTCTTTGCGACCCCATGAACTGCAACCCACCAGGCTTCCCTGTCCATCACCAACTCTCAGAGATTGCTCAAACTCATATCCATCGAGTCATGGTGCCTTCCCACCATCTCATCCTCATCAAACCCAGGGTTTGTCAGACTTCAGGCCCATTGTTTCAGCATGTTCACCTGCTTGGTCCCAAATAAGTACTGTCTCTAGACCATTGCATTACTTGGAAAGTGAATTTGTTGTCTTATGGTTATGCTATCATCAGAGAGCCTGTATTCCATGACCTTTGGATTATTAAACTATATTTCTTTCTCCTTTTCCCCTACTATTTCTGTTGTTCTCTTCTTATTGACACCCTTGCCTAAGGTTTCAGAGCCTTGTGTTGTTGGCTGGAGCACACAGCAGGGATCAAGCAGCAGCAGATTCAATTTGCTTAATTGTTTGCTCTTAACAGATAGAATAACTTGTTAAATGGTCCCTCTGTGCATCTACATCTCATGTAAATCCAAAATGTGGTGTGATTTCTGCTGAGTCCGTGCAAAATCTACAGTATTAGAAATCTGAACTATTCAATTGAAGGAAATGTAAAATTATTGAAACTTGGCAACCCTTCCCATCCAGAATAAATCTGACACTTTACTATAACATTAGGCTGGAGTTATGCAGTTAGAGAAGAAGCTGTGACTGTCTCCTCTGCTCACCTCTTAGGTCACTGGCTTGTTGCCTTTCTAAGTATGGGACGCTATGCAAAGTGAGTACAGAGAGGAACAAAACTGGGGGTAACCAATGGCCCTGGGGTGATCCTGAAGCAATGACATAAATTTTCTAGCTTCCTCACCTCCTAGAAAGATATTTTGAGATATTTAAATAGTCTTGAGGAATGGCTCCTGTAGGATGAATTTCCAAACGCACAAAGCCGTCACTCACTTATTAATGTACTCTTTGTTGAGTTTCCCCCTTTTCCTTCATTATTTCTCCATTCCTGCAAAGAAATGACTTACATCCAAATCCTTGTCACAGGGTCTGCTTTTAGTAAAATCAAAATTATTCAAATTTGTCTAAGTGGGTAGAAAATAACAAAAGCGACGCACGCAAACAAACCACTCACTGTTCAAGTGATGGTAGGTTGTGGGCTGGGATTGTGAATCTTACTGTCAAGGAAAAGGGACCCAATTTATGATGCTCCTTTATATGTGCTATAGAACGTTCCAGCTGCCTTATAGATGTGGCTTTATTTATTCCTAATGGTACTTTGCTCATGAAGTCAATGTAAGAATTAAATGAGTTAAAGCATATAAAGTATTTGGTGTTGTGCCTAGTCAATATTACTATTATTTGCTTTTAATAAGATTTTAAAAAATTGAGGCTCAAAGATATGAAATATGTATTTGAAGGCAATGGATAAGGGACTCAAATCCAGCTCTGCCTAATTCCAAAGTCCACCACACTCTGCTTGCAGCCTCCCTTTCCAGTAATGACCCAAAACATCTATGTGTTGAAAAGAATAATTTAACTTACAAATGTAAACACTTTTCCTCTGAAATATTGGATATGCTTCTAACTCATTTCAGCATTAAAATACTACCTTGTCCTCATTTAAACAAGCTGGGACTCTCACATGAATCATCATGCAACATGTTATTCTCTAAGATTTTCACTATAAAAGAGCAGCCTTCACCAAATTCTCCACTGGCAGGGATATCTTTTAAAATGTCAAGTCTCTTAAGGAAGAAAATAGATCTATCTCTATTTCTGTCTCCTATCCTAACAAAACCCAATTAGGGTAGCAATAACTGTTCATCTGCTTACTATCAAGATCAGTTAGTATTGGACTTTCATGATGACAGATGACTCAAGTGTCCCCACATTACCCTGAGAACAGGACCTAACTTTCTGGATAACTTTTAGACAAATTTTGAATAATTATTCTGAAGTTATTGCATTTTCCACCAAAACTCAACTACATTTACATTTTTTCTAGGTCTGACAGACAGAACGCAGCTAAGTGATCTAATGCAACAATCCTTGTTATTGTTGTTCAGTCACTAACGTGTGTCTATTTGCAACCCCATGGACTGCAGCACTCCAGGCTTCCCTGTCCTTCACTATCTCCTGGAGTTTGCTCTTTTTCCATATGTTGGTAGTAATTTTTTAATTCTTCTCTAGAGACTCTGCTAGAAGAGTTAATCTTATATTCTTGGTCCAAGGGATCTGTCTTCCTTCTGAGATGGTTGTCATTGATTAAACTCAAGTCTTTTGAATCAAAGGAATGCCTGTTAAGCCAGCTTTGGGCTCACAGTGGTGTTGATACTTAAATAATTTCCATTACAAAAATAATACTGACTTATAAAAGAGCATTTAGTAAATATAGATGGTCAAATGAAACAATTGATGGAGGGAAATTAATCATCTATAATCCTCTTCACCAGAAAAACATTCACTTAAAACAGTCTGATATGCCCAGTCAATCTGTTAATGCATTTTTATTATAACAATTACTCTATGTATTCAATTATGTATTTTTCTTATTTAACTCAATCTCATAAACACTTTTATTGTATATCTATCTTTGAAACTTAGCTTTCAAAGTATTTGCAAGATTGAACTCAGTAGATACACATGGTTTTTCCAATGATTAAACTATGGTTGGATATTTTGGTGGTTTCCAAAATTTTGGTATTATAAACAGTAATGTGAATTTTCTATATTTAGGATCATTTCATTAGACTTTCATCTCTAAAGTAGAATTGCTGAATCAAAGGCATAAACAAGTTTAAACAGTCTGATAAAATTGACAGCTCAATTTGTATGTTTTTAAGCTTAACTCTTGGCAAAATTTTGGTGTTACCATTTTGTCTGTTTCTTCCCTAACCTTACCTTCTGCCTGTCTCTCCCTCTGTTGTCCCTTCTCTCTTTATTTCTCACAAGCCCCAGTTCCTCACCTTGCCCCCAGTTGCCCAAAGATCTCAGGCCAGTCTCTGCTTCCTCCTCCATCCCCGTTTCCTTAAGTGGTGCTGTTCCTGATTCTCTTTCCAACCTCAGATCTCCTTCCCTTGAAAACTTGCACTGCTTAGGTATTTGTCATTGTATGAACTCAGATATTACCCCTATCAGATATTTCCATTTAAAAAAATACCCGCTATATCTTAATGCAAAGAAATTTGAAATGTGAGAGTTGTAACTTAGTGGTCAAAACAAGAGAAGAATTTTGGATGTGACTCTTTCTGATGGAGTTATTTGTATATACTGCATAGAAACTTCCCCAGTCCACAATTGATGATGACTTATAATCTTATTTCCAATTACCCAGTTTGACACACATTGACACTTTCTGAGAGGTTCTTTCTAACAGGTGCATGTCAGTAGCATGTGAGCTAACAGAAATTCTCATTCTCCAGGTGGGAGCCTGGGTGGTATACTGTAGAATAATCACGCTTTTTCCCTTTGTAGTTTGTCAAGAATAGCCAGTGACTGATGAGGCTGTGAAATTATCTGAACCAGCTTTGATTCATAATGTACAACGGATGGACTTCTAAGCTTACTTAAATGTCAGGAAATCAGTTCGTGACTATTAGTATTTTCCTAGCAACAACTCCTTTCTTGTTTCCCAAACATGGAGAAGAAAATAAGGAAAGGGAAATATTGAGTCAACTTTTGAAATTCATGATTATGATGTAGCAAAAGGCACTTCCAAATCCAGGAAGGGAAACAACATGAAAATGTTGGGGTAAATTTCAGACTACAATATTTTTCAGCTAGATTATAATTAGAAATTATTTTCCTGTCTATTCCCTAGTCTGAGCTGTGTTTAGATCAAAGTCTAAAATGTTAACAAATGATGTGGAAGGCCGTCTTAAACTGTAAATCATTCCATGAAAGATGGAACATCCTGTACTTATCTGATCTGGTTGCTAAGTACCCACTCTTCATGACTCAGGGGCCCACATAGATCTGAGGCACCAGCTGCACTTTGATATAGCAGATTGGGGAAACAACAATACCAACCTGTTGAAAATGGATGAGGGGAAAATTGTCCCAGGATTTTAAGATGGTTCAGACAAATGAAGCAAGGAAAACCTATCTAGCATTCAAAGGTCATGAGGTAACAGACCAGCCAGGAACCATCTGAAATTTGCCTTGAGCTGCCAAAGGATATTTCAGGCACAAAATACCATGCTTTCCCTATGCTGTACAATTGAATTTTTCCCCTTTTGAGTCCCACTCAACATTTAAATAGAACCAAATAAATATCGTTATTAATGTATTTATCTGGGATCTAGAAAAAAGGTATAGATGAACATATTTCCAGGTCAGGAATAGAGACACAGCCATAGAGAATGGACATGTAGACATGGGGGGAATAGAGAGAGTGGGAGATTGGGATTAACATATATACATTAATAAAATAGATAGCTGCTGAGAACTTGCTATGAAGCACAGGAAACTATTTAATGCTCTGTGATGACCTAAAAGGGTGAGATGGGGGGAGAGATGGGAAGGAGGCCCAAGGGAAAGGGGATATACCTACACATAGAGCTGATTCACTTCATTGTACAGCAGAAACTACACAACATTGTAAAGCAGTTATACTCCAATAAAAACAATGAGCAAGTTATTTAACTTGCCATTTTTTTTTTCTGTGCAAAGGTATATCTATGGAACTACACAAGGCAGCAAATCTGGAACCTGGACTCACAATTATAACCAGCTGTGTGACTCAGGATTATTTTTTTTTATTAGTTGGAGGCTAATCACTTTACAATATTGTAGTGGTTTTTGCCATACATTGACATGAATCAGCCATGGATTTACATGTGTTCCCCATCCCGATCCCCCCTCCCACCTCCCTCCCCATCCCATCCCTCTGGGTCTTCCCAGTGCACCAGCCCCGAGCAATTATCTATTGATGAGCTCTCTATGCTTCAGTTTCTTTCTCTTGCAAAATAGGATCCTTCATGAGTGAAGGGTAAATAAGATAAAGAATGAAAAGTCCTTGGACCAGGTTTGGAGTCATAACACACAATCTATATTACTTACTAATACTATTTGTTTTTGAAGACAAATAGCCAATCAGTCTCAGCTTAGAGCGTAATCATGTATGGATGTGAGCGTTGGACTATAAAGAGAGCTGAGCGCTGAAGAATTGATGCTTTGAACTGTGGTGTTAGAGAAGACTCTTGAGAGTCCCTTGGACTGCAAGGAGATCCAACCAGCCCATCCTGAAGACCAGTCCTGGGTGTTCATTGGAAGGATTGATGTTGAAGCTGAAACTCCAATACTTTGACCACCAGATGCAAAGAGTTAACTCATCTGAAAAGACCCTGATGCTGGGAAAGATTGAAGGCAGGAGAAGAAGGGAACGACAGAGGATGAGATGGTTGGATGGCATCACTGACTCAATGGACACGAGTTTGAGTAAACTCTGGGAGTTGGTGATGGACAGGGAGGCCTGACATGCTGTGGTCCATGGGTTCACAGAGTAGGACATGACTGAGCAACTGAACTGAACTGAACTGAACTGAACTGGAGTGTTTTCTACTTGATTCAGTTTGTCTTTCTAAACTCAAGTATAAATATTATTAGAAAGATATTATATGTATTTACTACATTGAGAAACCTGTACTTTAGAAGTGACATGCTACTCTCTAGGTATATAAAAGAACTTTGACTAAACAAATTTAATTTTCAGATACTAAAAAGGATAATTTGGTAGCTGAAAGTTGTGTTTCCAGAATTGCATAGAATTTGCATAAAATTTCTACTTTGCCCCTTACTGCTATGGACAAGTTACTTAATTTCCTTCTCTGAAAAACAAGAGTGACAATGATACTTACCTTATTGATATGATAATAATGATACTTACCTTATTATGTCTTGTGAAAATGTATGAAATAGTACATCCAAGTTGTTTAAAGCATGGGACCTAAGAAGTAACAAATGTTAGCTGTTTTTACATTAGGCATCCAAGGAATGAAGAGGGGAAGTCCCAAGCACAACTATATGAAAAAATTGCCTTCTGCTGTTCCATTAACCAAAGACTATCTCTCTCTCAGTGAAAGAATTGAGCAATATAAAGTCACCACATCTTTAATCTATCTACAAATATTTCATCATTTTATATTTTTTCATATCAGGTTTATTATAGAAGAGTTCCATTCTGGGGTTATCTGTTCCAACATAAAAATTATAAATATTGGTTAAACTGAAAGCCTTCATACTTTTCCATGAAACTGACATATAATTGCTATCATCTTAAGTAGCACCAAAATATAATCACTCAAACATTCATAAGCTTACGTTTTTATTTTTTCTCCACCACACTCTGGCATTTTTGAAGGGAATTGAACTCTTATTATCTACTAGCTCCTCTCACTTCCAAGAATCTTTGAATCTAACTTTCAAAGAAAAGACTAAACTATGCCATTTTCAGAAGAATTCTACCTATAAACTAGCATCTACTCCAATGTTTCTGCTTTGTGTATTGCTGAAGCCACAGAATCCCGTCTTCATTTTCTACCATCCACTTTCTCTTCGTATTCTCTCTGTCTTTTTCAGTCTATCCTGGTTTCTGCTACCTAAAATTGTTAAGAAACTTGTGAGCATATGTCACAAGGCTTCCCTTGTGGCTCAGCTGGTAAAGAATCCGCCTGCAGTGTGGGAGACCTGGGTTCAATCCCTGTGTTGGGAAGATCCCCCGGAGAAGGAAATGGCTACCCACTCCAGTATTCTGGCCTGGAGACTTCCAAAGGGCGGTTGCAAAGAATCAGGCACAACTAAGCAACTTTCGCTTTGACTCACTCCATCAGACAAGATAATTTTCAACATATCTTTCCTAGATAATCCCATGTCAGTTTTCAGTTCATGCTGAGATGACTTGCGGGGATCTAATCTTAATCTCTTCAGATAGGGTTTTGTGGTCCTGAACACCCTGAATTTTTGTACTGTGTGTAGGTTGAGGCTTGGGCTTTCCCGGTGGTGCAGTGGTAAACATCCGCTTGACATTGCAGGAGATGCAAGAGAGGAGGGTTCAAACCCTGGGTCAGGAAGATCCCATGGAGCAGGAAATGGCAACCCACTCCAGTATTTTTGCCTGGACAATCCTGTGGACAGAGGAGCCTGGTGGGCCGCAGTCCAGGGCGTCACACAGAGTCGGACACGACTGAGAATGCGTGTGCCTAGGCTGAGGATTCCCCAGTCATCAAGTCTTGCCTACTTTTTTTTAAACAATTTTTCTCCTCCATTTATCTTTTTCCTCCCCAAAATCACTATCAGCAGCAAGAAGACACATTGCTTGGAAATCTCCTCAATTCCATCTTTTTACAAGTTCTATTTTCCACAAAACTGTAGGACACAGTGCTACCAAGTTTTCTGCCACTATAAAACTAAGATCCTCTTTTCTCCATTTTCCAATAACATGTTCACTTCCTCCTACACTTTCACAAGCAGAGTCATTAACATTCATGTTTCTACTTACAGTTTGTATAAGGCAATCTAGGAATTTTCTATCACTCCTCAAAATTCTTTTAGCCTGTTCCCACTGCCCAGATCCAAAGCCTCCTTCACATTTTTTCAGTATTCGTTACAGCAGCAGTCCCACACTCAATACCAAAGTCTATTGATTGTTATTTCCTATTGTTATTATAACAATATAACATATTGATATAATAAAATAATAATACAATATAATATAATAATATTTTTCTACCCCCATCTTCTGCTTTTAACAATGTTGTGATTTCATTGAGTCCACCTAGATAATCCAGGATAATCTCCCTATTTAAAGTCAGCTGATGGGCAATCCTACTTTGATCCACAACCTTATTTTTCCTTTGCCATTTAACCTGACATATTCACAGGTTCCAGCGAGTAGGACTTGGACATCTTTGGGGGGCTGTTATTTTGCCTACTATAGCCTCCACACAAATTCCATGTCATTAATGCCTTACAATTAGTTGTCCCAAATAATTTAATTCCTTGCAGCTGCTACCCTCTATTCTAGGTGAATAGAGTAAAAGATTGAGTTATTTCTTATTAATAGCTATTATTAGTAATATAATAATGAAGGTAATATGGCATTGAAGGGGCAAATTTTGCCAATCTCAATTTCTAAGTCAGCCTCAAAGGTACAGTAGAGTATTAAGAATGTGTAATAGTCCATTTGAATCAAATTTGGTAGAAAGTGTTAATGGTCTAGGGATGATTAACCACTAATTTATACCCAATACAATATTGTTCATGTGTTCTGACCCAGTATGTTATGAATAAATTGTGTTATGTTTTAATATGTTAAGTGAAAGAATCAAAATGTTTATCATGTGTTTGAGTAATATCATGAATTCATGTAAGCCAGCAGTTATTTCTTAATTACCAAAGCTTTAAGAAATATTTCTATCTTACTCTACTATTTTATATTTATATATCCACAACAGGATACTATGGCTTGTACTGGTGTTTCTACTAGCTTTTACCTCCTTATCTAATTCTAAAAGCAAATCATTTTACATTTTATAGTCATGTCACATTCTCATTTTAGGCATTTAAAAAAAATCTCACCAATATGAGGCAAGGTACACCACGTATACTGTAATCTTGGATTTACCTCACCACTCTCCTTGCAAGAGTTTTAAGTATTAAAGCCTATGTTATTAAACTATAGGCATCTGCTTTTGAAAGATTTTTACTGATGGGCCTAGATGAATAAAGTACAATAGTATTTTGAGGTTATGATTCCAGCCATTTACATTCATGGGATGGAGGTACTGTGTCTATATTTTCAACCCTTATTCTCATTAGCACTTTGATTTGTTTTGATTATTGAAGGCAACTCATTTTGCTCTTGCCTGTGTTTCTATTTGCATAGAAATTAAGAAAGAGAGCCTTAAGGGGTTTACAGTAAAGGCATTTAATCTTGGTGCTTCCAGACTCATGGAAGTCACTTTGAGAAAATGATTGTAATTCTCATCCTTGAGTTTCTTCACTTTCCCTTTACTCTTATACTTCTACCCATCTTAAATTTTTCATCATGAAATGACCCATATCAGTTTTATATTCCTCATGGACTAGAGAGAGTGGAAAATCCTTGTTCTATAAATTCACGTTATGGCCATACAACCACTACTAAGCCTGTAAATAAAAATACCCTAAATCCAATGCTGGCTTTCAAAAATGACTTTCTACTACCTAACACCTACAGAGTTTTTGAGTACTGGATAAGGAAATTAGTCTGCTTACCCACTGAAACATTAGAGCCCAAGTTTAATTATTTTGTCCTAAAGAGTACAGTGTAGGAATTTTGCATTGCTTCATTGAGTTTAGCCAATATGAATTTTCTTCAAAGAACTCAATAAGTGTCTAGAACAAGATCTGAGTCAGGACAGGAAATTGCAATTTGATGTTCTTGAAAACAGAACAGATTTTTGGATTTTCCCTTTGAATGAGAAATACATATTGGGAGAATCTGTTCTGAGCTGCTTAAAATACAGTTCCATGTGGCTTGAAAAACACAGCCGCCACAATTTAGTGAGCTCATTAATCTTATTAAGATATGGACTTGCAGACTTGAGTTGCTCAGAATAGAATTTACTTAGTTGCCAAACAAATGTCACTAGATATTTACTCAACTATGTTAATGATATGTTAATTACAACTAAGACATAAGTCTGATATCAGAACTTTAGGATCATAAATTTATGAAAATATATTATGATAAGTAAATAAATGGGAAAATCATACTCTTTGTGGCTTCTGTTTTGAATTCCTTAAGCACCAACAATTGTCTAGCCTCAGGACAAAACATGAAAAACAAAATACATTAGCACCTTAGGACTTGCCCATCAAAATGGTTTATAGTTGCCTCTTTTGCATCTATAGTGGAGAAAGACCAGCATTTAGCTAACTGGGTACTTTGATGACCTGCAGTAGTTCTTTGAGCCCACAGGATGAGGAAGTTACATAGCTGTCAAACTGATGAATGGTTACTGACAATGAATTACTTTACCAAGCATTTTTATTGCACATGTGTTATGTTCAAGGACCCATACTAGGTGCTGGGGAATATATAAAGATTAATATCAAGAAATTAACAGGCAAAGTTTCCATAAATGACTTTAATGTAATGAAAACTGCAGCAGCAGCACTGATATATACAGACTTCATGACATGGACCTACAGCAAAGTACTGAAAAACAGTGGAGGTAACAAGTTTGCAGGAATCTGAGAAGAGAGGGTACAGTCAGATGAAAAGGTTGATTTTAGACTTCAGTTCAGCTCAGTTCAGTTCAGTCACTCAGTTGTGTCTGACTCTGCAACCCCAAGAACCGCAGCATGCCAGGCCTCCCTGTCCATCACCAACTCCCAGAGTCCACCCAAACCCATGTCTCTTGTGTTGGTGATGCCATCCAACCATCTCATTCTCTGTCATCCCCTTCTCCTCCTGCCTTCAATCTTTCCCAGCATCAGAGTCTTTTCCAATGAGTCAGCTCTCCGCATGAGGTGGCCAAACTCTTAGAGTTTCAGCTTCAACATCAGGCCTTCCAATGAACATGCAGGACTGATCTCCTTTAGGATGGACTGGTTGGATTTTCTTGCAATCCAAGGGACTATCGAGTCTTCTCCAACACCACAGTTCAAAAGCATCAATTCTTCTGTGCTCAGCTTTCTTTATAGTTCAACTCTCACATCCATACCTAGGAGTAAAATGGTGTTAAAGAACACTGCCTAGAGTGGAATGAAGTATAATAATAAGTATTTAATTCTGGCAAGAGCATGTGAGTCCAAAACTATCTTTAGTGGTGTAGAAATGTAAATATATTAAAAATATCAAAAATGTTTCTGGAAAGCAGTTGAATAAGATGTATTGAGCTTCTTGACAGAGTTCATGTTCTTAGACTCAGCACTTCCTCTTCTGAGGATGTATCCTCACAAAATAAACTGAAATGGTCAGCCACTTATGTATAAAGTGGTTTGATATCATATTATTTATAATATGAAATAATTGATAACAACATAAATATTGAACATATTATATGTTGAATGATTGAATAAATTATGGCACATCCATTTACTGAAATATGACAGAATTATTAAATAGAGGATAAAGGGATCAACAAAATAAAATGCTCAAAATATGACAGTAAATAAAAAAAAAGCAGACAACAAGGACCTACACTGTACTACATATCTTATGATAACCTATAATGGAAAAGAATTTAAAAGAGAATATAATGTGAGTATAATATAAAACTGAATCATTTTGCTGTGTACTTCAAACTAACACAGCATTGTAAATTAACTATGCTTCAAATAAAAAAGAGAAGCAAAATACAAAATTATCTATTTACAATGATCACACTTTTGTACAATATACACTAGGAAAATACACCAAAATGTTAACAATTTTCTTAGACTGAGTGCCTATAAACAGACTTTTCCTGCACAAAATTCATTGGGAAGAGCTCTCAGATATACCTGTATGGAAGTGAGGGAGGTAGGATGGGATAGAGGGAGATGCTGACCTGTAATGTGGCGGCAGTGGATGCTTCCAACAACGCCATAGAATATTTGGGAACTGGAAAAGGCCCTTAAAAGTTATTCCAAATTTAGGCAGTGGAGCTAGAACTGAAGATAACTACATCAACCAGCCACTGGCTAGAACTGCCCCTAGAAGAGGATGTAACCTTGGTAAGGCACTTTCCCTCTGTGAAATACAATTTCCAGTAAGGTGCAAAACTATGAACTGTCAGCTACCACATTCTCAGTAGTTGGAGCATGGGTGCATAGCCCTGAAGAAGGGATCTGAAAAGACTGTGTGTGTGTGTGTGTGTGTGTGTGTGTGTGTGTGTGTGTGCATGTGTTAGTTGCTCAGATGTATATGATTCTTTTATGACCCCATGGACAGTAGTCCCCCAAGCTTCTCTGTCCATGGGATTCTCCAGGCAAGAATACTGGAGGAGGTAGCCATTCCCTTCTCCAAGGGATCTTCCTGACCTAGGGATCAAACCCAGGTCTCCTGCATTACAAGCAGATTCTTTTACCATCTGAGTCCATTTCTAAGAGTGAGCAATACCAACAATTTTTATCCCCACCCTCCGAAGGAATATGTCTTGATACATTTTTATTTCTAGTATCACCTAGTTATACAGTCAAGAGTAATTTTGCTCATGCTCACTTGCTCAGTCTGACCCTGTGACCTGCTGGTCTGTAACCAACAGGCTCCTCTGTCCGTGGTATTTCCCAGGCAAGGCTATTGGAGTGAGTTGTCATTTTCTTCTCCAGGGGATCTTCCCAACCCAGGGATTAGAACCCCATGTCTCCTGCATCTCCTGCATTGCAGGCAAACTCTAACGCTGAGGCATGCTGAGCCACCCGGGAAGTCTTTACAGTCAGGAAAATATCAGGACTTTGTATTTGGAGCTCTCATTTGAATCCCCTTTGTTCTATAAAACACTGGGGTAAAAGAGAATTAGAACTTGGCTCAGTTGTCTTTACCAGACATTATTTGCATAATAACAGAAATTGCTTTCTTTTTCATAATAAGAATGACACTTCATGGAATATAAATGAGATTGTTCCACTGTCTTGTGTTTTTAATGACTAAATATTTGTTTCAGATATCATTATAAAGTTTTTCCACCACTTTCATCTGAGAGTCAATCGGAGGTAATCCATTCAAAATTACGGTCAATAACCATGAAGAGTTAATGAAACTGAAATCAATTTGAAGAGTGAATTTGAGATGTCCACCCACTCCACTGTACTCACTCAAATAGATCAGCCCTCCTTCTTGATGTTTTCCACATATACTTGTGCCTCAATTAATACCACACTTCACTGGACTTATGTGGCATTTAGGTCACATAATCCTGTAACCAGCGCTGAAAATTGACAGGTCATTTTTCTGACAAACAACGCAAAGATGAATGAAGAAAACTTAATACATTTTTTTTTTCATTCTACCTGATTCTGCTAAGGATGAGTCCCGGCCGAGAACACAATATATTGCCTCCTAATTATTATTCAAGTGGAAAACAATGAAAAATTCTGAATTAGCATTGAGAATGAGAGCTTCCTATAGCAACTCATTTTTTCCCTACTTTCCCCAGAGAGAGTTAGAAACAGTGACCTCACAGAAGGGTACGGGAATGTCAGTGACAAGGATAGCCAAGGTGAGCCCAATTTGGGAGGCATGTCAGAATCTTCAGGGTAGGTGACACTGCGGTTTATCCCCTACTTCCAAAATATCTTCACCAACCCCACTTTGGAATATTTCCCCAAAGTAGCAACAGTTGAAAATGAAAAAGAGGGCCTATCTGAAAATTGTACTTGATGCTCACATTGATTTTTTTCTCAACAACCCTAAAGGCAAAGGTTCTATGTAAGGACAAGTCTGTGTGGTTCTTGTCTCCTACTGAGGGAAGCAAACCTCTCAGCCCAGCATAGCTGATATTGGCTTGTCCCTTTCCCATCCCAGAGGATGGGAACATCTTGTAGCAGCTGATCCAGCCACTGAGGATGAAGAGCTGGTCTGTGTTCACCAGGAGACAGTCTTCCTGACTTCATATGATTCCATCTCTTTTCTGACTGGAACTGCATGTTGCCTGGTAGGTAATTCTTTTTCTAAAAATCCATCAGCCACATGGCCTGGATTAACCTTGAAGAACTACTCCTCAGTTTTCACTTTTATTCATTATTTAGATGGAGTATTAAGCCTGTTCCTTGGAAGAATGTTATGCTGTATTGTGATATATGGAGTAACCTTTTCCAGAATGTCATACACAGAACAGGAGAAATTTTTAATATTTTCAAGCTCTCCTTTTATGTTGAATGGTAGCCAAGGGACATACTACTAAGAACAAAATATCAAACTGAGAGTCCTGATTCCTACCACAATGTTATACAGAGCTAGAAAAATCAGATCCCAAACGACCCCAAATAATCTTGCAGAGACTTGTTAAGTCTAACTAGTTTAGGGCAGCCTGGCACTAGACACAGCTGGGTACTATGTTCTATTTGATTTCTGACATGGTTTGCCCATGATATTTATAGACATTTTTGCATTCTCAAACAATTTAATGCAGCCTGGGGCCAAAACAATTTCAAATAAGCAATTTCAGTGGAAGGGCAATCTAATTCTGGGCAAACCTAAATGTCATGAGCTGGAATTACAAGCCTCTAAAATTCGTAATCAAAAATTCAGTCCCTATTGGTTTTTTTGCTATTTTTCAATTAAAGCCCTTTCAAAAATGTAATTTTGGATGACGTTGATTCAATGAACTCAGTATTTTGTAGATATAATCTGAAAAATACAGAAATGCCCAGTAGATGGCAGATCCAAAGAGTGAATTCTAATAAATGGAAAATGTTGATCTAAGAGTAAGGAGTTTTAGGACTTCCCTGGTGGTCCAGTGGTTAAGAATTCGCCTTCCAATGCAGGGAGTGTAGGTTCGATCCCTGGTTGGGGAGCTAAGACCACACACACGTTGGGGTCAAAAAACCAAAACATGAAACAAAAACAATATTGTAACAAATTTAATAGACTTAAAAAGAATTGTCCACATTAAAAAAAAGAAAAGGCTAAAGAGTTTTAAAACCAAATAGAGCACTTATGAATCAGATCATTAAAGCTGTTCTTTTATGATACTAGCTTCAGGAACATATTTTTTAAATTTATTTATTTATTCTAGTTGGAGTATAATAATTTTACAGTACTGTGATGATTTTTGCCATGCATCAATATGAATTGGCCATAGGCATATATTTGTTTTTTAATTCAAATTATCTTACAATGGGGTCAGAGGATTCAACTCTATAGAAGCTAAGCTAAGAATGAGAATAAGAACTTGCACTTTTAAAATGTTTTATAGCTTTCAAGTGCCTTTCTGGAAAAGACAAGACATAAAGATACAATTGGTTAATTGCTTGAGGTCAGAATCCATGGATTTGAGTCTTATCTCTCACCACAGCAGAAATAACTGGCTAATTACCAAACCCTATGCTTCCTTAGCACACAACTAGACTATATATGCACATGACCCCCGAAATTAACTGTGGCCATAGCTAAAGTCTAGCAATGAAGTATGAATGTAAGTACTTTGTTACCTTGAGTTTTCCCTTAAAACTTGTACAATTTACCATGTTCTTTTCCCTTCCACCTCCTTGAGGCACACAAGCATAATGATCTTGAAGACCACATGTAAGATTGTGAAAACAACACAAAAAGAATCTGAATTTTGGACCAGTGCTTGGAGGAGAACTTCCCACCAATCAGGATCACTCATTCCAGATTTTTACACAGGAAATAATACCCTATTATGTTAAGCACTAAGGGCTCTGATTTTATTTTTTTATAGTAGTTCACATTATCTAGACAGCATATTAAAAAGCAGAGATATTCCTTTGCCAACAAAGGTCCATATAGTCAAAGTTATGGTTTTTCCATTAGTTATGTATAAATGTGAGAGTTGGACCATAAAGATGGCTGAGTGCTGAAGAATTGATGCTTTCGATTTGTGGTGCTGGAGAAGACTCTTGAGAGTTCCTTGAACTGTAAGGAGATCAAACAAGTCATCCTAAAGGAAATCAACCCTAAATATTCATGGGAAGGACTGATGCTGAAGCTGAAGTTCCATTACTTTGGCCACCTGATACGAGGAATGGACTCATTGGAAAAGACCCTGATGCTGGGAAAGATTGAAGGCAAGAGGAGAAGGAGGCTACAGAAGATGAGATGGTTAGATAGCATCACTGACTCAGTGGACATGAATTTGAGCAAACTCCAGGAGATACTGGAGGACAGAGGAGCCTGGTATACTGGAGTCCATGAAGTCGCATAGACACGACTTAGCGACTGAAAGACAGCAACATGTTCCCTTAACTAATACATCAGTTTTTCCCTGACTTTGACCAAAATATTTACCTTACTATGCTTCAGTGAATTCCTCAGTAAACCAGGGATGTTACTAATACTTACCTCAAAGGAAGGATGTGTGTAAAGTACTTTCACAATGACAGACACACAGTAAGCTCACAGCAAATGAAGACAATTATCAACCATTCTTCTTGGATATTAACAATTGACATACATTGTCTCATTTAATCCTGAAAGTGACAATTTCACTGCAGGCATTATCACCCTCACTCTGTCTCTAATAAGAACTATAATAATAAAAAATACTGGACAATTTCCATGTGCTCAGTACAGTCCCAAGCACTGTACATAATGCTAATCTCAAAAAAAGCACTATGAAGTAGATATTATTATCTTCATTTTACAGATGAGGAAATAGAGACACTGAGTTTACTTATCCTCAAGCCCATACAGTTAGTAAGTGGTATTGACTGAATTCAACTCAGGAACGCTGGATCCAGAGTCCTCACTCTTAACTCATGCTGGTCACTGAAGTGCCTGAAGCTTGTTAAGGTCAAGGGAAATACTTGAGATTCTATGTTTGTGAACCCATGGTCTTAGAATCCAAGGGATCAGATGAGAAATGACTGCAATTGCATCCGTCCATCCTAACCAAGAGATCAATAAAATGAATTGAAACCTCTTAAAGCAAAACCAGACCAGTGCTATCTAGAGCCAGTCCTACCAGCTGAGTCAGTACGGTATAGTGGTTAGGAAGTTGGTAGCATTTTGCAACAGCTATGTATTGTGGCCCATTCTAAATAATGATGTCACATAAAGTCTTGTTTTAATCTTAGAGCATGCTCTGAACTCCCACAAACTCTTGCTGACCAGGAAACATGGATGACATTTACTAAGGTCTCCTGTTTTTGTGTGTCTTTGTGGTGTGTATCACAGTTAACTTAGACATTGCTAACAGACATGTCACCCCAGCAGCAGGACTGGAGCAGATACAGTGACACCAGATTTTTGCCTTCTATGTCTCTGTCATCAGGTCTAAAATGAGTCACCACTGAGAGACTGCAAAGCAGCTTGGTTCCTGGCTTTCTGGGGGAGATTCTAGAACATTAGTGATGCTTAATAATTTAAGTACAGATGTTGCATGGGCTGTAAATGCAACCAATTAACTGAATTCAATTTTTCTCATGAGGAATGTTGTAATGCTATCACAGTGGTGAATCTCATTGCCTTACAGCTCTTGCATAAAAGGTCTATTTTACTGGTAAATGTTTTTGCTTTTATAAAGGCAGAGAAGGTTTCTTCCTGCAGCAAACTCTGCATTTAAGTTAAGATTGAACATTACAGAATGACCGATTCATTGTCTAAAATAGATGATTGAGCTTCATCATTTTAGAAGTGAGTTCATTATCTGCCTGCTGCTCAACTCAGTGATAAAAATAGTATGAAGAATAAGATGTGCTGAAATATAACACTATATTTCAATATTTTTCTGTTCTTGAGAAGCACTCTGTGCAAAATCATTCCATCAGTCTTCTAAGATGTACACAGCAGAGAGCTATTACCCTACAATATCAATTAAAGCCATAATCAAGAGCTGAGTTTAATTGAGAATGGCTCCAGAATCCACGTAGGTCATACAAAACCATATTTATTAGAGGATGTATAAAGATTAGGGAAGAGATATGTGGGGTCAGTAGTTTATAAATGTTTGTTTTACAAAATAAGGTTATGTACCAAATACTGCAATGTATATACTGTGTTTGTCTAAAACTGTTTACTATATTAATAAGATCCAGTATATTACTATGTAAAAATGAGAGAAATGCATGGTGTTAAGAGCTGTGATATTTGTTTGGTATGACGCTGGGCATTCCCTTAGAGTACACAGTAGAACACCGAAGTTGAACCTTAGGTAAGTTACCTTGTCTTTCTGTTCCTCAGTATACTCATCTGCAAATCATGGAAATAATATTATCTTCTGCATAATATCACTGTAAAAGTTAATCAAGACAATGTGCACAAATTTAGAACAATACCTAGCCTAAAGGAAGTGTTTGATAAATGTTTGTAAAAGGAATAGTGGTAGTAAGCTTTTCTTGGGTGGCATGCATTATTCATTTTCAATAAAAATAACTTGTTTCATTAAAAACTGTTGCACTAGTCAAAGAGAATGCTTTAGCTTCAAAACGTGTTTAAAAGGGAAATAAGATATTATTAAAAGCTATTATATTTTACCTTCCCTAATAGAGATCATACTTCAAGGGTAATGAAAATCAAGGTGGCAGTGTGGTCAATATCTATTTCCCATTTGTTACTGTCTACCCTGGAAATGTTTTGAGGGAAGGAGGAACAATCTATGTATCTTACCCAAATTCTAATAATTAAATTAACTGAAAATTCCATTTTTAAATACAACTTATTTCTGGGAGAGTCATTTACATCATGCAGAAACTTACTATCAGTTCAGCTTGTTTTTAGTAATCCATTTAGAGAGTTTGGGTTGACAAGAAATATGAACTACAAGTTTATAAAGTGAGATACTTGGTATGAAATAAACTTTGGGACAATATCTCAGTCTGATACTTTGGGCATCATGTTAGTTATCACTTGCTCCTTTCAGAACCTCCTCAAAACTTACAAGCATAAAAATAACCATTAGTTGACCTCATGTTTCTGTGGGTGACAAGGTAGACTGAGCTCAACTGAGAGATTCTTCTGGTCTAGACTAGTTTGGGATATTTTAGGTCACATTTCTGGAGCCCTGGCTGGAAAAATTGGGCTGAATTCTCCACAAGGACCCATCCTACGGCAGGCTGAAGGTGAAACTACAATACTTTGGCCACATGAGGTGAAGAGCCAGCTCATTGGAAAAGATCCTGATTCTGAGAAAGATTGAGGAAGGAGGAGAACGGGGCCACAGAGGATGAGATGGTTGGATGGCATCACCGACTCAGTGGACATGAGTTTGAGCAAATTCGGGGAGATAGTGAAGGACAGGGAAGCCTGGTATGCTGGAGTCCACGTGGTTGCAAACAGTCAGACCCAATTTAGTGACTGAACAACAAGAGCAGCAGCAGACTAGCCCGAGTTTGCGCAAATGATGCACATAGGAGTCTGAGAACAAGTGGAACTATAAAAAAATATTCTTGGTTGAGAACTGGAACAATGTTGCTTCCACAATATTTCTTTGGTCATTGCTAGTCACAAGACCAGTCCAGGTTCAAAGACTGAAGCAATGTTAGATGGAAGGAGTTGCTAAGTCACATCACAAAAATGGAGGACAGAGGCAAGGAAGAATCTGTTGTCATTTTGCGGTCTGTCCCAGGCAGCCAGCATCATTCCTATATTGCAGAAAAGAGTGATAAAGAAGAAAAAAATAAGGTCTCCCCCAAGTAGAAGATTATCAACAGTCAATTTTCAAATTGGCTAAGATCCTGATAGCCTTAAAACATTATTTTCATTTTTCTGGTACTTGGTTGCATTCTATTATCTAACAGGAAGGGAATTATTGGTCAGACCCAAACAAGCAGGTATACATAGTTTATTCAAATTCAATCCATGTGGCTGGAGAGTCTAAGAGATCCTTGATTTTGCTGCCATGAAAGGAAAGGCAATGATTTCTTTAAAAAATATAGGTGTGTAATTTGTATATCATTATTGTTGCTTCAGTTTGGCCAATTTTTTTTTTTTTTTTGAGTGCTTCCTAGGTGGCTCAGTGGTAAAGAACCTGCCTGCCAAGCAGGAGCCATGGGTCTGATTCCTGGGTTGGGACTATCCCCTAGGGAAGGAAATGGCAATCCACTCAAGTATTCTTGCCTGAGAAATCCCATGGACAGAGGAGACTAGAGGGTCCCAAAAGAATTGGACATGACTTAGCAACTAAACAATAATGTTTTAAAGTCTTTAGTGGATCTCTTACATCATTGCTTGTTTTTGACCTTAAGTCATATAGCATTTTAGTTCCCTGACCAGGGATTGAAACTGCACTGCCTACACTGGAAGGTGAAATCTCACTGGTCTGACAGGGAAATCCCCAGTTTGGTCAGTTGTGAAGGCAACTTTCATAAACTACTTCTCCACATTAGAGAGGGGTGACAGGAGACCAACTTCAATAATACAATGTATGGATCCATTAATAGAGTACATTTCTGCCCTGGCTACCTTTAGAATCCTCACTTCTACGATTACATGATTATGCTTCAAATCTCACTGAGATTTATTTTTAGCATTTCAGAAACCACATCTATCATTCTGCAGTCTACAGGGAGAGTCTACAGGCCCTTGAAAGAGGTCTCATGAACACACAAAGTTAAGCTGGCTGTTAATGCCTTTAACTAAGTAGCACAATAAGCAATGAACACAAAAATAATTCTTTGAGACACACGCAAACAGAAAACATAACCTTGAAAAGTTTATAAAATGTCACGTGCCTTAAACTTGAACTGTGTTAGAAATATAAAAAGCCGGACATTGTCCTGAAAAATACTGTCTGTGCTAAGTCACTTCAGTCATGTCCAACTCTGTGTAACACTATGGACTATAGCCCACCAGGCTCCTCTGTCCATGGGATTCTCCGGGCAAGAATACTAGTGCGGGTTGCCATGCCCTCCTCCAGGGGATCTTCCTGACCCAGGGATTGAACCCATGTCTCTTATGTCTCCTGCATTGTCAGGTGGGATTTTTACCAAAAATAGTGGAAATCAACATTTGTTAAAGCAATTAGGGATAATAATATCGATCTTCAAGTTGCCTCTGGAATCGTCTCCCTGGCATAATAAATATAAATTAGATTGTCTTTGTCTTTTCATATCATAACATATAGAGGAGAAAAAAGAGTAGGAAAATTATTACAGGTGACATGAAAAGGAGAGTTGTAAATAACCCACATAACTTAAAATCATAAAATCCGGTAACCAGGAAGATTCACAGAGACCTGATTATCTAACCCTTCATTTTGAAGTTAAAAAACAGAAACTAGAGAATTTACTTGCCTAAGTTTGCGCAGCTAACTGGTGACTAATCTGCTCCCTAATAGCTGATTTTACTGCACTTGCCTTGGGGCCTGATCATTATTGCATAGTAAGTTCCCAGTCATGCTCATTCAGCTTTTATGATATTATTTTAACATATGTTTAAATATTTTAAGTGTATTTCTAAATATTTTAACAGATTGGAAGATTATGGGCTCATAACTGGGGTAAAAGTCTTTCCTGAACATCTGGTTTAAATCTCAATTCACCTCATTATTGAGTTTTCACAGGTAAAGTTTGGCTAAATTGGGTTACTGGAAAATGTAGGAAAGCCTTTAGCTTCTATAAATATATTCATCTACATCTCTCTTTCCACTTGAGGTCCTATTCTGCTTCAAACCAGATATATGGGCTATGGCTCCAGCCACTCACACAAGCAAAGGAGCTTTGAACTGTCTGCTTGTTTACAGCCAAAGTGGGCAGTCAATAAAGTTTTGTTGGAAGCATGTGAGTTGTTGATTCTATAAGGACAGAGCCTTGTCCATTAGAAGGAAAGGCCACTGGAAAAAGTAATTATGCTATCAGGTATCTCAAGCTTTGGTAGCTCCCATGGCATAAGAACTTCATTCCCATACTCCACAGAAGTACAGTTGCTCTGTATAGTAAACATGTAACGCCAACTGGGGGAATAGGATTGGGGATGGGGAAAGAGGATTGGAAAAACAAGGATAAACTGAAGGAAAAACACCATTTGACCAGCACACTGGGTCTTGGGAGGGGAACTGAGAACTAAACAAGAGAGAAAAAAGAGGTGTTGATGCAGCTGAAGGAGACGAGAGAATTCTAGAATAAAGAGTAATGTAAGGGGATACTGTAGACATGGTTATGGATTATAATTTTTTTTTAATAAACAAGGGACTTTCTTGGTGATCCAGTGGCTGACTCCATGCTCCCAATACAGAGGGCCTGGGTTTGATCTCTGGTCAGGGAGCTAGATCCCACGTGCCACAACTAAAAGTTTCTGTGCCCCGACTAAGACCCTGAGCAGCCAAATAAACAATTAAAAAAAAATAGGTAAACAAATAATGTGAATATTATTCTCACTTGCTTGATGATCCTCCTTTGTATGTAATGCCTTTCAGAGACTGGGCCTCCTGGGGCCCCAACCTTTACTGGGTTACGGCACCGTCTTGCTTCCCCCATTTTCCACTCATATTCCTAGAACTGCATTTCCACTGCCCAGCTTCCTGTTCCTAGAAATGTCTACTCACCCTGCCTCTGGCCCCGCCCCTCACCCTGCCTCTGGCCCCGCCCCTCACCCTGCCTCTGGCCCCGCCCCTCACTCTGTAGGGTTGTGTTGCCACATACCTCTCTGTTGACTGTTGACTTGGAGAAAAGAGTAGCAGCTACATAATATTATAGCTTAAAATAAATACTACCATAGAGAAAAAATTAAAATATCAGGACTTGGGAGGAAATACATCTGTGGGAGACAAAGGAAAAGACTGTGAAGTGTTGCCTCAATTAAAATGCTGATTCTAAATCTGTTTGAACTTAAAAGCTCCCCGCCCCCTTTTTTTTTCTGAGCAATCATATGGCTCATATTCTAAATGTGTTAGCTTAGACATTCTGCTTAAAATACACTTTGATTAGTTCTGAATTATTCAGCATTAATAGGGTATTGCCAGTAATTTTTCTGTGTGTGTTTCAAGCTTCCAAAATCACAAAGTAGAGTTCAGATGATTCCGGATAAAATAATCCCTAAATGAAATGTGAACTTGGCACTACCAGCAGTGTACCAAACAGCAAGGGTGTTAGATATGCAAGGCTGGGTTGCTGAAGGCAAGTTGAGAAAGAAAAGGAAACTTCTTCCTAAAAGAAGTATGAAATCCATCTCAGGATGGAATTCTGTTTAAAATGGTTTGGATGCTACAGTTTACAGACAGCAGTGTTAATGGACTGTGGCGTTAATACTGTGTTTCTGGGAGGTGTAGAGCTCTACAGTTTCCTGAGAAGAATGACAGCCCTGTTGGGGGATAATGCTCTGGTAAAAATGTGTGGGGGAAAACCAAGATTTTTGTTATTACTCACCAGGATTCCCAGTGGAGAAATAGCATGATGCAGTGAAGAGTATGATTTCTGCACTGTTGCCCTGGGTCTAATTACAGTTCTGCTCCTTACCCAACCATGTGGCCATGTGCATAGGGTGAGTGACTGAACTTCAATTTCATATTCTCTTTGACATAGAGTAGATACGTAAGCACTGATAATTGCTAACATTGCTTTTAAGACAGGAGATGTGAGTTCAGTCCCTGGGTTGGGAAGATCCCCTGGAGGAGGGCATGACAATCCACTCCAGTATCCTTGCCTGGAGAATCCCATGGACAGATGAGCCTGGTGGGCTGCAGTCCAGGGGGTCACATAGAGTCAAGACACAGCTGAGTGACTGACCCACACCACACACACACACACACACACACACATTCAGTGCCTAGAGCAATGGTTTGAAGTCACGTTGTTCTCTCCGGCTACTTTGGGTTGTCTGTGGGGCAAGGAAGAGCTCACTTGATTGGAAAGGGATATAATTTCTTGCATAAAAATAGGAATATCAGGTCTAATCTCTTCTAACAAACCATCCTGTGTGACTGGGACTGAGGGGTATTACTCATGGCTCAAAGATACCACTTGAACGTGCAAGAGTCCTGGAAAGGAGGGCTCAGCTTCAGAATCCAAAACAGGGACAAGTCGAACACAAACCCGTTTACAAATGCTTACATGAACCTTCAGGGCAACTCAAGACTATAGTTACACATTGAAATATGTCCACTGCCTTCCACAGCATCAATCACTAAATACTTGTTGAATGCCTACTTTATTAGAAAATGGACATTTCCTCTCTTACAGCATTTAATATTTGAAACTGAGATTAAAAATATTCATATTTTGAATTGAGCTGAGGTATTTCTCATGTTTATGGTCTTTAGTTATTGGAAAATGCTTTAAAAGTTGTATTATCACTGGACATGGGTTTAAGATCTATTATTACTTGATACTACATCATTTATTCAAACAGCACTTCCTGAGTACAGTAATTCCCCTACATACAAACAAGTTCCATTCTGACAGTGTGTTCATAAGTGCAATTTGTTCATAAGTCCAATAAAGTTAGCCTAGGTACCCAATTAACACAATCAGCTATTAACGTATAGTACTATACTATAATAGTTTTGTAACACTTGTCACACAAATGATATGTATGGAACGAACAAACACAAAAAATAAAACATTTTTAATCTTACAGTATAATACCTTGAAAAGTATAGTATTAATAGTCCAGTACAACAGTTGGCACACAGGGGCTGGCAAGCACCATCCTTAGGGGAGAAATCCAAGATCCCACTTGCTGTGTGGTGCAGCCAAAAAAGTGAAAAGGCTATTTGGGCTAGAACTTTGTGAGCTGTTTAGAGTCCAGCTGAGATTCCCTCATAGCTCATTGGTAAAGAATCTGCCTGCAATGCAGAAGACCCCTGTTCAATTCCTGGGTTGGGAAGATCAGCTGGAAAAGGGATAGGCTACCCACTCCAATATTCTTGGGCTTCTTCCCTTGTAACTCAGCTGGTAAAGAATCCACCTGGAATGCAGAAGACCCAGTTCAATGGATTGGGAAGATTCCCTGGAGAAGGCAAAGCCTTCCTACTTCAGTATTCTGGCCTTGAGAATTCCATGGACTATACAGATGTGAATACCAGACAACCTTACGTACCTTCTGAGAAATCTGTATGCAGGCCAAGAAGCAACAGTTCGAACTGGACATGAAACAACAGACTGGTTCCAAATTGGGAAAGGAGTACGTCAAGACTGTATATTGTCACCCTGCTTATTTAACTTCTATACAGAGTATATCATGCAAAATGCCAGGCTGGATGGAGCACAAACTGCAATCAGGATTGCTGGGAGAAATATCAATAACCTCAGATATACAGATGACACCACCCTATGGCAGAAATCCAAGAAGAACTAAAGAGCCTCTTGATGAAAGTGAAAGAGGAGAGGAGTGAAAAAACTGGCTTAAAACTCAACATTCAAAACACTAAGATTATGGCATCCCATTCCATCCCTTGATGGCAAATAGATGGGGGAACAATGGAAATAGAAAGAGACTTTATTTTGGGGGGCTCCAAAATCATTGCAGATGGTTATTGCAGCCATGAAATGAGAAGACACTTGCTCCTTGAAAGAAAAGCTATGACCAACCTAGACAGCATATTAAAAAGCAGAGACATTACTTTGTGAATAAAAGGTCCATCTAGTCAAAGCTATGGAGAATCCTATGGACAGAGGAGCCTGGTGGGCTGCTGTCCATGGGGTCGCACAGAGTCAGACATGGCCGAAGTGACTTAACATGCATGCATGCATTGGAGAAGGAAATGGCAACCCACTCCAGTATTCTTGCCTGGAAAATCCCAGGACAGAGACTCTGTCCTCTGTCCCACCAGGCTCTGGTGGGCTGCTGTCTATGGGGTCGCACAGAGTCGGACATGACTGAAGAGACTTAGCAGCAGCAGCAGCAGTCAAAGCTATGGTTTTTCCAGTAGTTGTGTATGGATGTGAGACTATAAAGAAAGCTCAATGCCGAAGAATTGATGCTTTTTATTGTGGTGTTGGAGAAGACTCTTGAGAGTCTCTTGGACTGCAAGGAAATCCAACCAGTCCATCCTAAAGGAAATCAGTCCTGAATATTCATTGGAAGGACTGATGCTGAAGCTGAAACTCCAATACTTTGGCCACCTGATGTGAGGAATGGTCTCACTGGAAAAGATCCTGATGCTGGGAAAGATTGAAGGCAGGAGGAGAAGGGGACAACAGAGGATGAGATGGTTGGATGGCATCACCAACTCAATGGACATGAGTCTGAGCAAGCTCCGTGAGTTGATGATGGACAGGGAGGCCTGGCATGCTTCAGTCCTTGGGGTCACAAACAGTGGGACAGAACTTAGCTACTTTCATTTTCACTTTTGAACTTCTCTGGTGGGTCAGTGGTAAAGAATCTGTCTGCAATGCAGAAGACCCGAGTTCAATCCCTGGGTTGGGAAGATCCCCTGGTTGGGGGAATGGCAACCCACTCCAGTATGCTTGCCTGAAGAATTCCTTGGACAAAGGAGCCTGGTGGGCTACAGTCCATGAAGTCACAAAGAGTCAGATATGACTGAGCGATTAACACTTTCACTAGAGCCCAGTCATTTCCCTGACATTTCTTATTTTTGTAACTCCCTGTAGAAGGAAGATATAAAAAGCACAATTTACCACACAAGGTTTTCTTGCTTAATTCAGAGACAACTGGAAGACAAGAAGCTGGAAAATTTTACATGTGTCACAGCAGGAGTGGGCAGGGGCAGGACTGATGGGGAGAAATGGGTGGCGGCAGTGAGGGAACAGCTAGACTAAATACCTATGTGTGAGTGTAAAAAGGAGAAGAGGTCATGGGCTCTGGCCAGGAAGGAGGTGTGAGCTTGAGTGTGACTGACAGGAGTTGTTCTCTAGCGGGTGCTTTGACTGCTTTTAAGGAAGATTCCAGTTCACTGGTTATCATACCTGCCCTTCTGAAATAGAAGCTGTCCCCTGCACTGAAGCATTTAATAGTTGAAGCATAGGTTGTCAGAGTGTTTAAATTACAAATGCATGTTCAACCAGAATATTCCAGTAAAAGAAAGTTGTGCCTACCAGAAGCCTAACCATTACTTTCGTCTTTGCTTTTTTAAATATATGTTTCTTAAACTAAAGTCGTGCAAGCACATATTTCTAAAGTCAAATACTACCTGGTTTGTAACTAAAAAGGTATTCCTTCACCTCATCTCTCCTCATTCCTCTTTGTTGGTATGCATTATAACTTTGGGGGGTTGCGTGGGGCTTCCCTTGTGGCTCAGCTGGTAAAGAATCCGCCTGCAATGTGGGAGACCTGGGTTTGATCCCTAGGTTGGGAAGGTCCCCCGGAGAAGGGAAAGGCTACCCATTCTGGCCTGGAGAATTCCATGGACTGTATAGTCCACGGGGTTGCAAAGAGTCGGACACAACCGAGTGACTTTCAGTATCACTATTATTACTTTTTAAGCTATTTTTTCTAGTTTGTACCTCAAAAGTTTTAAATATCATTACAGGGCTATTCAATGCCTTTTCCAGTCTTACATGCTACATATTAAAATCTCCCCTTAAAAAATGGCACATTAACTCTCTTGCAAGTCCTACCATCTTCCATCTTCCTAAAATAATTTCATCATTCTTTTGGGGGTTACACCGACTCTCAGTGATTACATAACTATAACTATTTAAATTTTATTTCCAGTTAAGTCACATAGTATACAATCATCATTCTTCCTCTGGCAGATCTAGTCATTACCATTTTTATTGTTGTGGTTTGCTGAGTTTTCTAAGTACTTATGCTAAATCGTTTCCATCCTCTACTAGACTAAAAGTTTCCTTTTAATATGTTCATTCTTATCAAGTATTCTGTCAATTCTTTTTTCTATAGAGACATCTTCCTAAGTGTCCATCCTTCTCTAGTTTCTCTCCTGGCTTCTGCACAGGTGTTATCTTAACCATCCACCTTAGAGATCCATTTGCCTTTGTCTTCTGTGGGATCCCCTGTTTTCTAGATCCCTTATTGTCTTTCTGGATTTATTGTACTAACTCCCAGAGAAAACTTTTTCACCTGAATACTACATCAAAGAACTATTTCTTTAATAAATAATTTATGATCATTTCTATTGTTTAATATATTTTGTCCATTTAGTCCTATATTCATTGAGATAGGTTTTTGTCAAGTATGGAATTCATCAGGCATTAGAAGGTAGGGTGGTACTCAATAGGTTTATTCCTATTGAGTATTTGATCTCTGGCCTCAATACTCTACTTGATGTCTCATACATACATCAAGCTCAATAAATTCAAATAGGAGCTCATGACCTCCCTAGCAACATCTGCTCCTAATATAGTGTTCTCTTGCTCAGGAAAAGGCACCAACTCCACCCATTTGAATAAGCCAGAAGCATCCTTAACTATTTTTTCCTCTTCAATCTCCATGTCCAATCATCTTCCCTGCCTACATGTCTCTCAAGTTCAATCTCTGCTGGCCATCTCTGCGGTCTTCCTCCTAGGCAAGCCAACAATGTGGCACTCACACCACTGCAAAAGTCTGTAAACCTCTGGGTCTACACTTTCCAATCTGTCCTCTATTCTGAGGCCAGAGGATCTTCTTAAAATCCAAAGACTGAAGCACATTGGGCTTCAAATTATCCAATGAGTCCCACTTCTTCTCTGAAAACAATCCAAAATGCCTACCAAGGACTTTACCTGCCTACTTCCCTGTTACTGGCATCATTTTCCCTCCTAATTTCTGACTTCTATTGTACTCTGTGTTTGTTTTTGTTGATGATGATTGTTTTGTCCTTAAAACCTGCTTTTCCTTGTCTTGAAATCTTTGTGTCTGCTTTTGTATTTCCTGGGAAGGTTCTCCCTTCCTCCCCTCTGATGCCTGTCCTTCATCTTGAATGCCTGTGCTCTCTGGGAAGCTCCACAGAATAGGTTAGTTTTCTCAGTTACATACCTCTCTATCACACTGCTTATTATATCTCAAGGACAGGGGTTGCATCAGCCTTTTTCCTCAGCCAGAACAGTTGTGAACACTTAGTAGACAAATATGTGTGGAAGAAAGGGAAAGAGAAACAAAAGTGAGGAAAGAAAGGGAAGAGCACATGGAGATAGAGAGGAAGAAAGGGAGGCAGATTTATTACCTAATTTATTGATAGTTAATTCTACCTTCTAACATATTAAATAAAATTTTCAAAGTGCTTTCTAAGTGCTTATGGCCACAATAAGGGTAAGTAACAAATGAATTCAAACTGCAAAACTTACAGACATTAAGCATTTGTTTCCCATGCTTATAAATTTGCAGGATGGCAAGAATAGCTCTGTATTGGACTGATTCAGGTGGTCTCAGTTTGACTGAAAACTATAGATTGGGTTCACGTCTGCTCCACACGGTTCTTCATTCCCCCTGGACCAGTGGCAATGAGTATATTCTCATGACAAATCACAAAATGCAAGGCTCAGCCTAGAATTGGCACTTGCAACTCCTCTCACCTTCTATCAGATGAGGTAAGTCACAAAGTCCAGTCCAACATCACCAGGTTGGAAAATGGATTCCAACCACACTACTGGGTAGTCCTGAAGAGTCACATGGCAAAGTCACATTGGTGTTAATTCAGATACATAGAGGGCACAAAGAATTTCAAAAAGAATTCAGTCTTTAACAGTTAGCGTCTTCCTATGTCATATTTATATTTTAAAGCTGCCTTTCTTAGTTTCCTGTGTCCCCATCTGTGGAAAATTACAAGACCCTTAGTAGATTGATTAGGAGAAGGGCAATGCTTAGCACCCTTTATCCTTCACTAGGCCATCATTTCATGACCATCTACCACTCCTTGTCCTGCATAGGTTCCCGTTACTAATTTCATCCATGATTAAGTTACCATCTTTATTGCTCTCCCTCTTTTCAGCATTACATGATGAGAGATGGCCAGTCATACTGGCCGTCTCACACTAAAGCCTTGTGTTTGTTATAATTAGAGAAATTCATGAAGGAGAGATGGATTGTGGATAAATTAAAGAACTTAGGATATCTTGACATGGATCTGAGCCTTTGAGGATAATAGGAGGAGAACTAAGCTCTTCAAGGCCCAGAGCCCAGGTGCTTATGTAGGATGGAGCACAGGTCTGGAGCTGTATGAGGGCATCCCTAAGTCTCATCCTCTTATATTAGATATAAGGAAGCCAGTGTCCTCAAAAGTGGACTTACAAGTTTAATGAGGCAGTATCGGTATCTGAATTCAGTCTCCTAACACCATTCCATGACATATACATGATCACTAGATGCTTTGTGTAATGATGACTTGTCATAATGAAAGGAAGGCAAAGTTTGATGAAAAATTCATGCACAAGCCATGGAAACATTCCCAAAGAAAATAATTTGACTTCTCACGTCCATGGTTTACTAATTATTTTGTATGTATTAGTAAAAGATAGAAGCTAGATTCCCAAGTTGCCCTAACTCAAGGGCATATTTTTAAGTCTGACTTTTCCATTTCACTGAATTATTTGACCAAATGGTCAACAGGTTTCAGGCAATTATATATATATATATATATATATATATATATATATATATATATATGTATACACACACACACACACACACACACACACACATATATACATATTTAAGTGTTAGGTGATGAGGTAGTAGGGGAAGAGGGAAGAAGATAAACAGTATAGTTTTTACATTAACCAAGATTTCACTGGACTAGTAAGACTATTTCTTTCTAACAAGAGCAATAATAGTAGCTTTCTTGAGACTTTCAATCTCAGGGTTTTCCATTATTATGTAAGGAAAGACTTTATAAGCTGCTTTTCTTTAATCCTAAAAGCACTCATAAAGATGATTAGAATTTATCTTCATCGTCATTTCAAAACCCAGCATTTTCCAATCTCAAATATCTGGTTTTATATAGTTGTAAAATAACTGTTATTGCTGTTAGAACAGCCACATTTATGTGTTAAATAGATGTTTGTGAACTGGCCTGGGTACATAATCACCCTTATGATGGTAGTTCTCAGTCTCTGCCCCACATAAAAATGATTCACAAGCCAGTACTGGCTCAGTCAGAGTGGTATGGCGAGATGGAGGGAAGTTAAGTAGAATTCATATACTCAGAATATATTAACCACTTAACCACTGTACTACCAGGAAAGGCCCTAGTGTGCTTTCTATGAAATAATGCCTTTTGTGTTCTAAACAATGAAAGAAAATTCTTTTTAAAAAATAATTTATCTTTATTGGAATATAATTGCTTTGCAATGTTGTATTGGTTTCTGTTGTACAACAGCATGAGTCAGCCGTATTTATACATATAACCCCTCCTTCTTGAGCTTCCCTCCCTCCTCACCTAATCCCACCCCACTAGGTCATCACAGAGCACCAAGCTGAGCCCCCTGTATTATAGAACAGCCTCCTGCTGGGTATCTATTTTACACATGGTAGTGTATATATGTCAAAATGTATTCTTCGTTTAAATTTTACATTATTTTTAAAATCTTTGCCAACTATTGCTTCCTATCCACAATTAACCTAACAGATAATAAGGCAAGAATGATGATTGGACAAGGAAGTCGTGATATACATAGTAAAGCTCTTTTCATGGACCCATATGCTCCTGCTTGTGATTCAATATTACATACGCATACTTAATTCACATTTTCCATTATTGAATGTTACTATTTCCTATGATGAAACTAAATATACCAGTAATTCATGGTGTTTTTTAAAAAAAAGCACAATGCTTTCCAGGTCTCTACTGCCTGAATAGATTTGAAAATCTCTTCTGTATAGTGCATTTTCTTTTTTTAATATTTATTTTTTTATTTGGCTGTGCCATGTCTTATTTGTTGCATGTGGGATCTAGTTTCCTGATCAGGGTTGGAACCTGGGCCCCCTGCATTGGGAGTGTGAATTCTTAACCACTGGACCACCAGGATTGTCCCTAGTATGTTTTCAATGAAATAATGACTTTTGTGTTGCAAACAATGAACTGAAAAATGAACCTTTAGAAGGTAACCTGTTCATAATAATAAAGCCACATAATACTTCTCTGTGCTTTCTGGTTTTCCAGACCTTACACTTTCACTGTGGCATGTAAGTTCTAATAGCTCTGTCTCTATTAGGCAGGGTCTATGGTCTATTTCCACCCTCCAGATGAAGAAATCAGAATGCACAGAATTTAGGTGGATGTTTCAGGCTTGTACAATTAGTAGGTGCTGGAGACAGGATTTAGCTTCTGCTTTTCTGGACTTAATCCAGTGTTCATTTCCATAGCTTATATCATTATTTTATTTGCCATGAAAGAAAAGAGTGAACGACGTCCCCACTACTATGTAATGGTCAACTTGGAAAAAGAAAGAGTAACATATCAAAACCACGTCCTAAAATCATCATATCCTTTTAAGCCTCAGAGGTCATAGAGCAACTTAAAGTAATTTCATCCTTGTTAACATTTTCTCTAGGAAGAAAGAGTTATTAATACCATGAAACAGAAATAGAATATCAGAGTTCCAGTAGAGTCAAATATCATTGCAAACAAGTATTCTGTAGAACAAAGCAATTTTCACATCTAAATGGATGATGCAAGACACACTGCTTTGTCGAATATTTAATAAAAAATTTCACCCCCAAAATAATTCTGTTCAGCAGGAGATTTAACTGATTCCTGTTCCTATGGTAGTCATTCTACAAGGGCCAAGGAGCTGGGGGAACTTGATTACTGTGTGTTTGGGAGGGAGAATCTAGGTTGAATTAAAGCTTCATTCTTTATAATCTCTTAGACTTACAATCAAGAAGAAATCATTCTAACGTCTCTTTCTTCCAAAACACAAGTCAAGTAATAACCATCTAAACAACATACTGGTGAAGAGATTCAATTCTGACCCCTACCTTCACTATGCAAGGGATTGAAAGCACTTCTTTAATTTTTAAAATAATTATGAGGGAACCAGCATAAGATCTGCCTCAGTTATAATCTTGGGCATTTATATATGTAGAAATGAAGACTTTAGTAAATCTTATTATTTCAAGACAATGTTGAAGTTTCTGTGAAATTCCTCATAAATACAACTGTACCTGTCAAACTATGGGCTTAGGAAACATTTCCCAAACAATCAAATGGTCTTAAAAATAAGCAACACTGGGTCTGTTAGTCACCGTTACAGGTTAGAGTCAATGAATCATTTTATGTATTTGTTCATTCCAAATGACAATATTATGATATTTGTACCTATTATAAAAGCAATCATATGTTTGAAAAGTAAACTATAGAAAGTTGTAAAGCAAAAATTCCTCCTCATTAAGAGATGAGAATATACTTCAATTCTTGATTCAGTTTGATTAAGCTTTTTCCCAACTAAGACAGCAGAGGAAAAAGTTTATCACTGCTTTAGCACCTACCTGCTCCCTATTTCTGACTCTCACTTACAAATTATTAACAATAATAAGTGTATGGAAAGAAAATTTAACACATGGCATGGCTAAAAGATAATCCCCATTCAGTTAGGAAATAAATTATTTAACATCATTTCAGGGATGGTTGCTGCTGCTACTGCTAAGTCACTTCAAAGAAGATCTAAAGAGAGAGATTAGAGGTCCTGCCACTAGGAAACTGTGATCACAACAATGGTGAGTCAACAATGGGTGACAGATAAGAGAACAACCTCGAGATGCTCCTATTATCAAAGCATGTTAAGTGAGACATGGATTCTAAAAGCATTTGAGAGATGATTATATGCAGATGACTTATATCAAAGGATGCTATAAGAAACCATAAAAGTATAAGATAACATATAGAAAAATTTGGGGTGAATGAAGCATAGACCTTTCCTCCAGGGTTTATAGTGTCCCTGTGATAATTAAAAATGTGCACTTACTGCAAAGTTCCCATTACTGACATCTGATAGCATTATCATTTTTTACACACAGTCATCAGGGCTTCCCTGGTGGTACAGTGGTCAAGAATCCACCTGCAATGCTGGAGACACAGGAGACATGATTTTGATCCCTGGATCAGATTGGAAAGTTGGCTTGGAGGAGAAAATGGCAACCCACTCCAGTTTTCTTGCCTATAAAATCCCATGGACAAAGAAGCTTGGTGGGCTACAGTCCATGGGATCACAAACCACTGAACATGCATGCATACACAGTGATTAGAGTCTGTAGACTCTTTGCTAGCAGGAGAACTTCAGGCTGTTGTCTAGATTTCTGGATGGACTTACACTCTCTTAACTATTGGCCAAATGAAGATATATGTGAAAAATCTTTGTAAAGTGAACAACACTTTTACAATAGTGACCTCATTGTTAGGTTGTCAATTCTATGACAATCATTGGTACGGGGATTGTGTGAAAAACTTTTTTCAGATGCACTGTCTCTTCACCTCTTGAGCTCTTGATAAATCCAGCCCCAACATGAGAAACTCGTATGCTATTTCAGGTTCAAAGAAAATATTATGTCAACTCAGCTCATTCCACTTTATTAATCTTACAATATGGTATTGTGGATAGTACATATCTGCAGGGCTGTTGATGTGGTCTCTCAAAATATTTTCATGAGCAGCACAGAGAAATTTAGATTGGCAATTCTTAACCATTTGGAAAACATTACTGTGTAAGTTGCTTAATGTATTAATTACAGCTTAGAAATAATTTTCAGTTGGCCTACCAACAGTAACAAATCATTATTGGGTACCTATAAGTTCCAGCACTGTATTTAGTGCTGAGGATATGATGATAAACAGGACATAAATAATCTCTGTCCTCAAGGAACTCAGAGGCTAATGAAGAAAAGAAGCAGTAATAGGTAAACAAACTAATTACAAAATGTGATGAAGACTGCAAAGAAATCACACAGGATGACGTAAATAGTCCTTTTCTGTATCTTGCATATTGAAACATCTGTTCTTGGTCTTGCACCATTTTTGCTTACTTCCTGTTTTTAATATATTTTAAATAAGACATAACCATGTACATAAAATTCACCAGCTGAAAGTATTGAACTCAATAGTTTTGGGTTTATTTACAGAGATCTGCTTCCTGGGCTTTCCAGGGGGCTCAGTGGGTAAAGAATCCACCTGCAATGCAGGAGATGCAGGAGGCACAGTTCAATACCTGGGTCAGGAAGATCCCCTGGAGGAGGGCATGGCTACCCACTCCAGTATCTTGCCTAGAGAATCCCATGGACAGAGGACACTTGTAGGCTACAGTTCATAGGGTCTCAAAGAATTGGACACAACTGAAGTGACTGAGCACAAGCAGAGAGATATACACACCTCAAAATTTAATCTAGGAGCATTTTGATCATTCCAAAAGGAAAATCTATACTCATTACAACCCATTCCTCGTTTCCTCTCCCAGCTCCCCCAGAAAACCACTAATCTAACTTTCTCCATGGAGTCAGATACTCTGAACATTTCCTACAAATAGAATCATACAATATGTGGTCTTTTGTGAATGTCTTTTTTCATTGGTATATGTTCAAGGTTCATCTGCAATGTAGCATATATCAGGAATTCATTCATTTCTAAAGATGAAAAGTATTTCATTGAATGTATATATGAATTCTGTTTATCCCTTCATTTCTTCCTCCAACCGCATTTGGGTTGTTTGTTTTTGTGTGTGGTGTTAGGTAAGGGTCCAGTTTCATTCTTTTGCGAGTGGTTATCCATTTATGCTGGCACTATTTGTTGAAAAGATTTTTCTCTCCCCCACTGAATTGTCTAGGCACTCTTGTTGAAAATCAATGGCCCAAAAATGTAAGGGTTTATTTCTGTACTGCTGATTTTATTCCATTGATTTAAATGCTTGTCTTTCTGCTAGTACTACTGTCATTATTATTATAGCTTCATAGTACATTTTTACATCAGCAAACCTGAATCTTCTAACTTTATTATCCTTTTACAATATAGTTCTGGTTCTATATTGTTATAGTTATCTATAGTTCTGGTTATCTCAGATCCCTTAGTTTCCAAATGAATTTTGGAAAAAATCCACTAGCATTTTGATAAGAATTGTGTTGAACCTGTTGATTAATTTGGGGAGTGTTGTCATTTTAACAACTTAAGTCTTCTGATCCATTAAACTGAGATATCAAAAGATTTCATAGACATATTTAGATATTTTTTCTTTTATTTCAACAATCTTGTGACTTTCAGTGTACAAGATTTTCTCTTATTTTATTAAATTTATCCTTATATTCATTATTTTGATGACATTATAAGTTGAATTGTTCTCTTAGTTATTGTTCATTGCCACTATAGGAACAGAACTGATTTTTAAATACTGATCTTACACTCTGCAACCTTGCTGAATTAATTAATTTTAATAATTTTTGTGGCTTTCTTGGGATTTTTCTGTGTACTTGATTATGTCACCTGTGTTGTCTCATTTTTAATCTTAAATTTGTGGTCCAAATATAAAAAGAAAAAAGGATTTAGGAGGTCATGAGCAAATATTTGAAGTAAACATTTTTTTATATCTGCAGAGATCAATCTTATGATAAATACAATTTATACAATCTTATGATACATACAATTTGAAGGAAGATATATTTAGGGTCAAAGTTAAACATTTTAATAAATACAGCTGTTCTGTATTCACAAAAGTCTGCCTTGTTAGTGAACGCTCAATAACTAAACGTGTTCAATCAACAACACAGCTGCTCTGGATATGTTAGAGAGGGAATGCAGCCTCAGGAAATGGGGTGGGCTTCATGATTTCTAGACATTTTCCAACTTTAGATGAATGCTGCCAATTCATTCTGCCTTGCTCTGACAGCTTTTAAGTAAATATTTAAGTAAAGAAACGTGGAAAGTATCAGTAAGAGCTCCTACCTATTAAGGCAAGACTACAATGTTCTTCTGTATACCTCTGAGTATAAAGATAGATTTCTACTCTCAGTCCTGCAGGGACTAGGCTATTTGTATTTCAGGAGGTCTTAAATTTTCCAGAAGCAACCCATCCCCTGTTAAAAACCACTATCAGGCATCTAAGGTGTATGAATATGCATCACCTTTCAAAGTGCTTTCATTCTTTTTTAAAAAATTTATTAGCGTATAGTTGATTTACAATATTGTGTTAGTTTCAGGTGTACGGCAAAGTGAATCAGTTATACATATACAAATATCTATTCTTTTTTAGATTCTTTCCCCATATAGGTCATTACAGAGTATGAGGAGAGTTCCTTGTGCTATGTGTGTGTGTGTGTGTGTGTGTGTGTTAGTAGTCGCTCAGTCATGTCGGACTCTTTCCTATCCCGGGACTGTAGCCAGCAGGCTCCTCAGCCCATGGGATTCTCCAAGCAAGAATACAGAAGTAGGTTGCCATTTCCTTCTCCATCCCTGTGCTATTTAACGGGTTCTTATCAGTGGTCTGTTTTAAATATAGTAGTGTGTATATGCCAATCCCCCTGGTAATGGTAAGTTTGTTTTCTATATCTATGACTCTATGTTTTGTAAATAAGTGCATTTGTAGCATTTCATTCTTCAAATATCTCCGTAAGCCTTCAAAATGAATAACCCCTACTCTGTAGGGAAACTTGAAGCTTATTATATTGAGGCTTAACCCCCTCAATTTGGTAATATTTCACTTCCACAGTGAAACAGTTGTGGTTCCACAATGAAGGAAACAGAAGTGGACTCTTAATTTAGGCAAAAGAGAAGTGACTGGAAAGAACTGAGGGTTTCGTGGAATTCATGGAAGCAGAAGGACCAGGTCGTAAGGGAGCAGGAGAGGGCTATGCCCTTGAAATATCCAACTGTTCATAGCAGAGTGATGTCTCCAACGTTGCCACTGGAAAGCAATCCATTCAACTATTTCTTTAGCCCTTGATTCACACTCTCAAGATTCAAAGTCCTGGGGAAAAAAACACCCCATCAGTCAATGTTAGGTCATATACCTACTGCATTGAAACAGAAGAAAGAGGAACGCTACAGATCTTTCAGCTCTACAGATTAAGGCATACAGAAGCAACTATTCTTCCACCAAAACACACAGAATGAGGGAGAGGTTGTTGTTGCTCAGTCATTAAGTTGAGTCTGACTTTTTGTGACCCCATGAACTGCAGCACACCAGGCTCCTCTGTCCTCCACCATCTCCTAGAATTTGCTCAAGCTCGTGTTGATTGAGTTGGTGATGCTATCTAACCATCTGATCCTTTATTGCCCCCTTAACTATCTATAAAAGAAACTGGAGTATTATTGGATTTAAGTGTTGAGCAGTCAGTCAAAAAATGCCAAATACTCTCTTCATACATACAATATATTTGTTGAATTTATTTAAAACTTACTATAGTTTTAATCCTAGCAGCCTTAGAAATTACACTTTAGTTATGGCACTGAGCCATCCATTTTTTGTTTGTTTATCCATAATATAAGGAAACAGAGCCAAGGTTTTTGCCCCTAAAATGCTCCTCTTATGGAAGAGCCTCATCTTTATAACCCTTGCCCCAGTGTGAATCAAGTGGCCTAGTTTCTGTTTTAGACCATTATTTAATAATCTAACTGTTTCAATGTACTAATGAGGCACCATTATTTGAGTGCTGTTTTTCAACTGCCCTGGTTTCTTGCTTGCATTACCACTGTCATCTCTTGGCCTAAATATTTTTTTATACTTAATGATGCCTTAGTGCTTGTATCCTAGGCTTTTTAACAAAGACAGTTATTTTTAAAATCAAATAAATAAGTCTTTCTGGACTTCTAATTTCTAGCTCAGTGCTAAAGCTGCTAGAAAATTGCTTCCCTTAGATTTAAAGCAAATAGGATATAAAGTTTAAAAATTTATTCAATATACTTTAGAATGTAAAAAAAAATCAGCATAGTATAAAAGTACATTTTTATTACTCCTTAAGATCACAATGAAGAATTAAACTTTCTTTACCTTTAACTTTTGAATAAGAAGAAAGATTTTGCAACTCCCAAAGCTAAAGTCTCATGAATCATGACTTACACCAGTTTGTTCAGCACCACACAGCACTGTGATTCATCTCTTGTCTTTATTTAATGCTGTGATTCCTTAGGAAGTACAAGTTGGTCAATAGAGTTCATTTGGGTAAAGGATTTCAGCACCAACCTAATCTAAGGCCAATATAATCACCATTTTTGGTTGGCTCTCTGTTTTGTTTCCTTAGGATCCAATAATCAGAGGGAGATGGCTCATTATTTCAATTGATTCAATCAGCATTTAACATTCTGAAGAGTTACTATCAAGAGCCAAATTTGATTCAGGTTATTGGTGGTCTCCACAACAATGCTGATTCTTGATGCAGCTTGCTATTCTGAACTAATAGGAATTCAATAGATGTTTCCACATCAGAAGGCATTACAATTTCAATAAATATATATATTGTAGGAAGGAATGGAATCCATATGCAGAGTGAGTGCAAGAATCAAGGAAATAATATAATCTTCAGTCTCTTGGTTTGTTTATATCTACTCTTATTTCAGAAAGCATTGGAAGTGCCTCTGTGGGTATCAAATCCTCACATAGGAAGCATGGATGGAACCATTGACATTGTCTTTGGAAATGGGAGTTTGAACTATCCATCAGAGCCAACTAATTCCATTTTGTTTTTTTTGTTTGTTTGTTTTAACTGCTTAAATTATTTATTTATTTATTTAATTTTCTTTTGTTTATTTTTTCTTTTTTATTTTTTCATTTATTTTTATTAGTTGGAGGCTAATTACTTTACAATATTGTAGTGGGTTTTCTCATACATTGACATGAATCAGCCATGGATTTACATGTATTCCCCATCCCGATCCCCCCTCCCACTTCCCTCTCTACCCGATTCCTCTGAGTCTTCCCAGTGCACCAGGCCCGAGCACTTGTCTCATGCATCCAACCTGGGCTGGTGATCTGTTTCACCATAGATAATATACATGTTTCGATGCTGTTCTCTCAAAACATCCCACCCTCGCCTTCTCCCACAGAGTCCAAAAGTCTGTTCTGAACATCTGTGTCTCTTTTTCTGTTTTGCATATAGGGTTATCATTACCATCTTTCTAAATTCCATATATATATGTGTTAGTATACTGTAATGGTCTTTATCTTTCTGGCTTACTTCGCTCTGTATAATGGGCTCCAGTTTCATCCATCTCATTAGAACTGATTCAAATGAATTCTTTTTAATGGCTGAGTAATATTCCATGGTGTATATGTACCACAGCTTCCTCATCCATTCGTCTGCTGATGGGCATCTAGGTTGCTTCCATGTCCTGGCTATTATAAACAGTGCTGCGATGAACATTGGGGTGCATGTGTCTCTTTCAGATCTGGTTTCCTCAGTGTGTATGCCCAGGAGTGGTATTGGTGGGTCATATGGCAGTTCTATTTCTAGTTTTTTAGGAAATCTCCACACTGTTCTCCATAGTGGCTGTACTAGTTTACATTCCCACCAACAGTGTAAGAGGGTTCCCTTTTCTCCACACCCTCTCCAGCATTTATTGCTTGTAGACTTTTGGATAGCAGCCATCCTGACTGGCATGTAATGGTACCTCATTGTTTTGATTTGCATTTCTCTGATGATGAGTGATGTTGAGCATCTTTTCATGTGTTTGTTAGCCATCTGTATGTCTTCTTTGGAGAAATGTCTGTTTAGTTCTTTGGCCCATTTTTTGATTGGGTCATTTATTTTTCTGGAATTGAGCTGCAGGGGTTGCTTGTATATTTTTGAGATTAATCCTTTGTCTGTTGCTTCGTTTGCTATTATTTTCTCCCAATCTGAGGGCTGTCTTTTCAGCTTGCTTATAGTTTCCTTTGTCGTGCAAAAGCTTTTAAGTTTCATTAGGTCCCATTTGTTTATTTTTGCTTTTATCTCCAATATTCTGGGAGGTGGGTCATAGAGGATCCTGCTGTGATTTATGTCGGAGAGGATTTTGCCTATGTTCTCCTCTAGGAGTTTTATAGTTTCTGGCCTTACATTTAGATCTTTAATCCATTTTGAGTTTATTTTTTGTGTATGGTGTTAGAAAGTGTTCTAGTTTCATTCTTTTACAAGTGGTTGACCAGTTTTCCCAGAACCACTTGTTAAAGAGGTTGTCTTTTTTCCATTGTATATCCTTGCCTCCTTTGTCGAAGATAAGGTGTCCATAGGTTCGTGGATTAATCTCTGGGCTTTCTATTCTATTCCATTGATCTATATTTCTGTATTTGTGCCAGTACCATACTGTCTTGAGGACTGTGGCCTTGTAGTAGAGCCTGAAGTCAGGCAGATTGATTCCTCCAGTTCCATTCTTCTTTCTCAGGATTACTTTGGCTATTCGAGGTTTTTTGTATTTCCATACAAATTGTGAAATTATTTGTTCTAGTTCTGTGAAAAATACCATTGGTAGCTTAATAGGGATTGCATTGAATCTATAGATTGCTTTGGGTAGAATAGCCATTTTGACAATATTGATTCTTCCAATCCATGAACACGGTATGTTTCTCCATCTGTTTGTGTCCTCTTTGATTTCTTTCATCAGTGTTTTATAGTTTTCTATGTATAGTCTTTTGTTTCTTTATTTAGATATACTCCTAAGTATTTTATTCTTTTTGTTGCAATGGTGAATGGTATTGTTTCCTTAATTTCTCTTTCTGTTTTCTCATTGTTAATGTATAGGAATGCAAGGGATTTCTGTGTGCTAATTTTATACCCTGCAACTTTACTATATTCATTGATTAGCTCTAATAATTTTCTGGTAGAGTCTTTAGGGTTTTCTATGTAGAGGATCATGTCACCTGCAAACAGTGAGAGTTTCACTTCTTCTTTTCCTATCTGGATTCCTTTTCCTTCTTTTTCTGCTTTGATTGCTGTGGCCAAAACTTCCAAAACTATGTTGAATAGTAGTGGTGAGAGTGGGCACCCTTGTCTTGTTCCTGATTTTAGGGGAAATGCTTTCAATTTTTCACCATTGAGGGTAATGCCTGCTGTGGGTTTGTCATATATAGCTTTTATTATGTTGAGGTATGTTCCTTCTATTCCTGCTTTCTGGAGAGTTTTAATCATAAATGGGTGTTGAATTTTGTCAAAGGCTTTCTCTGCATCTATTGAGATAATCATATGGTTTTTATCTTTCAATTTGTTAATGTGGTGTATTACATTGATTGATTTGTGGATATTAAAGAATCCTTGCATTCCTGGGATAAAGCCCACTTGGTCTTGGTGTATGGTTTTTTTTAATATTTTTTTGGATTCTGTTTGCTAGAATTTTGTTAAGGATTTTTGCATCTATATTCATCAGAACTAATTCCATTTTGAAACAAATGTCCCAAAGACTATTGCCTCAGCCCTGGGCAAGTTCCCCAAATTGTCAGCCTCCTTCCCATCAGTCTCCCTAAGGTTTGGATTAGCAAGAAATCAGCAAAAGCAAGCTATGTCCAATTTTCTCAATGCATATCCTACAATCACTAGCATAAATATTAATAGATATTATCTGATTTTAGTTAACTTACAAATATAAAAAGCATATACCATACTTTGAAATTTCATTGTATGTAAATTAAGAATCAGTTACTATAATTCTTTGAAATCATTTTAAAACAAATAACTTAAGGACATTTATTTATATTTTAATTTTTTTTCTTCCTTCCCTGTCTTACTTTAGTGTTCAAGCATCTGGTTCTCTTTCTGAGAACAACTTGCTGGTAATCCATAGCAGTCAGATTTAAGGGGATGGTGGTCAGTAGAAAACAAGAGGCATCGGAATCAATAGGATTCCTCAAAAAGGTATTGGCTACCAAAAGGCTTAATTAATGCTGGTATTGTTTTGTTCCAGCTACACTATCAAAACACATCTATCCCCATTAAATCTATCTCCACTTAATTTTCAGGTTAATTATTTCTGTTAACTAATCTAATTCCTTGATTGTGTCCTGAATTTAAATTCAAACAAGTGATGTTCCCTAGAAAGCACTGATGTTACATTAAGACAAGAACTCATAGAGATAATAACAAAAGCCAATATTTGAATATGACTTTTTAAATTAATTTTTATTGGAGAATAGTTGGTTTACAATGTTGTGTTAGTTTCTGCTGTATAGCTAAGTGAGTCAGTTATGGCATCACTGACTCAATGGACATGACTTTGGGCAAATTCTGAGAGATAGTGAAGGATAGGGAAGCCTAGTTTACTGTAGTCCACGGGGTGGCAAAGAGTCAGACATGACTTAGAGATTGAACAATGAACAACAATTCCCATATGGGTCATTATAGAGTACTGATTAGAATTCCCTATGCTATACAGTAAGTTCTTATTAGCTATCTGTTTTATGAATATTAGTTTATACTTTATAGAGATGGAGATAAAGATACAATCTTTCCAGATTCAACAGGAGAGGCATTATCATCAGAAATAGGCGATGATTCTTCAAATATATCTGCAAGTTCTGACTACATTGATTTCATTTTTGCTCTAGTACAGGAAGATAGAATGACAAAAAGAATATAGACTTCTAGGTCCGCAGAAGGACATCTAATACAAAGCTTGATAGCTTGTCTGCTAAAGGATGAGTGGCTTGACATTAAGGAACCCTACCTTCATTTTAGCTGCAAACATCTCTGTACATTCAGCTGAATCCAGAAAGGCTATCCTAAGTACCAAAAATGTCATCATTTTTGTACCAAATAACAACACACCATGATTCGTCATTCTAAGTATTCTGTCTGTAGGGGTCATCGGAAATGTGAGGACTCCAGCAAACACTAGCAGACACCAGCTAGTTAACAGTAAGGAGCATCATTTAAAACAGAACAAGTGAAAATTTACAAAAAATTTTAATAACCACAATGCTTAGGAACTGGTAGGTAGTTAGAAATTTGTTCTCATTCTCAACCCCTACCCCAATCCAAGGAGTATATTGTCAATGTAGCTAGTTTATTTTGTGTATATATATATATATATATATAGCTTTGGAATTTTGGAATGTTTCACTGGCTATATTCAAATGAAGAACAATTCCAGAACCTCGTGTATGGTACTATTAGGTATGGCTTCCATGTATAGTTCTCTTTGACATGGCCAGTATTCTGAAATAAACAGCTAAAATAAGATTCCCTGAATCCTAATATGTGCATACAGAAAAGCTATGATATAGTGCATTTGGTCTATTAGACAGGGTGTTCCTTAATACTAATGCTCCACACATGGATCTCCTTATGTGTTTGAAAATTTTTAAGAGGGCAAAGTATATTCATATGCATGGATCTTTTAATCCACTTCAACACTTGAGGGAAATAATTGCTTTGTTGTGGGAAATATATAGATATAAGAAAGTAGACTGTGGTGGTTTCTAACAGTTTATTTAAAAATAACTTAGGTTTAATTAATGGAGAAGGAAACGGCAACCCACTCCAGTACTCTTGCCTGGAGAATCCCAGGTGGAGCCTGGTGATCTGCCGTCTATGGGGTCTCACAGAGTTGGACATGACTGAAGCAACTTAGCAGGAGCAGCAGCAGATTTAACTAATATTTTTCATAGATTGGCATAAGTTATGAATGGAGAATTTTTTAATAAAATTATAATCAATTCCAGGCTATCTATTGATGGCTAATTCACCTTATCAGTATAGACAATCAGTGATGTACAAATAGTTTACTCTGTTTGACCTAAAAATCCTGTAATGTGAAGTCATTTGATCTGGGGTTGCTCAGAAAGTTCAACAGCTAACACAGTCCAAGAATGTCAACAGATAGTATAGCAACAACTAGGTTTAAAATTACAGCAGACTCTCAGAATGCCAGTCAAAGAGAGAAGCAGTGTGAAGACAGTTACACCCAACTGGCCCATCCACCTGACCTTCTCTGACAGCTCAGAAGGTCATGTCAGGCCTCATCTCTCAGGGAAAAGCCTGCTAAATCCTATAGTCTTGGGATATGAAGCTCTCTCGTCCTCGAGCTCAGTCACTCATTCGTGTCCGACTCTGCAACCCCATGGACCGTAACCCACGAGGCTCCTCCGTCCGCGGGATTTTCCAGGCAGGAAGACTAGAATGGGCTGCCATTTCCTACTCCAAGGGATCTTCCTGACCCAGGGATCGAACTCGTGTCACTTTCATCTCCTGCAGGTAGAGTCTTTAACCACTGTGCCCCCTGGGAAGACCAGGAAGTTCTCTACTCACTGACCTTTGGTGTCTGCCACAAGGTTGAGAGAGGTCTGAAGACTTCCTCCCGCACGCTCAGCTCAGGTGTTCCCCTCCCCTGAATTTCCTGCCAAGAGTCCAACTTTCTAGCAAAGAAGCTCAGTTCACACTGCCTCGCTAATTTGTGGTAAGAAATGTTCCTCGGGAAGGAACCTCTTGTTGTTACTCACAGATGGGGAGTGACAAAGCTGCAGGGACAAAGCAGGAGCCAGAACATAAACCAGGACCCCTGACTTCTGTATCCATGCTTGCTTCTCCCGTAAGACCTCCCCAGCTCCTGGTTACCTGACATTTACCTCTTACAGAGCAGTGGATCAAGCAAGCATCGGGTGCCTGTGTTCTGTTAACTGCCGAGCAATCATTTAAAACAGCACCTCTGGCACCCTGGGAGAGAAATCCCTGACAGTGGAAGGATTGAGAGACAAAATCTTGCTACAAAGTCATAGGTTGTAATACCAGTCTTCTACCCTCATATAAACAACCTTTAAAAAAATGATACTGAAGCATTGACAATTTCCAAGCCTTATGAACTCCTGCTCACGCTTTAAATACTAAGTCCAGCTGCTTATTCACTGCCTTTCTGTTTTAGTTTTGGCTGCTGAGAGCTTAGCAGCAATGCTTTCAGTTCAAGCAGCCCTGGTAGATTTCAGGCCATTTGTCATGAGAGAGAGAAATAATTGCCACTTTTGACTTTATCATTTATATTTCCTACCATGTATATGTGTAGTTTGGGCTTCCCTGGTGGCTCAGATGGTAAAGAATCCGCCTGCCATGTGGGAGACCAGGGTTCGATCCCTGGATGGGGAAGGTGCCCTGCAGGAGGAAATGGCAACCCACTCCAGTATTCTTGCATGGAGAATTTCATGGACAGAAGAGCCTGGTGGGCTACAGTCCATGGGGTCACAAAGAGTTGGCATGACTGAGTGACTGAGCACATTGGTAGCTCAAGAAAGAACCAAAGAAGGTACCAAAATGTGAAAAATATTGATATTAAGAATATCATATAGTAATTTTCAAGTTTAAGTACTGATATTTCTGGATATCTTGTATTTCAGTTAATATCTTCAAGGTATGCAAATGATAATCAGAAAGACCCAATAAAAGGCCACATCCTTCATTCCATATGATTGCTTGTTTTATTTTTGTCAGTTATTAAGTGCTTACTACAAGCCTAGTACTGTGGTGAGAGATTTACTTCCATCATCTTTATGTAATCTCATCTAATCCCTAAACAGCGCTTTAAGATAAATATTATTATCTGATTTTAAAGAAGGAAAAGTAAAATAATTCCTGATCTCACATAATAATTAAGCATTTAAATTCAGGTGTGGTTGATACCAGAGGCTATCATTTAAGCCAGCACACTATTGTTGTTTTTCAGTCACTAAATGGTGTCTCACTCTATGTGACCACATGGACTGCAGTATGCCAGGCTTCCCTGTCCTTCACGGTCTCCCAGAGTTTGCTCAAATTCATGTCCATTGAGTCAATGATGCTGTCTAATCGTCTCATCCTCTGTTGCCCTCTTCTCCTTTTGCCTTCAATCTTTCCCAGCATCAGGGTCTTTTTCAGTACATTTTATCGCTATCTAAGAACAGATCTGATACTGGCATAATCTAAGAATGGCATTAGTGGTCAAGAACCTGCCTGAAAATTCAGGATACATAAGAGATGCAGGTTCAATCACTGGGTCAGGAAGATTCCCTGGAGAAGGGCACAGCAACTCACTCCAGTATTCTTGCCTGGAGAATCCCATGGACAGAGGAGCCTGGCGGGCTACAGTCCATGGGGTCACAAAGCATCAGACATGTCTGAAGCATTGATGTAGTGATGGTGGCAACATCATTTGATTACTTTTACACTTCAGTATTCTCATGGCTTTTCCTCAGTTCTTAAGGAAAATCTTGGTGCCAACTGAGAACACTGCACTGTAGTTTGTCATTGAATTAGCTTCCTGAATAAGTAGAAGGGAGCATTATTTCCAGGACTAAAGACAGTTTCATCATGGCCAAGAGCTTGGACTTATACCATGGTGTTAAGGATGTGTCATTTTTTTAAATGAATCACAAGCATAATCAAATTCCACTTGTGGCACTAGAGAAAGGAATACAGCTGTGTATTGCTCTGAGCTAGTTCTCTTGTGCATGGACACCATCTGCTTTCTGTTGCTTTAAATGAAGTTTTTCATTTTAGGCTTTAAAAATGCTTTAAATTCAATAATTGTCTGTTCAGTGAATCATTAGAAAAAAAGCAAGTTAAAGAAACCATAATTCTTTGTACTCTACTTTCTTCTAGGCTAATGACATCTCAGTAATGAGGTCCAAATACATTGTGACATGATAGGTGTCCCTTTCAATTATCAGTCAGCTTTTAGAGTCAGTCATTCTGGCAAGATTTTCAGCATTTGAGGGAAATACTTTATCTCTTTCAGTCTAGCCCTGACACGTCCTCAGCATACCTCCCCAGGATATCAGTGAACTGGGCAGAAAGACAGCTTGGGCTATGAAAGTCTTTGTCATTATCAGCTGTTGCTGACAGCTGAAGCTTACGGCTCTCAGTTTAAAATGGGTAAGAAAAACTCTCCCAGACCACATTTCATTTGATCTAATCAAGAAGAGTTTCAGATGAAGAACTCTGGTCTCTACCAGAGTAAATCCAGGTAATTTGGAGCAGTCTAGAAATTTTCTGAGCCAGAATAGTCAGGGTGGTTCCCATTCCTGAAAGCCTAAGAGACAGTATCACCTCCTGCAAGGTATTTCCTGTCTCTGGGTTTGTACTCCTAGTTGGTGAAATGAAGAAAATGCCTTGCTGGAGTGGATTCATGACTATGATGAAAAAAGGAGCAGAAAGCTCTTTTGAAAAGTGATTTTATATATTCTGGTTTCTGGACCGGCAAGTAAGAAGCTTGGAAGTCACCACTCTGTCCTAACAACAAGTAGAAGTCTGAACAAACTGAAAAACCATCAACTCTTCTTATATCGATAAGAGAAATGAGTCAGAGGGCAAACCTTAGCCTCCAAAATTGGAGTGAAAGTGTTATCTGCTCAGTGGTGTCTGATTCTTTGGGACCCCGTGGACTGTAACTCCCCTGACTTCTCTGTCCATGGAATTCTCCAGGCAAGAATACTGGAGTGGGTTGCCATTCCCTTCTCCAGGGAATCTTCCCCACCCAGGGAATGAACTCTGGTCTCTTGTATTGCAGGCAGATTCTTTACCATCTGAGCATCAGGGAAGCCTCCAAAATTGGAGTGACTCATAGTCAAATACAAAGAATCGCTACTTATTGGAGCAGAAACTTTCTAACTGAAACCTCCACGAGAACCAGTGCTGGGGTAGGAAAACCTTAACTGTAATTGATGAATTGCTGGAGGCTCAGTGTGGACAAGTCTGGCACATAAAAACTCCAGAGGGTTCCAGTCATGAGGAGGATCCCAAGTTGCTACAACAGCTTCTTACAGGGAATACTGGTGAAAAATCTTCTTACATTTTGACAGTGGGAGGGGAAAAACAACGATTTTTGAAATATGCTAGAGCATCCTGTTCTTCTACCAAAGTCTGCCCTTAGGAGCCTAATCTACCGGGGTTTTATCAGAGCCCAACTGACCTGGGGAAGGAGAAATATCCAACTGCAGCTGATTCTAGCCTTGAGGAAGGACAATACTTAACTCTAGCTCCCTCTACTCTTTCATGAGGGAGAAGAGAAAGAGCCAACCCCATCCCTACTCTAGCAAACTTGTCCCAGCTCAGAGGGAGAGGTAACTGATATGCACATATAAAGTTTATAGCCCAGAAACTCACAGGTTCATAAAAGATTAAGACCTAATTATAGGAGTATAGAATACTTTCTCTCCCTGCAGATCTTATCACCACATTACTAAATGTCTATTTACAGCAGTTCTTTCTACCTAGTACCTTGTGTTCAGCTATCAAGACAAAAATTACAAAACATACTAAAAGGCAAATAACACAGTTTTAAAGTATCAGAACCTGCCCTAGATTTAGTAGGGATGTTAGAATTATCAAACTAGGAATTCAAAACACCTATGATTAATACGCTAAGGGCACTAATAGATAAAATAGACAGCAAGAAAAGTCAGATGGGCAATATAAGCAGAGATGGAAATTCGAAGAAAGGTCCCAAAGAAATGCTACAAATCAAAAAATACTTCTACAGAAATGAAGAAAACATTTCATAGGCTTATCAGTAGACTGTACACAGCTGAAAAAAAGAATTTTTGAATGTGAGGATATCACACAGAAACCTCCAAAACTGGAATGTGAAGAGTAAAAAGAATTGTTAAAAGATATAGAGTGTTCAAGAGCTGTGAGACAACCACAAAAAGTGTAACATACACATAATGGGAATACCAGAAGGTAAAGAAATAAAAGAACAAAAGAAATATTTGAAAAAATAATGACTGAGAATTTCCCCAAATACATGCCACACCAAATCACAAATCCAAGAAACTCAGAGAACATCAAGAACAAACACCAAAAAGGCTATACCTAGGGATATCATTTTCAAACTACAGAAAATCAAAGATAAAGAAAAATTCTGAAAGAAGCCAGAGGGGAAAATTCCTACCTATAGAGGAACAAAGATAAGAATTACGTTTGACTTCTCAGAAAGAAGAGGCAAGTGAAATATCTAACGTATTGAGGAAAAACAAAACAAAACATCAAGCTAGCATTATGTACCCTGTGAAATTATCTGTAAGGTGATGAAGAGGAATTTCTTAGGCAAACAAAAAGTGAGGGAATTTGTTGCCAGTAGAACTGGCAACATGTTGCAAGACATGTTAAAAGAGGCTCTTTAGAGAGAAAGAAAGTGACATAGGTCAGAAATTCAGATCTACATAAAGAAAAGAAAAGTACTGAAGAAAGAATAAGTAAAGGTAAAACAAAACTTCTATTTCTCTTATTCTTAATTAATCTAAGAGATGAAAGTTTGTTGAAAATGATAATAGCAACATTTTATTTGAATATATGTGTATGCATGTACACTTATTCATTAGTAAAATGAATGACATCAATGTTACAATGGATAGTAGAAGTTAGGATTATTCTATCACTAAAAGGTACTCACGCTATCCATGAATTGGCATAGTATTATCCGAAAGTAGACTTGGATTAGTTGTAAATATCTATTGTAAACTCTGGAAGAGCTACTTTGAAAAGCTGAAAAGGTAGAATAACTAGTATGATAAGAAAGCCTAAAAATGGAATTATATAAAATGCTCAATCAAGACCACAAAAGACCAAAAAAAAAGAGTGCAAGACAAAAACAAGAACAAACAACAAATAGAAAACAGTAACAATTATGGCAGATATTAATTTATGTCAATAATAACTTTGAACATCAGTAGTTTAAATGAACCAAGAGTGAATAAAAAAAAAAACCACCTCAACTCTATATGACATACTACTTTATAAGGGACTCACTACAAAAAAAAAAAAAATCACTTTAAGTAGTTGTTGTTGTTCAGTCACTAAGTCATGTCTGAATTTTTGTGACCCCATGGACCGTAGCACACCAGGCTCCTCTGTCTTCCATTATCTCCTGGAGTTTGCTCAAACTCATGTCCATTCAGTCGGTGATATTATCTAACTATCTCATTCTTTGCCACCTCCTTCTCCTTTAGCCTTCAGTCATTAAACACATATAATTAAAAGTAAATAGATGGAAAAGATATACCATGGTAAAACAAAATCAAAGGAAATTGAGATTTAATTACTAACTGAGGGCTTCCCTGGTAGCTCAGACAGCAAAGAGTCTTCCTGCAATGCGGGAGACCCAGGGTTGGGAATATCAATCCCTGGGTTGGGAATATCCCCTGGAGAAGGAAATGGCAGCCCACTCCAGTATTCTTGCCTGGAAAATCCCATGGACAGAGAAGCCTAACAGGCTATAGTACATGGAGTCACAAAGTGTCAGACATGACTGAGCGACTAACACACGATTACTAATTAATAGGTAAATACTAATCTCAGACAAAGCAGACTTTAGAACAAAGAAGATTATCATAGATAAAGAGAAGTATCACATAAAAGGGTCTACTCTTCAAAAAGACTTAACACTATGTCTCTTGGGCGCATATGTATGCACTTAAAATAGATCATCAACACCCATGAAACAAAAACTAGCAGAACTTCAAGGAGAAATAGATGAATCCACTATTATAGTTGAACACTTCAAATGCCCTCTATCATAAAAGGATAGATCCAGCATACAGAAAATCAGTTTAGACACAACTGAAATTAGCAGCTATCAATCAGCTGATTATAATGGACATCTATAGACTACTTCATCCAACAGTAAAGTATATATTCTTTTCAAGCTTATATAGAATAATCATCAAGATAAACTGCTCTCTGGGCCATAAAACACATTATCAAATTTTTTTAAAAAACCACAATGGAATTAAACTAGAAATCAACAGCAGAAATCTGGACAAATCCCAAATACTGGAGACTATACAATACATTTTAAAATAATATGTGAGTCAGGGACTTCCCTGGCAGTCCAGTCATTAAGACTTCATGCTTCCAACACAGGCGGGCCTAGGTTCAAACAACCCTACTAAACAATGGGCCAAAAATCTCAGCAGACACCTCACCAAAGAAGATATAAAGATGGCAAACAGCATATGAAAAGATGCCACACATTGTATTTATCAGAGAAATGGAAGTTAAAACAATGAGATATACATGTAGACACTTAATTAACTTACTCAGTTCAGTTCAGTTGCTCAATTGTGTCCGACTCTTTGTGATTCCATGAATCACAGCACACCAGGCTTCCCTGTCCATCACCAACTCCCAGAGTTTACTCAAACTCATGTCCATCGAGTCGGTGATGCCATCTAGCCATCTCATCCTCTGCTGTTCCCTTCTCCTCCAGCCCCCAATCCCTCCCAGCATCAGGGTCTTTTCCAATGAGTCAGCTCTTCGCATGAGGTGGCCAAAGTACTGGAGTTTCAGCTTCAGCGTCAGTCCTTCCAATGAACAGCCAGGACTGATCTCCTTTAGGATGGACTGGTTGGATCTCCTTACAGTCCAAGGGACTCTCAAGAATCTTCTCCAACACCACAGTTCAAAAGCATCAATTTTTCGGCTTTCAGCTTTCTTCACAGTCCAACTCTCACATCCATACATGACCACTGAAAAACCATAGCCTTGACTAGACGGATCTTTGTTGGCAAAGTAATGTCTCTGCTTTTTAATATGCTATCTAGGTTGGTCATAATTAACTTACTAGAATGACCAAAATCCAGTGATGATGCCAAATGTTGGCATGGACATGAAGCAACAGGAACTTTCATTCATTGCTGATGGACATGCAAAATGAAGCAGTCACTTCATAAGACAGTTGTGTGGTTTGCTACAAAACTAAACATACTCTTACCATACCAACCAGACATTGTGCCCCTTGGTATTTACCCAAAAAAGTTGAAAACTTCCATCCACACCAAAATTCACACACAGATGTATATAACAGTTTTATTCACAATTGCCAAAACTTGGAAGCAAGTAAGATACTCTTCATTAGGTGATGGATAAACTGTGGTACATCTAGCTGGTTGAATACTATTCAGTGCTGAAAAGAAATGAGCTATCAAGCTCAAAAATATATGGTGGAATCTTAAATGCATATTGTGAAATAAAAGAAGCCAATCCAAAAGGCTACATGAATACTCTGTGACTCCAGCTATATGATATTCTGGAAAGGTAAAACTATGAAGACTGGCTTAAAAAAAAAAGAAATAACAAGGAATAAGGAGAGATGAATCGGTGGCTCATAGAGGATTTTTAGGGCAGTGAAACAATGACACTATAAGGGTAAATACATATCATTATAAAATTTTCTATCATAGGATGTATAACACCATGAGTGAAGCCTCATATAAATAAATATGCCACTCTGGTAGGGTACATTGATAATGGACCAGGCTATGCATGTATGGGGATATGGGGCATGTTGAAAACCTCTGTACCTTCCTTTTAATTTTTCTGTGAACCTAAGACAGCTCTAAAAACAGTTTATTTTTTTATGTGTTCTATTCCAGGTGGTGGTGATATCATTAATATTTGCCTATTTGCTGCCACTGGCTAATATATCATCTCTTTATGGGTGATCCCTGTACAAATGTGACATCCTGAATGTTCATGACGTTCTCCGCAAATCTCAAATTAATGCAAAGAACCAATATGTGTGAACCACTCATGGGCAAAGAATCGCCACCATTTTGGAGGAGCAACTTTCAATCTTTCCACCACTGTGACATACATAAAATGACTTTTAAGTTTTAAATGTAGCCAAACTCCAATAGGTAAAGAACAGCAACCTAGTTATACACACATACCTTTCTTGCCCACCCAAAAAGTGAGTGAAAGCATTCCTTTCTATCTACATTTTTAAAAGGAAATAATTCAACTTTTACAGTTATTAAGAACAAATTACCTGAAACACTACTCTATTAGTAACCCTTGGATAAGATCACTCATTGTTGTAGAGAATAAATTGAACATTCTAATTATGAAGCATAAGGCTAATTTAATGCTAACTTACAGTTATTCCATTGGGTCAGGGGTTTTTGTTTATTTTTTTCCTTTGTTTTCACTTTTGCCCTTTCTTCATGCTTCTAGCAGTCCCCAACCATTTTGGCACCAGGGATGGATTTTGTGAAAGGTAATATTTCCATGGACTAGGGCAAGGGGGTGGTTTCAGAATGATTCAAGCACATTGCATTTATTGTACACTTTATTTCTATTAGTGTTACATCAGCTCCATCTTTTAGATCATCAGGCATTAGATCCCAGAGGTTGGGGATCCCTGAGTTAAAGGACTTAACTACATGTTTATTTCATTGTAAATAACTAGATGCTCTTGAGAAAAGCTGGGATTTAAATCATATGTGACAAATATATGTATTCTGTGACTCTCTGGTTGAATAGTACAAGTAGTTCATTTACTATCAATGACTTAGAATAACAAATCATGAAATCAAGCAAGAGAAATGGCTAAATTTTCAATTCTCCAGTCATTTTGTTTAGTATTAGAGGAATACGAAATTGACTATTTTCAATTGCTTCAAATACAATGAAATGGAAATAATAACAACCTTCCCAAGAAAAGAAAGAATAAAGTGTACACTTTTCACTATGTTTTTATTGCAATGAAGTATATCTCATGTAACTCCTAGTAAAACTTTCAAAATTTCCCCTGGGTCATCCCATACTTCATAATTTTTTTAAATGCAGTATTTCTTCAAGTAGAAGTGACCAGAAACATCAAATGGCAGCTTTTTGAGAGGAAAAAGCTTTTCTACTCTGCTTCCAAATCTTAAAAAGGCAAGAAATTAGAATCAAATCACGGGAAATATTTTTACTATGTACACAGAGATCAACTGCCTCAACTCTCACTGCTCCTTATATTCATTCCCATTGCCAGACTTTGAAGTTCCTCCAATCAAGAGCTAGAGTCTTATCCTTAGGGAACGAACTTATGGTTGCCAGAGGGGAAGAGTAGCGGGAAGGGATAGTTAGGGAGTTTTGGATGGATATATACACACTACTATATTTAAAATGAATAACCAACAAGGTCCTACTGTATAACACAGGTAACTCTGTTCAGTGTTATGTGGCAGCCTGGATGGGAGGAGTTTGGTGGAGAATGGAGACATGTATATGTATGGCTGAGTCCCTTTGCTAATCACCTGAAACTATCACAACACTGTTAATCGGCTATAACCCAATACAAAATAAAAAGTTAAAAAAAAAAAAAAGCCAGAGCCATCTCTCCTATTCCTCACCCCAGGGCAAGTGGGATAAGTGTGGATGGGAACAGAGGGTGGAAATGTGGGAGGGGCTAAGGAGGGGAAGTGACAGCAGAACTGGAGGAGCCATATTTGGGTTTGATTTTGGCAGGCGGAAGTGGTACAGTATATAACCAGAAGCAGAAGTGATCATGCCAGAAAGGGGTGGAGTGAGGATCAGGGTTAATGTGGAGATCATGAACAAAACGTGGCTGGAAAATTGGGCCAGGTTTTGACTCACTTGGACAATAGAATATGGAAGTGATGAGTGCCAATTCTGGGCCAACACATTGAAAGAACTTGCATTCTCTGGAAGTTTCTCCACCTTTGTCTGAGAAAGGAAGATCAGAGCTAACATACAGGACAAAGCTGAATTGTCCAGCTGAGGCTTTCCTAGAACTGTAACAGCTGACCACAGACACATAAGCCAATCTAGATGAGATCAGCTGAACAGCCAATTCATTAACTCATAAACAATAACAAATTGTGTCACTTTGTTATTCAACCATCCAAGAGGTAGGAATGACCCATTTATGATTTTAGGAATTAAGACTCAAAAGAGGTTAAGCTTATCTCTGGAAGTCTGAGCCTAGCTGCTACTTAAGCTCTGATCTTCTAACTCTGAGAATGGGACCTAAACTGAAACATGAATACAACTAACCTCATTTGCTATACTCCAAATGCCATTCAAATAACACATTTTGTTCAATATATGGAAATACCTTTAGTTCAAAATATGGGAATACTTTTCTTAACAGTTTCCTTAGGCTTAAAATTCTTTGAGACTCCAAAATGTTCAAAATATGGGAATACTTTTCTTAACAGTTTCCTTAGGCTTAAAATTCTTTGAGACTCCAAAATGTTTTAGAGAATTTTAGATGAGAGAGCTATAATGGATTTTCTAAGGGAACACAGTTTTTGAGGCCATATAATCAGCCATATTTTGGCATGGTTTTCAGAAATCAGGCACCACGTTGAATGGGTCATAGCTTTCACCAGGTATGAAAAGGGTCACACATTTTTATGCATTTACTGGTAATATCAGGTAAATGATATGGCAATGTGCTTCCAAAAAAGCAAATGAAATGCTATGTTTCAAAGCAGCAGAACTCCATTCAGCGCAAAATGGTGCCCTAAGGCCGACCATAATTTTTTTCATCAAAAATATGCCATCCGCTTTTAGGTGAGAGACACAAAGCTCCATAAAGACCAGAAGTCAGAGTGAAGCACATCTTGGAAGATGAGCGTAAGTACTGACTTAATTCTAAAGGTCAGTTTTTGGTTTCTTTTATTTCTAATGCTATTTATGAGTCCTGCCTTACCTATACATCAGTAATAGCACAGATGCAACTTCTCAGAGATGAAAGCTGCGCAGTCAGCACTGTGGTAGAGAGACTTATGGTTGAACTCTGTCCTGCCAAAATTCACTTGTTGTAGACTTTATCCCCAATATCTCAGAATCTGACTCTATTTGGAGATGAGTCTTTAAGGAGTAACCAAATTAAAGTGAGATCTTTAGGGTGAGCACAATTCAATATGACTGATGTTCTTATTAAAAGGGATTAGGACATATATGTACAGAGGAAAAACCATGTGAAGACACAGGTAGAAGACGGTCATCTACAAACCAAGGAGAAACGTCTCAAAAGAAACCAATCCTGTCAACACTTATTGCAGACGTCTCCAGAATTGTGAGAAGATGATTTTCTGTCATTTAAGCCCCTGATCTGTGGGACTTTGTTATGGCAGCTCCAGCAATCTGATACTCTGGGTTTGGAAGACATGAGGAGGCTGTCAATTTAACCACTTTCCTGATGAAAATACTTAACATGTGTAGGTGCGCAGAATTGTTTTTTATGTCCAAGGAGAGACAAAGTGCTATGAGAGTTTCAAGGAGGGAGAGGTTGGCATTTTTCCTGTGTTTGTAAAATTAAATCCAGAAGGAAATTTAGAAAGATCATCTGGTTTCAGGAATTGTCCAGTCTTATTTGGAGCATTTAAAATTGTTATCTGCAGAACTGATATCTTCAGCATTTCTATTTTAAAGTAATACAGAGCTTGACAGACGCAGCACCGGGGAATCGTGCACTGTGTTGCAAGAATTTGATACGTGAATAAATTTGCCAGAAATAGTGAGATACGGATGCTAGAGATGGAACAGAGTCTTAAAAATGATCTCATTTAATGACCCCTTATTTTTAGAGGAATAAACTGCAGCCCAGAGACATTTGCTGACTTTCCACAGGACATTCAGTGGGTCCAACAGGGCACAACTGAGCTGCAGACAAGTTAGCTCAGGCTATTGGAAAAACAAGATGTGGAGCTGAGAATTCTGGATGATAAAAACAGGACACTGTACCTATTCACTCCTCAATATAATTAGCAGCCCAATGTCTTCACTGTCCCAGTGGAATAAAATGCATCTTAGTTTCATACTATAGTGGTTTCAATTATCCAATAATTAATAGGACTAGCTATATATCTATAAACATAGTGTAAAATATTTTACTGTTAAAATCTAATAGAGGATATGTTCACCCCAATGTTCATTGCAGTGCTGTTTACAATAGCCAAGATGTGGAGGCAACCTAAATGTCCATTGATAGATGAATGGATAAAGAAGATGTGGTACTAAAATACAACAGAATATTGTGCTCAGTCGCTCAGTCGTGTCCGACTCTGTGACCCCATGGACTGTAGTCTGCCAGACTCCTCTGCCCATGGGGTTTTTCAGGCAAGAATACTGGAGTTGGTTGCCAGTTCTTCCTCCAGAGGATCTTACCGATCCAGGATCTGAACCCAGGTCTCCTGCATCTCCTACATTGTAGGCGGGTTCTTTACTAGGCCATCGGGGAAGATCCACAATGAAATATTACTCAGTCGTTAAATATTACTCATTCATGTTGCTAAAAATGCCATTTGCAGCAACATAGATGGACCTAGAGATTATCATACTAGGCAAGTCAGAGAAAGACAAATATCATATGATATAGCTTATATGCAGACTCTAAGAAAACGGCACAAATGAACTTATTTACAAAACAGAGACAGATTCATAGACTTAAGAGAATGAATTTATGGTTACAAGGGGGGAAGGTTTGGGAGGGGGGACAGATTGGGACTTTGGGATTGACATGCACACACTATTGTATTTAAAACATATAACCAACAAGGACCTACTGTACAGCACAGGTAATGCTGCTCAATATTCTGTAATAACATAAATGGGGGAAAGAATTTGAAAAAGAAATAGATACATGTTTTAATGTATGTATAACTGAATCACTCTGCTGTACATCTGAAACTAACACATCATTAACCAACTATGTTCCTACATAAAATAAATTTTTTAAAAAAAATCTTACTTAGGAACCTCAAGGTGAGTTCAACTTCTTGGTGCAGTGCCAGGATTATTGTGTTTCCATCTGGATTTCTAGCACGAATGAAGCAACCTCATGAATCAAACATAGGTTTTAGCTGTGGAACTCACAAACCTAGTCATAAAATACTTTTGTGTGTTTCTACTCATTCTTTTAGAAGCAGAAGAGTATAATGGTTAGGAGTATGGACACTGCCCTTTAGAAGCTGCATAAATTTAGGCCCACTTATTTTATTTTTATTTTTTTGTAATTTTTTTCTTTTTTTTTTTTGGCCACACAGTGCTGCATGTAGGATATTAGTGCCCCTACCAGGGATCAAATCATGCACTCCCCACATGGAAGCACAGAGTTTTAACCACTGGGTCACCAGAGAAGTCCCTATAATGTTTTTCACTGAAGTATAGGTGATCTACAATGTTGTGTTAATTTCTGCTGTACAGAAAAGTGATTCAGTTACACATATGCATATATCTATTCTTTTTCAAGTCTTATACATACAAATGCTTGTGTATATAATTCTTATAAGAATTTAATATATTTATGCACTTTATATTTTTATATAATTTATATATATATACACTTCCTAAGGAGATGATGACAATAATGATACTCTATTCTTAGTTCCTCCTTTATCCAAATAGTTCTTCTTATCAGGATCTATGGATGGATAGTTCTCACTTTGACCCTTAGAATTTGAAATATCATCAGTTCAGTTTTGGAAGCTTCTATATCTTTTCTCAGTCTTCAAATGGGCTCAGCACAAATGCCCTGTGTATACTGTTTACTCCTGAATGTACATACAAAGCCTTTGCTTCTAACCTGAACTCCCTATTCCATGTCCCCACTTGGGTGGTTTAATAGCTGCTCCCCACATACCCAGGACAGATTCCTGATTCCCTCCAAACCTATCCGTGCACGGTCGTTCACAACTCAGTTATCTCCACCATATTCATTTAGTTACCATTCAAGACAAAACTATGGAGCTATTACTGACCGTTTTCTTCTTCTCACTTCACCCATTCAATCTATCAGCAAGTCTTGTTGGCTCTTTGTTGAAACTGTATCCAGAATCTGCTCACTGCCTTCATCACAGCTACCTGGGTTTAACCCGCCATTCCCTCTCCTTTGGATCATTGCAATAGTCTCCTAACTGCTCTTCCTGATCCTATCCTTGTCTTTCTAAAATCTACTCTTAAGAGGCAGCTAGAGGGAGCTTTAGAAATAACTCAGACATATTATTGGCTTTTGTATTCAAAGTCTTCCAGTGCCTCTTCTGTCTTTCAGGGTAAAGTTGAAGCTCATTAAATGACAGAAAGATCTGACCCCTAGCTCTCTTGAACATCATTTCCTTCTTCTTATTCCTGTTCATTCTATTCTAGATATACCAGTTTCTTTGCTTTTCCTCAAGCACAAGCTCCCACCTCAAGGCCTCACTTGGCATTTGCTGAGATGACCTTCCTTAAGACATATATGACTCACTCCCTGAGTTAAAGGAATCAACTCCAAAGTCCTCCCATATCCTCCCCCCACCTAACAGTGCACTCGCTGACTCTGCTGAACTGTGTATCGTTTCTGCCTGTTGTTGTCTTCTCTGCTCTCTCCCCAAATCGGAGATGACAAGGAATTCCTGGTTTTCCCTCTGTATCGATGACTATGGGTGCGCATAGTAGGAGCTCAACAAATATCAGCCAAATGAATGAACAAATAAGAGAACCCTCTGATTCCTGACGAGAAGCTTTCAATGATGTTTCATGGGTTGTGTGATGACATATAAATTGCTCGCTTCAGCTCTCAAGGCTGTTGTTGGGGCTCAGTGTGAGTCACCCCTAAATATGCCACAATGACATATTGACTATTTGGTTTTTTGAAGATTTTTATTTTATATTGGACTACAGTTGATAAACAGTGTTGTCTTAGTTTCAGATATACAGCAAAGTGATTCAGTTATACATGTATTAATACTTGTATCTATTCTTTCTCAAATGCTTTTCCCATTTAGGTTGTTAACAGAATATTAAGCATAATATTGTTCCCTGTGGTGTACAGTAGGAATTAGAGTTACTTAAGAAATGGCCATGAAAAAGGGACACTCTGACCCTTCTTTCTGTCTCCTGAAAACAGGAATTAAATTTCCCATGTGAAAGGTACACTCCCTGCATCCAGAAGTAGAAGGTCACTCTTATCATAGGGTGTCCATAGGAGGAAATTCAAGCTGAGACGCTGACACAAACAAACCTTGGTACTTCTTTAATTTACTACCCCAGTTGCAATCTCTGCTTGGCTTCTTCACTACACTGAGCCCCCAAAAACCTGAGTTTCTTTGTCTTGTCAATCTCTCACAAATGTATCATCTCTTTCTCTAAAAAGTAGAAAAACTGCCTATTTGGCCACTTCTGAAGTTTCTATTTTTGTGAAACCTCCATGCACGCAAATTAAAATGTGTTTCTTTTTCTCTTGTTCGTATGTCTTATGTCAATTTTATTATTAGTCCTCCCACAAGAATGTAAGAAGGGGAGAGAGGGAAATTTCTGCCTCCCCGGCACTTCCTATAATTCACCATTCCAATTATACTTCCCCAATAGATCTCAAGCCTCTCAGCCTGTTTTCTAAGCCTCTCTTCCTGCACTGTGCTCATGGGGGCTTTACTCACCATCTCCACACACCCCTGTGCTATTGCTCCATCAAAGTGTGAAAAGTAAGTGATGGTGTTAGTTGCACAGTCACATCTGGCTCTTTGTGATGCTATGGACATAGCTCACCAGGGTCCTCTGTCTACGGGATTCTCCAGGCCAGAATACTGGTGTGGGTAGCCATTCCCTTCACCAGGGGAGCTTCCTGACCCAGGGATCAACCTTGGGACTCCTGCATTGTAGGCAGATTCTTTACCATCTGAGCCACCAGGGAAATCCACTACTAACAAATTACAGCTCAAATGCAACAAATTCCCCTGCACTTTTCCTGATTCCCACAGCCCATACTCTGGTACAGATGTCCATATACAGGGATTTCCCTTAGTGATTCGTGTCATCCTAGATCCTGGTTTGGGATGCAAATCAAAAAATAAGCTTATTAACAAGTTGTAGACATGGACAGAGAAGCCTGGCGGGCTGCAGTCCATGGGGTCGCAAAGAGTCAGACACGACTGAGCGACTAAGCATAGCACAGCCACAGAAACTGACAACCATATGAGCCACATTACCAAGCTAGATCTCCTTACCATTCTGTTTGCAATGAGGATTTGAAATTTCACTTTCCAAAGATGGATTTTTGTCCATCCTGTATACACAAAGTGACTGGTCCCCCTACTGTAGGCTGAAAAAACTAGTTGAATTTAAATGGGAAATTAAATGAGAGTTTCTTTCTAGTGACTGGGTACACAATTGTCAGCACTAACCTTCAAGGAAAGACTTAAAATCAAAACAGTTATCCAGATATTTCTAAATATCCCTCTCTAAGTTTGGAATTGACATGTACACATTGTTATGTTTAAGATAGATTACCACACTACCATATATAAAATAGCTAGCTAGCGGGAAGCTGCTATATAGCACAGGGAACTCAACTTGGCGCTCTGTGATGACCTAGAGGGGTGGGATATGGGGGGAGGTGAGAGGGATGCTCAAAAGAAAGGGGATATATGCATTCATGTTGTACTTGTAAAGCAATTATACCCCAATTTAAGAAAATTTTTAAATTAAAAATAAATAAAAATAAAATAACCAGAGAGGTAGGATGGGGTGGGAAGGTGGTACCAGAGGGAGGGAATATATGTATATGTATAACTGATTTGAGGGCTTTCCGTGTGGCACTAGTGGTAAAGAACCCACTTGCCAATGCAGGAGACATAAGAGACTCAGGCTCAATCCCTGGATCAAGAAGATCCCCTGGCAGAGGGCATGGCAACCCACTCCAATATTCTTGCCTGGAGAATCCCCATGGATAGAGGAGCTTGGCAGGCCAGTCCATGGGGTCGCAAAGAGTCAGACGGGACTGATGAGATTAAGCAGGAGAGCAGCAGCATAACTGATTCACTTTGCTGGACAGCAGAAACTAACATAACTCCATAAAGCAATTATACTCCAATAAAAATAAATAAAATAGAAAGCCAACAAGGACCCACTGCTTATACATAAATTAATAAAGAAATAAAATAAAAATAAATACCCCTCTAACTATATTTTATACAAAGAACAAACAAACAAACAAAAAAACTGTATATAGTTAAACAATGGGTCCCTGTAACTTCAGTCCTCATCTACTACCCTCTCTCCTTTTCTTAAAGGAGCCAAGCTGAGTATCCAGAACACATGTAGTTGTCCTATTCCTTCTGTCTAATAACAAGTGACAACACCCCCAGGCTCACAACGCTAGCTCTGCAGGAGGGGCGGGCTGGGTGGCTTTCTCGGGGAGATTGGTAGTCTGTCCTGCCCTCCTGGGTGGGACTACGAACTAGGCCATGTCCCAGGTGACAGCCAATTTCCAAATGAGGCCAAGAATATTTAGAAGTGATTACAGCCCTGACATGGGACTTGTCTCCAGGAGATACCACGATGCCTTTTTAATTTCCTGACATTTTCTGATATGGGGAAAGAATCCGGCTGATGAGTCACTGATATTAATGGGGTTCTGAATCCTGTTTGCTGCAGCAGCTGCCTCTCCATTAGTCATTCACGAAAAAAGGATTTATCAGGCAAACTCAGGGGAAAAGGCGGTGCCGACAGCCTTTCAGTTGCCATTTTCATTATCAGACCTTGGCTGCTGCTTCATGGGAACCGGAGTTGTTTGTTTCTATGTCTTGTGTGTCTGTTTCAGAAGCTGAAAATAATTGTATTAAATACTACCTTGATGGAGCTTTATTTGTCTGTTGGACAGAAAACACTTCCGGAGCTTGAATGTTGTGAATCTGCTTAATCATAAGAGGGCAAAGAGTTATATAATATTTTAGTATTTTTGTTTTTCTAGTTCCTGGTTTTTGCTTATATCTGCATCCCCTGATTTGAAAAGGTAGAAAAAAAATAAACTGAACCATTTTTGTTTAGTATATCAAATTGCCTTACACAATGTCCACACAAAATCCCAGATTTGAAGTTTAAGTATTAGAATATTTGCATCCTCACTACCTGCAAGGCTCTCCAGCTGTCAACATCCCTGGTGCATTTTTAAGAACCGGCTCCCAAGCAATGACTGTGATCTACCTGAACAATCAAATCTGTTCATCCTATCTGAAAGATACAAGTATTGACTCTGCAGATATATGGTGGGAACTTCTCAATTTACACTTCCATGGGCTTCCTGGTGGCTCAGATGGTAAAGAATCTGCCTACAATGTGGGTGATCCAGGTTCCATCCTCGGTCGACAAGATCCCCTGGAGAAGGAATTGGCAATCCTTGCCAGTACTCTTGCCTGGAGAATCCTATGGATAGAGGAACCTGGTGGACCACAGTCCATGGTGTCACAAAGAGTCAGACACAACTGGGTGATTACACATACACATTCTGTGCTTTTTAGACTTAGAAGGGTGTGGTTCTGGAGATTTCCCTTTATGAGTAAACAGAAGAAGTTTTTATTCAGAGAGCAACATCTCTTGAGTTCCTTATCCTGAATCAGGAGCCCATACCAGAGTCTCTGCTAGTTGTTCTCAGTGAGCTTAATATAATCACCTAGAGAGTGTCAATGACCCAAATTTTCAAGACACACCCTGAAAATCCTAGTCACCAATTTTGATGTGTGCAGTAGTTCCCACTCCAACAAGCCATACTCTGACACCAGCTGGGTGTCCCACAACTCAATTTAACCCTGACACTATCTACACAGAGACAGCATCAGATTTCACAGGTTAAGGGCTCAGTCCTACAAGATTGCACACCACCGCCCCCCCCCCCAACACTGCAACCTCAGATGCCAGTTTGCAAGCCTAGATTATCACTTGTGCTTCCAACCCACTGGCTGTAGACCCCCTCCATGTGTTTCATTAATTTACTCAAGTGACTCACAGAACTCAGAGAGACATTTTGCTTACTATGTTACCAGTTTATTATAGAAGGATATAATCTAGGAATAGTCAGATGGAAGACGTACATGGTGCAAGGTATGGGAAAATGACATGGAACTTCCATGATCTTTCTGGGGGCACGATTCTCCCCTTATCTCCATTTGTCTAACAACCCAAAGCTCTTTGAACCTCATCCTTTTGAGTTTTCCATGGAGATTTCGTTATATAGGTTTGATTGATTAGTCATTGGCCATTGACGACTGATTCAACCTTCAGACCGTCTCTCTTTCTCAGAGGTCAGGAGTTGAGACTCAAAGTCCCAACATTATATTTATGACTGGTTCTCCTGGCAACCAGTCCTCATCCTTAAGTACTTTCCAAAAGTCACTCATTATCCTAAAACCAGTTGTTAAAGAAAGTGGCTTGTTAGGAATAATGACACCAATTTCATCTGAAGCAATTTTGAGAATTGAGAACAAGACAAGAGACCATTACAGTATACTAACACATATATATGGAATTTAGAAAGATGGTAACGATAACCCTATATGCAAAACAGAAAAAGAGACTCGGATGTATAGAACAGACTTGTGGACTCTGTGGGAGAAGGCGAGGGTGTGATGTTTCAAGAGAACAGCATCGAAACATGTATATTATCTAGGGTGAAACAGATCACCAGCCCAGGTTGGATGCATGAGACAAGTGCTCGGGCCTGGTGCACTGGGAAGACCCAGAGGGATCGGGTGGAGAGGGAGGTGGGAGGGGGGACCGGGATGGGGAATACATGTAAATCCATGGCTAATTCATGTCAATGTATGACAAAAACCACTGCAATGTTGTAAAGTAATTAGCCTCCAACTAATAAAAATAAATGAAAAATTAAAAAATTTTTAAAAAAAGAGACCACATACTATGCAAAAGATGCTCCCATTGCTCTTATCACTCAGGAAATTTCAAGGGTTGGGGGAGATTTCTTTTAAATCACAATATCACACACCCCAGTAGTTCTTGGGTAGAGCCCGGGAATCTATAGTTAATAAGGGTATTGGTGGTTGCAATGAAGGCAATCCATAGAGCAAACATTGAAAAGCACTGGTCAGTCCCAGTCCTTTGACAAAATAAGATGACCCATTTCTTAGTCAACTCTTTGTCAGCAACACTAAGACAACTTCATCCTCAGATTGTGCAAGGAGTAAATGTCCCACCCTCAGGTCACCTAAAGAGCTACTTTATTAACTAGGGGTTTCCTGGTTTCAAAACAGTCTTACTGGAATAAGCAATGCCTTCTTGCATTGATTTCAAGAGCAAAGGATAATTTTTTTTTTCAGTTTCTTCTAGTTCCTACCATAGCCCTCTAAGACCAGTCAGAAAGAAGAAAGTTTCACTTCTTTCAAGTTACTTGTGGAAAAGACAAGCCTTGGCAGATCCTCTTGGATCCTGCTTATGAAGGGAAAGGAACGTGTGCATCTAAACGTCCCTCAGGGAACGTAGTATTGTATCTATCATGAATGCTGCCACTATCACCGTGAAGAGTCACATCTTAGATGGGCGAAGACTGTGTATCCTTTCCCACTGCTTCCCATAGCAATGAGGTCCTTCCCTTCCCCAGTGACTCAGGACTGCAGGGTATCCTGCAGTGCAAGGCTGGAGAGAGGTTAAACAGAGTAAGAGTGAAGAGACATGTTAGAGCCCCTCACAACTGTAACCCCAGCTGAAGCAATTACCAAGCTGTCCCTCATCCCCTGCTCTTCACCATTTCCTAAGGATCCCATGACCATTCATGCCAGGAGGCTCATATAAAGGCATTTTTTTCAAATATAAGCCTTTCAAATGAGCTAAGATTTCCAAATTATTGGTAACAGAAGCTCAGTCAAAAGTGGCAAAGGTTTAAAATAAAGGTAGATGGGAAGTGAAATGTGCAGGGCCGTGAATGATGTCATCGGTTAACTGCCATCCCCTGTGTCTGTGACACCATCATTTACGTCTGCTCTGCTTCTCCACATCAGTTAGTACCACTCCACAGACAGGCTTTCTCCACTCAAAGGACAATATGGCTGCCGGTAGCCATGAGACCGCATGACTGGGGCTTCTGATACTAAAGAAAGAGAGCAAGTTATATTGTTTCAGTTAGAGCTCTGACTGGCACTGCTCGAGCCCTACACCTACCCCTGAATCCACCTCAGTGTCAGAGTCATGAGCTCCCTGACTATCCACCGTGAATCATGACCCAACCTTGACAGACTGTGGGGGTGAGTTGAAGGAGAGTGCGTGAGATGGTCAGGAGTGGAAAGACTAGGTGGGTGGCTCATGGAAAGAACAAAAACATATACGGACTTGACCTTGCCCTCTTCTGCCTTTTGTATGTTGCCACTTACTTCTCCTTCACTGACACTCAGCTCAAATGCGACCTCCTCTGAGAAACCTTTCAGAATTCCCTCCTGCGGAACAGCTAGTCTTCAAAAACAATATTTACACATCTGACTCTCCTACAGCAGGTCTCTATAAGGACAAAAACCAAGCCAAAAACATCAAATTTATCTTTGTACCTGGAGCATTTAGCACCTTGGGATACCCTGTCTTGATTTTCTCCTAAAGCCAACATGAAAAATAAGCACCGTTGAACAAGCAGCAACAGCTGAGGTTTGCCTCTTAGCCAGAGCAAAGCCAGTTTAGGTGGACCATTCAAATAGCCCTCTGTGGAACCTTCCCCAAAGAGGATTGCCTCCAGGTCTTCTTTTTAGCCATTTGAAATTTATATCTAATTTCTTAAATCAGCTTTATTGAGAGTGTAATTTATATACCCAAAAATGTATTCATATTCAGTGTACAATTCAATGATTTTTAGAAAACCTACCAACTTGTGCAACCATCATGCTAACTAATTATAGAACTTTTCCATAACCCCCAAAAGATCTCTTATGCCTGTTTGTGGATATGCCTCCTTCATGACACAGTCCCCAAAGTCCACTAATCTACTCTCTATCCCTATAGATTTGTCTTTTCTAGATGTTTCATGTAAATAATCACACAATATGTGGTCATTTCAGGGACTTCCCTGGCTGTCCAGTGGTTAAGTCTCCATATTTACAATGCAGGTGACATGGATTCGATCCCTGGTCAGAGAACTAAGTTCCCACATATTGAGGGTGGCCAAAAAAAAATAAAATATTTTCTAAAAATGAAATTTTTAAATACATGATCTTTTGTGTCTGGCTTCTCTCATTTAGTATGATGTTGGATGAGCCATGTTGTAGTATATACTATATTTTATTCCCTTTAATTGCTGAATAGTGTTTTATTGCATGGTTGCATCATACTTTGCTTATCCTGCTCTAGGTCTCCTTAGCTCTCAGTCTTGTGAGAGACAGAGAGAGAGCATACACAGAGAAAGGAAAAGAGAGCTGAAGCAACCACAGTCCTGATGGCCCCAGGTTCCAACTCTTTTGTTCATGATGGTCAACATTCTTCTCCCAATAACCACGCCCCAGGAATATACTCCTGCTCTTGACTATAGCCCATCCCGGCAGAGAGATGGGGACAAGAGAGGAGACGAAAACAACAATAATAGAGACGTCTCGAACCTTCTGTATGGTGAATATTTTGAATGCAGAGTTCAATGCTACTGCAAAAAAAGGCTAATGCTTATAGAAAAAGGATTTGGTATGAGCTCATGGGTTTTGCATATGTAACTAAAGGAAACAAACTGAATTCAATTTAAAGAGGAGCTTCTCTTGAGCAGGTAATTATAGCCTGTATATTTATATTTTCAAAAAAATTTGCAAGAGTCTTAGGAGCATCTTTGGGGTATAAATTACAGAAAAGAAGCAATTTTCTTTTTTTAAGGTAAAGGATTATAAAATCAATCTCTTACAAGATAAAAACATATACTTTTCAGTACTAATTTTTCAAGAGTGTTCTTTCCTGGCACACCTGCATACACACACACACACACACCCCACACACATATCACACACACACACACCCCCACACACACATACACACACACTACACACTACACACACACACCACACACGTTTTTCTCTATTTAAACATGCTAACATCCTTGACTTTTCATTCTTCACCAATTAGTGTCTTTAAGCTGAGCCCTTCTAATTAAATAAACCATTAGCTCAGAGGTCACATTGTGGGGGTAGCGGGGTGGGGGAGAAAGTATTAGAAAATTACCTCACACATTATCCGAGATTTTATTTCACAGCATGCACACAAAGGAGCTCTGCATCCAGGGCACAAGAGATTACTCATGAAAGGAATTTGCACTGAAAGATAATGAGGGAGCTTTCAGCAAGCCATCAATCTGCTGGCTGTTCCTGGAGGCCCCCGGACAGTCAGAACGCAGGCCAAGCTGAATGGAAGCAAGGTGACATTTAGAGGACACGGTTCATTGAAAAGAGCAAATATATGCAAACCTAGGAATATTGTCTTGGGGGAAAATAAACCTTGCTACTGCGAACACCATTGTTGTAGCTGGTGAGTCTTTCCCAGCTTTCAAAGCCCTTTGGCAACCTGGGGACACCGCAGAAAACCAGAGCGTCTACTGTTGTTGTTTTTTTTTTTCTGTGCTAACTACTTTATTTCACTAATAGTTGCTTTACAACGTTCTGTTGGCGTCTGTTGTAGAGCAAAGTGAAGCAGCTCTATGTGTGCATAACATTAGCGTTAGTTGCTCAGTCATGTCCGACTCTGTGACCCCATGGACTGTAGCCCGCCAGGCTCCTCTGTCCATTGGAATTTTACAGGCAAGAATACTGGAGTGGGTTGCCATTTCCTTCTCCCTGTGTATGCACACATCCCCTCTTTTTGGATTTCCTTCCCTTTTAGGTCACCACAGAGCACTAACTAGAGTTCCCTGTGCTATACAATAAGTTCCCATTGGTTACCTATTTGATGCATAGTGTATATATGTTAATCCCAATCGCTCAGTTCTTACACTCCCACTTACCCCCTTGGTATGAATATGTCTATATCTCTACTTCTGCTTCACAAATAAATTCATCTATACCATTTTTTCTGGATTCCACATATATGCATTAATGCTGTCTACAAGAGATCCACTTCAGACCTAGGGATACATACAGACTGAAAGTGAGGAGGTAGAAAAATTTACTCCATGCAATAGAAAGCTGGAGTAGCAATCGGAAAAAGCAATACTCACATCAGACGAAAAGGAAAGAGAATAACTGCTGATGCTTACTAGAACTGCAGACCCAGTAGCGAGCAAGGCAGAGTGCGACAGACGTGTTCTGTTAATGAAACTTTGCAGGAAGAGCTTCAGAGATACTTCCTTGTCTTATCCATTTCGCACTCTGTTGTTTTTTTGTCCTGCATAGGTTTCAGTATGAAAGAACTGTGGGTATCCTCTGAACTGAAGAAGTCAGTTTTAGAGAGGAAAAGTAACTACTGGAAAATGAATGGGTAATATCACTGTGTCATGAAAGAGCCAAGTTTCAAAATGCCATCTGGGAAACAGGTCCTACAGAGGACGCAGGTATGTACATGAGATGATTCACCATGACTCAGACTATTTCTCGAAGCCCTGTGTCTCTCTAGGTCCCCATATCTTTAACCCCATTTCATCTTTATCCCTCCATTACACAAAATACACACTCACTGCGGAAATTTCATGGAAGAAATATCAAGAGAAGCCTAAATTTTCTGTGACGCTACCTATCAGTGATTAACATCGTTAACATGTTATCTAATATTCTAGACTTATCTCAGGAAATGCAAATGTGTACATTTAAGCATGCAAATGTACTACATCCTCTTCATGTGCATACATGTACATATATACATATTCTTTTCACAAAAGGTATCATCCTGATCACATTTTATAATTTACTATTCTTCAATCAATAATAAAACCAGTATATATTTCACATTATTAAATATACGTTCCAAAGAGCTATGTTGTGTTTTGTTGTATGGATGTCCTATAATTTCTTTAAACCCAGGATCAGAAACAAAGCCAGAAGCATGACTGAGATAATTATGGTTCTCAACTTCCCTGGATCTTCTACGCAAAATACAACTTGACACTGATTTGTGCACACTCAGGCATGCATATTGCGTCATAACACCAGAGAAAGCTGCAGAGGATCTGGGAAGTGGCAGAAATCCTGGAAGGACTAAAAAGTACACTGAATACTGGAAGTGTTTTTCAAAAGTTACTGGAGCACAGATTCATTGTAAGCCACTTTAGCTGTCTTGGTCTGCTGTAACACCCACCACAGTTGTTTTGCACATGGTAGTGAAAAAAAAAAGTTTGTTGATTGCAAATGGATAAACGATAGGAGAACATACATGATCCTTGCCATGAGCTGGAGAACTCCAAACTGAAGCAACCACTTTAAGTCCCCTTATAACTGGGGTTAAAGTATAAATATTTGGAATAAAGGCAAAAGGAGGTGACTGGAGATCCCAGAAATTTCTAGGAGATTCCAAAAGAAATCAACTCCTATCTCAAAGAAAGCAACTCCTATATCAGTACTACAAAAAAAAAAAAAAGTTGGAGAAACAGTGAGAGCTGGCTTCATATGTGCAATACCTAAGTGAGTACTAAGTTGTGTCCGACTCTTTTTGACCCCATGGACAGCAGCCCACCGGGCTCCTCTGTCCATGGGATTTCCCAGGCTAGAATACTGGAGTGGGTTGCCGTTTCCTTCTCCAGGGTATCTTCCCAACCCAGGGACTGAATCCATGTCTCCTGGCTTGGCAGGCAGATCCTTTACCACAGAGCCACCTATGTATGCACTGCAGTTAAGAATATCATAAGGTCTAAGTACTTGAATATCATCAAGCAGCAGATTTTCAAGTGTGAATTGAGATTAGCTTCAATTTCTGTACCAAAAACAGTTATCTGGCCAGTCTATAAATGGCTTCTAGCATCAGGGTGGGGGAGGAGGAATATATGGAATTGGCAGGCAAAGATTGCAATTTCCATTTTATAGAGAAAAATAAGTAGGTATTTCTGTGGCTCTGGAGAATGTCTGATGACCATAGCTGTCAGTGAAATTGGCCGAAAACTCTTCCAAGTCCCAGTGCTAGATGGAAAGAACCTAACCTTTGAACTGCATGATAAAACATGAAGCTAAATCAAGCATTTTCACCTTTCTTCCCTGTTGCAGCTTTTTTTTTCTTGACATCTAAAGTCTAATAGGAATCTCACTTTTCAAGTCATCATTAGCAGGACTCCAGCTGCTTTAACGTCATCATTTATTATAAATTGCCTGTCAACCTTCCATTTTGTAAAATAACTTCTATATGTCCTTTCAGTAAATTGAAATGTTCTTAGATGCCCACACACTACAGACAGACTTCAGTTATTTTTCACCACAAACACCAATGGCAAAAACCCCAAAGCCAATCATTGTATCCTATAGCAAAAGGACTAAAATGCTGCTGAAGTTGCCAATCTGATTCCAGTACTCTCATGCTTTCTGCTTTGTGAAAAGCAGCTGTTCCTATGTCAAGTTCATCTGTTTAAAATATTTACTGTACATAATCTTCACTTAGCTGGCAGGTCTTTGCCATAGAAACGATCTTAGCAACCGAGATGTGCATCAGCAGGAAGACAGCAAATATTTGAACGAACAGAAGCACCTCTGCAAAACACCCCTAGTCTTGAGAAGAACAATTTCTGTGGTGAAACACTGGGGAAACATGTACTGGTTACACAAACAGGAACCCACTGGGATCAGATGCTACGCCAGCTTTTTGCCATCATCCTTGGTTTCCAGCAAAGAAAGCCAGAATCAAGATGCTCAACTGTATCTGTAATTACACACCAGCTGGAATTGCAATTATTGAAGCTTATAAGTCTTCCTGCTTAGCCTTGCCAGTTTCAGGCATAGTAACCAGCAACAAGCCAACTCAGTCTCACCCAGTTTCTGAGACAACCCATTCATTTCTTATACAATTGTTCACTGAGCACCAACCAGTGTCCGACATTTAGCTGTGGGCTGAGAATGCAGTAAAGAATGACATAGGATCTCAATTTTCATGAAAATTTCATGCCAGAAAATGAATATGGTAAATCAATCCATTCATCCATCCATCATCCTTTCATATATACATCAGATATGAATAAAAAAGGAAACAATCTCAGATCCTAAATAATGCTATGAAGAAATCAAGCTAATTATGTGAAAGGAGAGTAGGTGGGGGTAATTTGGGTAACTTGATTAGTGAAGGTCTGTTCATGTATGATATAAGCAGAGAGGAAAGCCAATACAAAGGGAAAAATATACAAAAATGGACAGAAGACATAAACATGTAGTTCAGAAAAAAGACACAAATGAACATGTAATGAGGAAAGATACCCAGTTTTGCTTACAGTAAAATAAATGCACAACACAAAAGGGAAAAGCCTGAGAAACACCCTGCTGGCAAGGTTTGAGGTGATAGACAGTATTGTCACATGTTGTTCATCACTTTATAAAAATGGTACTGTTAGGTAGTTAAAATAGGAAACAAGAGTCCAGAATGGTGATGGCTAAAAGACAAAGAAGGGGAAAGTCCACGAAAATAGAACAAGGGAAGGTCCGAGGACTGAAGTGAGGACCTCAGGTAGAACAAACAGCACTCCTGGCTAGCCCAATTTACATAAGGCAGACCCAGGGGGAGGAAAAAACATATAAAAAGAGGAGCCAAAGGGCCGGGGGTCTCTCCCGTGCGCTCACGCCATCCCCCACTCTCTTCTCTTCGCATCTGTGGGTCAGCATACCCTCACACCTAGAGCTGTAACACGGTCTGTCAGAGAGCTATGACACGCCGAGGGCTCTAACGTCTGTTGCTTCAAATTTTTGTTGAGACGAGACAGAACTGAGGAGAATACACTCGCCTGACAGTAGTAATCTAAGCTGGGCTATTAGCAGTATTTTACAAAAGCACAGGCATTTATCCTATGACTTAGCACTCCAAATGCTATGAATCTGAGGAGAAACCTCCACAAAAGAAAACAACAAACACGAAATTATTCATTGAGGTATCATGTACCATTACAAAAGATTGAAAGCAATCCAAAAACCCAATAACTGAGGACCTGTTGAATCAAAAATTCATCCACACAATGGAGCACTTTGCAGCAGTAAAAAGGGAAAAACAAGGAGGACAAGCTTTACAGAGGGATATGAGTGGGTTCCAATATATATTGAAAGGTTGAAAAGGGAAGATGCAAAGTAATGCATGGGGGTTTTTTTTAACAGTTTTATTGATATATAGCTGATACAAAGAACTGAACATATTTAATATGTACAATTTGAAGAGTCTGAACTTATGCAAACACCCTTAATAACATCACCACAATCATAGTCATTGACGTATCCGACAACCCCCAAACTGTCCACGTGTCCATTTGCTTTTGTTTCATTTTTGCTTTGGTAAGAACAGTTAATACGAAATCCACCCTCTTAAATTTTGAAATGCATAATACATATTGTGCATTTATGCACAATTTAACCATTATGTTTACAGCTACTCTCCAGACTTTGTTTATCTTGCAAACTGAAACTTTGCACCCACTGAATGACAGCTCTCTGTTTTCCCCATCCCCACTCCCAGATCCTAGCAACCACTATTGTATTCTCTGCTTCTGTGAGTTCGACTATTTCACTTTTGTTTTTTGTTTTTTTTTTTTTGGCCCCATCACTTGGTTTGTGAGATCTTAATTCCCTGACCAGGAATCAAACCCAGGCCCTCAGCAGTGGAAGCACAGAGTCCTAACCACTGGACTGCCAGGAAATTGCTGAGTTTGATGATTTTAGGTCCTTCATGTAAGTGGAATTGTGCAGTATTTGTTGTTTTGTGACTGACTTATTACACTTTCCAGGATGTCCTGGAGGTTCATCTGTGTTGTGTAAACAGGGGGATTTCCTTCTTATCTAAGACTGAATGATAGTCTATTATCTGTGTATACCACATTTTTTTTTACCCATTCATCTGTTGAGGGACACTTTGATTGCTTCCACATTACTTTCATATGTTAAAAAACAAAAACATTGATAAAACAAATGAACATGGTTCCCTCTGGGAGTGAGTGAGATCAGAGTGGGGGCGCTGTGCTGTGTGCTAAGTTGCTTTAGTCGTGTCTGACTCTGAGCAACGCTATGGACTGTAGTCTGCCAGATTCCTCGGTCCATGGGATTCTCCAGGCAAGAATACTGAAGTGTGTTGCCATGCCCTCCTCCAGGGGATCCTCCGGACCCAAAGTTCAAATCCTAGTCTCATGTCTAACCTGTGTTGGCAGGTGGGTGCTTTACCACTAGCACCTCCTGGAAGCCCTATGGAAGTGAGTGGGATCAGAGTGAAAGGGCTAGGACTGAAATATCTTAAACAGATGAACTTGACATAGGAGTAGCTGCTTTTCACCAAGCAGAAAGCATGAGCGTCCTGGGATCAGATTGGCAACATCTGCCGTACTTTAAATCTTTGCTGTAGTATGCAATGACTGGCTTTGGGGTTTTTACCATTGGTGTTTGTGGATATACCTTTTAAAATTCTGTTTGAATCACTGAAGTGCTTTACATATTCAAAAAATAAAATCAAAAAGGATGAAGAAATTCACAAAATACCAGCAGGCTGAATTGACCACCTGTTTTGCCACCAGTGACCTATGCAATTAACTGCAGGCTTGAGGACTTCACCAGCTTCCTGAGGTGCATCCTGAGGGTGTGAATAGAAACTATGTGCTTGAGGAAGGAAAACTAAGATTTTAAATTAGGTTAAAGAGGAGAGTGAAAAAGTTGGCTTAAAGCTTAACATTCAGAAAACTAAGATCATGGCATCTGGTCCCATCACTTCATGGGAAATAGATGGGGAGACAGTGGAAACAGTGTCAGACTTTATTTTCAGGGGCTCCAAAATCACTGCAGATGGTGACTGCAGCCATGAAATTAAAAGACGCTTACTCCTTGGAAGGAAAGTTATGACCAACCTCGATAGCATATTAAAAAGCAAAGACATTACTTTGCCAACAAAGGTCCATCTGGTCAAGGCTATGGTTCTTCCAGTGGTCATGTATGGATGTGAGAGTTAGACTGTAAAGAAAGCTGAGCGCAGAAGAATTGATGCTTTTGAACTGTGGTGTTGGAGAATACTCTTGAGAGTCCCTTGGACTGCAAGGAGATCCAACCAGTCCATCCTGAAGGAGATCAGTCCTGGGTGTTCATTGGAAGGACTGATGCTGAAGCTGAAACTCCAGTACTTTGGCCACCTCATGAGAAGAGTTGACTCATTGGAGAAGACCCTGATGCTGGGAGGGATTGGGGGCAGGAAGAGAAGGGGACGACAGAGGATGAGCTGGCTGGATGGCATCACCGACTTGATGGACATGGGTTTTGGTGAACTCCGGGACTTGGTGATGGACAGGGAGGCCTGGCGTGCTGCAGTTCATGGGGTCTCAAAGAATCGGACACGACTGAGCAACTGAATTGAACTAAACTGAAGCCAATTGCATTCACCTTCATACAAACCAATAGCCACTTACACTACAGTCGGCGGTTCAATTCAGTTACCTCACAAGGCATAAAGAGATATTAACAATAAATTTTTCATTCTGGCTTTTAATATTTTTCCCCAAAGTGATTTTGATCACAGACCAAGTTCAATAGCTTATTTTTCAGTTTTTAAGATTTCAGGAAACAAGGCCAACTTTCTCCCCACTTCCATCATCTGACTCACATGCCAAGTCCCTGAGGAAGCAACAGCAAGCATACTGGTGTCAGCAATTACAGGCTGACTCATTTGAGAACGTGCACAATTAACCTATTGAACATCTCTCGGGCAGGCGTTTCATCCTCCGTAGGATCAGCTGCTCCACATTCACCCAGGGCAGGCGCCCAGCCAGCCTGCGGTGTGTTCCCACGCACTTCCGCTCTGATGGCTGGCCAGAAACAATTCATAACCCCACCGCGAGCGGCATCAGCAACAGAGCTCAAACTCCAAACATTCCGTCTAAGCTGAACAGATCATTTCCAGGTTACTCGGCTGCCTCAGTGTTCATGCCATGCAGGGCCCTGCCGGGCTCCTGGACACAAGGCCTTTGTGTCCCGCATTTCTTTGATGATAGGAAACAGCCTTCATTCAGCTTCTAGGACTTTCCCTGAGTTCCAGTGGGCAGATTCAAGCAGTTGTTAATTAGAGAAGGGAGGGGGTGTGAGACCAGGGAGAAACAGTCAAGAGCAGCCTTGGGGCAAGCTCCCATTCCCCACGTCAATGGATAGACACAGCAATATCTTTGAGCTACGCTGCAGATACTGAAACCCCTCCAGGTAGGAGAAGATTGAAGATGGTACTCTGCCCACAAGCCTGTAGACCCCAAACCAGTCCGACCTGAAGATTGACATCATGGACTTCTACTTGTATGCTTGGTTGTTCAGTTCTGACTCTTTGCTGTCCCATGGACTGTAGCCCACTAGGCTCCTCTGCCCATGGAACTTTCCAGGCAAGAATACTGAAGTGGGGTGCCATTTCCTACTCCAGAGGATTTTCCTGATCCAGAGATTGAACCTGTGCCTCTTGGTTCCTGCACTGGTAAGTGGATTCTTTACCACTCAGCCACCTGGGAATCCATAGAGATCAACCATTTGCCTTGCTGAATTAGGGATATAAAAATCACTTGATCTCTCTATATTTTCAGTATCTTCATTTGTAAACCATCCAACTAGTAGACTTTTGGTAAGAATGTAATGAGATACATGATGTACCAGGGTTCCAAATAAACATTCAGTCTCCACCATTCAGGGCTTCCCAGGTGGTGCTGTCGGTAAAGAATCTGCCTGGCAATGGAGGAGAAGCAAGAGACATGGGTTTGATCCCTGGGTTGAGAAGATCCCCTGGAGTAGGAAAGGGCAAACCACTCCAGTTCCATGGACAGGAGAGCCTGGTGGGGGCAGGGAGATCACAGAGAGTTGGAAGCGACTGAACACACACACACACACACACACACACACACACAAGCACATAGACCCCAGACTGGCTGGAACTGGAAGATCGATGATACTGTCTCCCATTTACCTTACCATCAACCAATCAGGAGAAAGTCTGTGACCTGTCACACCCTCTCTGAACCAGTACTCTAAAACTTCTCATGACCCCTCTACACGGGGACACGTAGTTTTGAAGGCATTAGCTCACTGTGGCTCCCTTTGCCTGGCAAACCAATAAAACCATTCTTTGCTATTTCACCTATGAGATTTAATTTGATGTCAGAGTACAAAGGCCAGATCTGGCTTCACTTCTATGAGCTTCTGGGTCCCCTGAGTGCTCCATTGGAACTAAGTGCAGCTCAAGAAAGCTATGTTTGTCTGGTTAGCACTCTATTCCCCTGTTATGCCATCATCCCCTTAAACATATGGGGCCCCCTGTAAAGCAGATGGGCTTCCCTGGTGACTCCGATGGTAAGGAATCTGCCTGCAATGCAGGAGACCTGGGTTCAATCCCTGGGTTGGGAAGATTTCCTGGAGAAGGGAACAGCTACTCGCTCCAGTATTCTGGCCTGGAGAAGTCACTGGACAGAGGAGCCTGGCAGGCTAAACCCTGCCTCCCAGGGTTTCAAAGAGAGAATGTATTGTTTCAAAATTCTTGTTTCAAAAGTTTCTCATCCCATACCACACCCTTCTCACTCTTGTCCTCCCTGGAATTTTGGTCCAGAGAGAGCTAGCAAGACTCATGCCATCTTCCAACAATGTTCCCTTCACTCAGGCTCTTCACTGCTTTTCTTTGTGTGGAAGGAATGTTTCAATGTCATAGCCTCCTTCTGGAAGTGGCATTCCACTTGCCCACTTCTTTATGATCAGGTTAAAGGAGATCAGGAAGAGGAACCATTTTACTGACAAGGGAAACTCCAAAATAGAGTTTGTTATACACGTAAAACATTTATCACTGTGCCAGGCACAGAACATGCACTCAGTGATGCCAATATTACTAATAATCTCTATATTTCTTCACAGGAAACTGTCACCAAGCTTTTTCAGAGTGGACCAGATGATCAAAAACCAATATATTTGTAGCTTCAAAGAATTTTTTACTGTTAATAAGGGTAAGCAGAAGGTCGATGTTTGTCTTACGAGTATTGGAACTAATTATTGCTTTGAATGTACACACAGTCTTTTATCTCTATTTTCATATTGTTAGTAACCTTATTACCCTGATTTCGTGATGTCAATTGAAGAGAATTACATGTGAAACTCTCCCTATGGAAAATATTTGTAATACATATTAATTAGTTCATTTAACAAATATTTACCTATTACATGTCTGGGAATACATGAATAGAATACAGTCTGTTCTTCCTGGACATAGGACAAAGAGCTTATTCTTTAACATACAAAGATCTTTTACAAGTCAGTAAGGGAAGATCAAAAGCAAGATTTGACTAAGGATATGAAAAGATAGTTCTCAAACACATGCCCACACACAGAAAGACACACACGAGATCTATCAATATTTTTTAAGTGTTGGATCTACTCATAATGAAATGCAAATTAAATTTCTAAGACACCACATATTAATAGTGGCTTCCCAGGTAGCGCCAGTGGTAAAGAATCTGCCTTCCAATGCAATAGATGTGAGAGACCCAGGTTTGATCCCTGGGTCGGGAAGATCCCCTGGAGGAGGGCATGGCAACCCACTGGAGTATTCTTGCCTGGAGAATCCCATGGGCAGAGGAGCCTGGAAGGCTACAGTCCATGGGGTCACATAGAGTCAGACAGTGACAGTGCGTGCACACACACACACACACACACACACACACACACACTATATTAATGACATATTATAATGAAACTGTTTCTGTATCAGTTTTAGATGAGGCACAAAAACAGTAGCTGCAAGCAAGACCACGGTGTTAACATTTCTCGTTAAGTGATCAAGATCGGCCAACTCCTAAACCTTTTATCTGTAATAAGGAGACAGGATGTGGGAGGTTAGAATACTGCAGATAGAGGAGGGATTTGGGAAGAATGTTTTTGAAAGTTTTTGGTGTGTTGAGTTCCACTCCTCGGAAGAGCAGTAGGGGCATTCTAGCCTCTGATCTTAAATGTGGAGAGAGAATTTCGGGGGGCTCCTCAGAGCTGGGTCACTAGTTCGTCAGATTCATGGAACTATGCGAGTCGCTGTTGCAGAGAAGGGGAGATAGAGCGGTGAGAGAAGGCACAGGAAACACTTCCTTATGGAACCTGCAGTGTCCTGTGAACAGAGTCAGCTCAGCTCAGCTCTTCAATTTTATATGTTGATCACTCATTCATAAAGATTAAACTGGAGGGACATACCTAGTAAACTGTGATAAAGCCACGAAGATGAGGGACATATTAATTCACACCCTAGAGCAACCAGATTCCAAAACTCTTGTTAAAAAAAAAAAGAGCTTTAAGTATTAGCTTTACTTGCTTTTGTGTTTTGTTTTGCTATTTCTGTAAGTGATATGCATTCAGCTGATCTTTTTCTTCATCTCAAGTCCTGTTTATCAGATTGCTTTTGCCATGAAAATGGAAAGCTCTTTATTGTTGATAGATCGTCTTCTTAAAAGGTCAAAATAAAACTCTCGACAGAACATCAGCATTCAGACTGGCTTCAAAGAATAATTTTTTTTTTCCATTTAACTGTCTTTTGGAGCCTGATTTCCTCTCAAAAGCAATCTTCAAAACAATATTCTGCCTGTGCCCTACCATCGGTATTTCCGTGGAATCTGATGGAAAGGCAGAGTGCTCAGAGCTAAATGGGGCTACAGATGTCTCCAGCTCACCCCTCCACCCGAGGATGTGGCAGGGAGACTGGAGGGCTAGCCTGAGCCTCAGGAAAGGGCAGCTTTGTGCATTTGGAAACTGAGCTGTCATCCATTTATTTCATTTCTCTCTCATGCTAGTCCCCCTAAGGTTGGTGTGGTTGTGTCTGTCGCTCCTTTCTAGTGTCTCAGTATGGAGCAGCAGTCCAAATAAGGCCACCCAGCAGCCAGTGACTGCTCTCCCCTCCTTTTTACCTTATTTCTTAAGACCCTTTTGTAAGAGTATTCTTCTTTGTAAGAGTATTCTTCTTAGATGCTTTGTAAGAGCATCTAAGCATCCTCTCAGGCTTCCCTTGTGGCTCAGCTGATAAAGAGTCTGCCTGCAATGCAGGAGACCTGAGTTCGATCCCTGGGTTGGGAAGATCCCCTGGAGAAGGGAAAGGCTTACCCACTCCAGTATTCTGGCCTGGAGAATTCCATAGACAATCCATGGAGTTGCAAAGAGTCGGACATGACTGAGCAACTTTCACCCACACACAAGCATCCTCTCAGGCTCTGAAGGTAGACCGAAATGTCTTGGAAGATGGATACCTCCAGCCTCTCCCCATGCAGCTAAACGTTCACAATGTCTACTATGCTCTATCAGCAATTTTGTGTCTAAAAGAGCTGGGTCTGGCTGGAGCATTTCATGTGGAACCACTAGCCCTCACTCTCAGTCCCATGGCTTTAAAATAAGAAGACTGAGTGGTAACAGTTGGGAATTATTCTGATAACCAAGGAATACAAAAATGACAGCACGAAAAGCAAGGTGACGCTGTTTCATTTCAGATAATTCTCATTTTATCACAGAACCTAATTTTTTTGATGGGGGGGGGGTGGGCAGCAAATCATGTAGCATACAAAGTCTTAGTTCTCCAACCAAAAATCAAACCTGTGACCCCTGCAGTGGAAACGCAGATCCTAACCACTTGTTGTTTTTTAGTCCCTAGGTCATGTCTAACTCTTTGTGACCCCATGGACTTTAGCCCTCCAGGCTCCTCTGTCCTTGAGATTTTCCAGGCAGGAATACTGGAGTGGATTGCCATTTCCTTCTCCAGAGGATCTTCTGACCCTGGAATCAAATCCTTGTCTCCTGCTTGGCAGAAGGATTCTTTGCCACTGAGCCACCAGGGAAGCCGCTCTAAACACCGCACCACCAAGGAATTCCTAGAATCTGAACTTCATTGGAGAGAAAGCTTTCTGAGGTCAGGCACAGAGTGTCAAAGAGGATTACCCTTGTTATCCCTCCAATTTTTCTGTGTTAGCCTGATATCTTTCCAAGTACTGATACCTTGCTCCATCCCTCTCTGAAGCCTAGGACTAAGCTCCATTTTACCATGCAGAAGAATGACAGAGACATGTATATATAGAGAGATGGATTAAAGCCTCTCCAATCATGATTATTCTGTGAGCTAATAGGGTGTGACAGAGGATGAGATGGTTGGATGGCATCATCGGTTCAACGGACATGAGTTTGAGCAAGCTCCAGGAGATAGTGAAGGAGAGGGAAGCCTGGCATGCTGCAGTCCATGGGTTTGCAAAGAGTCAGACATGACTGAGCAACTCAACAACAACTACCAATATCCATTCTCTTCTTTTTCTTTACTGATTGAACATCAGTTTTATTGGAGTAGATGTACCCAAATAAAATTCTTCCTTTAAAAGAGAGGTAGCCAGAGCAGTATAAACAAAATGTAAATGGGGCTGACTCAAGCTTTTAACTTGTTTTTATATTCTCCCTATCTCTTTCTTTATTCTTGTCTGGATTAGCGATGCAATGGCTAGAGCTCCAGTAGTTATATTGGATCATGAGGGTGAATTTGAGGATAAAAGCCATGTGCTAAAAAAAAAAAAAAAAGTGTAGTTGGAAATAGAAAGAGTGCAGGGAATAATATGTATAAAATCTGGTATGTGTATTTTTTTAATTATATAAATATGTTTGTGTGTGTGTGTATGCTAAGTCTCTTCAGTCATGTCCTACTCTCTGTGATCCTATGGACTGTAGCTCACCAGGTTCCTCTGCCCATGGGATTCACCAGGTAAGAATACTGGAGTGGGTTGCCATGCCCTACTCCAGGGTATCTTCCTGACCCAGGGATAGATCCTTCGTCTGTTGCATTGCAGGCAGATTCTTTACTACTGAGCCACTGGGTAAGCCCACAAATATGTTTGTATGTAGTATATAATACCATATGTATGCTTGTGCATGTTTTTGTGTATGTGAGAGACATGGAAAAAATTTTTTAATATTATATCCCAAACTGGTACAATTGTTTTCCCATGGTGAGTGGAGTCCAATATGATGGGTTATGGGAAATTTCTTGTCTCTCTCACGCTCTCTCTTTTTACTTTCAAATTGTTTTAAATTTTAAAAGTTTTTCATGTTATTTTTGAAATTTTAAAAATAACTAAAAATGTGTAGCTTTATATTTCATTACAACTTTAATTCTGAATATTCACTTATATTTGACTTTTTTAAGAACCGTAACTTTGATAAACTTATATTAAAGCCAAAAGAGATCTTATAAATTTCCTAGTTCCACTTAAAATTTTTTTTTTATTTTACATCGGAGTACAGTTAATTAGCAGTGTTGCGGTAGTACAGAAATGTGGTTCAGTTATGCGTGTGTGTGTTCAGCCATGTCTGACTCTTTGCAACCCATGGACTGTAGCCTGCCAGGCTGCTCTATCCATGGAATTTTCCAAGTGAGAATGAATACTGGAGTGGGTTGTTCCTTCCTACTCCAGGAATCTTACCAGCCCAGGAATCAAACCTGTGTCTCCTGCACTGGCAGACAGGTTCTTTACCACTGAGCCACCTGGGAAGCCTGATTCAGTTATCCCTATACATATATCTATTCTCTTTCAATTGCACTTTAAAGTTTTACAAATGAGCATCCAATGACTTTGAAAGAAGAATAATATACCTCAAGAAATGCAGCTTCCTGCAAGAGTAACCCACAACGAAGAACTAAATTAAGAAAAATCCAACATAATCCAGGTGCCTTCTCATATATTTTATCATTTATTCTTTATTTCAATCCTACAGGAGACACATAATATTTCTATATCATAAAGAAAAGTTTGGATAGTTCACGATAAATTTCCCTGAGAACATATATCAGTTAAAGAAGGGGTCAGGATTCAGAACCTAACCCATACTCCAGCTTCTTTCCATTTCTTCAAGTTGCCTCCTACACAGGCCCTCGTGCAGAGGTTTTCAACAACAGTGAACTCTGGCAGCTCCCAAGTTGATTATTACCCTATTACTATTTCTATGCTGAGTATTTTTACAACAGACATCAAGGAACCTCATCCCCAGGGATCCTGTCACACAAAACTGCCCATGTGGTCTGCATGATTTAAAGTTGATCCCCAGTTGCCAAAGAAAGAATGTCAGTTGTTCTATTCATTGAAATAACATGATATACAATGTCAATGATGCATGGCAAAGGCCCACAGAAAACAAGAAAACATTAATGAGATATAAGCCAGGGATTTCAAATTTTCAAGAAGCAATATTTCCCATTGAGTTAATGCAAATCATTTGACCATCAAGGGAATAACTACTCCAGGACCACAGACACACTGCTGATTTTCTCAGTGGATGCCAATCCAAAAGCAATGCGAAGACTTAACAGGACCCAGAAGAGTCCTAATGGCTAAGAAAGAATAAAGGCTCTGAAAAAGTGGTCTCATACCACAACGAAAAATCCAAGACATTCTGAAATTTCTTGAATGCATTTTTTGTTATAGTTTTTTTTTTCCCCCCTCATTTGTATCTGTTTTAATGTTTTTCAAAAGCTTTCTTTTCCAAAATTTTTACCCAAAATTTATAGCCTGGAAGATATGTCAGACTTTCCCTTTTATCTTTGAGTTTCTACTGCACCGTTGCACACCCAGTAATCTCTTGCTCCAATTTGAGAAGAGGTGTTTGGTGTTCCTCTGTCCATGAAATTTTCCAGGCGAGAATACTGAAGTGGGCTGTCATTTCTTTCTCTAGGGATTCTTCCCAACCCAGGGATTGAACCTGCCTTTGTCTCTTGAGTTTCCTGAATTGGGAGGCAGATTCTTTATCACTAGTGCCACCTGGGAAGACTGCTTGGCCTGAAACACCCTAAACCATAAAAGTAATTTAATGTACTGTAACCCTCAGGATTTTAGATACAACAAACACGAATTCTCTCTTTAAGGATAAACCCTCATAGTCAGACTTGCACAATATCCATGGATAAATTTACACTACCCTTGAGTTCTCAATCCAAAATTTAAATTAAAATTTAAAAAAAAAAGAAGAATGGGGAAAACATGATGTCACCACATGTGAAAACAATCAAAGAAAATAAGCAGCAGTATACTCAAGTACTCAAGGAAGTATACTCAAGTAGTTAGCAGTATACTCAGTACTCAAGGAAGATGAGTAAAAATAATTCCATACTGACACCCCCCAAGAATTTCACATTGGAATGGTTATGTATAGAATAAAAAAGTGTGTTTTAAATGTCTAAACAATGAACTATAAAACATGAGAAAGGAGCTTTATTATCCAAAAGTATCAGGCATAAGTGAAAATAAAAAATGTTTAAAGTAAAAGTGTAATCATAATTAAAAATAACAGTTGAAACAGCAAATGAGATAAAACTCAAGAGGGAGTCAGTGAACTGGAAGATACATTTAAATAACTTATCCATAATAAAGTCTAGAGAGTCAATAATAGCAAACACTAATATGCTTTTTAAGTTTTGGTATTGTATAAAATTCTCTAACTGTATTAACTCTTCTCTCAACAACCCACTAAGTTTGATACTGTTTTGTCTTCATTTTATAGATGGGAGAACTAAGAGAAAGGAAAATTAAATACCTTATCCAAAGTCACACTACTAGTAAGTAGCAAAACCGGAGGTGGAACCTAGACATTTACACTTTTAAGTCTATAATTTTGACTATTGAAAGATGTAAAGAAAAGAAAGAAAATTTTCAACATTTATCTATTTGGAGTTTAGTACATGTAGAAAGAACAGGGAAGAAGTATATTTAAAGAGACAATGGCTGAGAATCATCCAGAATTGATGAAAAACATGAATTCTTAGATTCAGAATAGACCAAATCTCAAGGAAGATGAGTAAAAATAATTCCATTCTGACATGAAAAATACAATTCATACATATTGTTTTAGGTTAATGATTCTATCAGAGATAAGACTATTTTATCTTTATGTATGAAGAGAGAAGAAGTAAATTCCAAATTCGCCTGGCTAACAAACAAAAATAGGTTCAATGTATCTTACAAAATTATAGTTATTAATATGTATATTGTTATCCATTATACTCAGTTAACAAAATGCAACTGAGAGGCTTGATCTAAGGAACATACATGAAACCTTGCAAAAACAACTAAAGTTCCCAGTCACAAAATAAGTCCTGATAAATGCCCAAGGAGACCTTTTTCACCACAAGGCCATAAAGTTTAAAATCTATTTTTGAAATGATAGCTTTTTAAAAACCTTTAAATATTTCAAAAATCTTAAACACATTTCTAAATAACTTATGACTCAAAGATCTCATAATGAAAATTTGAAACTACCAGGAACTAAAATATATATGTACCAGAGGTCTATCTCCCCTGCATTCATACCAGATTTTGGATGAGAACTTGATATAAATCATTGATCCCTTGGTGTGAATCTCAGGAAATAATCTTCCTGCCCTGAGGAAATTTCCATTTAAAGTACATCAAGGTGGTGAGAGCCTAGACAATGGGCCACTCTTGTGGGTTTAAATTTTGGTTCTACCCCTTACTAGTTGTGTGCCTCAGTTGCCTCATTCATAAAGTAGGAATTATCATAAACTTTTATAAAGCTGTTATGATAATTAAATGGGACTTCCCTGGTGGCTCCAATGGTATGCAATCTTCTGGCAATGCAGGAGACAATTAAGTATATTTGTATATACCTAATTATCATAGCATAGAGATAGATAGATAGAGAAAGAGAATTCTGCCTGACATAAAGTATGCACCACATAAGTCTTCGTTGCTCTTTTTGTTTCTAGTATAATATCAGTGAACAGATGGGTGTTTGGGGAATAGAGAAGTTTTTGCAAAAGTCTTAAGGAGCCCCCTACTCCACCTATGGTTGAATCCAAACCTGTGATTTAGTGAGACCACAATTAGCAGTCAGCACCTTTCTCTCCATCCCAAGCTGCCATAGACTTTGTTTGATCATCTAGGTAATGCTTTCTTTGAATTACTGTTCTTTTTTCTATTCTAGAATTTCACTTGCAGGCCCTCCTCAAGTCAGCCAGAGAGACAAAAAACTGGAAAATTCCAGGATCATCCCATTCTACAATTTTCTTCAGCAATATATTGATGTGGCATGGAAGAATCACCCATTAGAGGGTAAAGAATCAAGTTCTGTTCAAATAAAATTCAAGATCAAGTTTGATAATATCACCTTGGTAATACATATGGTGTTTGTTTGTAATATGTATCCTTTGAGTAAGAATAATAAATCTCCTGCTTAAGTGAGAGAGGTTTGGGATTGTTGCTTTTGCTTGCCATGTCCACAAGAAGGAAAATCCGCAGAGTCCAGAGGAGCGGGATTGATTCCTTTATTCTCTTAACGTGGGCCAGGAAGGGCCTAGACCTTTCATTTTAAAGGTGATAGAGCTTCTGTTCTCTCTGCAGGTGGCATCTTGGAGTGACCATTTCCACTATCTGTGTTTATTGACCACTCACTGCTTCCCACGTGTGGGAGGAGGAGTGACTCATCTGATTGTTCAGGGAGAACCCAGGACAAAAGGGAAGATTTGGGGCCTTTCCACCTGCCTCTCACTCTCTCTCTCTCTGCCTCTTTCTCTCCCTCCCTCTCTTCTTTCCTCCCTCCCCTCTCCTCTCCACTTCACTTCTCTGCCCAGAAACTGCTGAGTAAATCAGTCTGTCCCTGCCCCATCTGTCTGTCTTCAATTTCAGGTGAAAGCCAGAAAAGAGAATATTCCACCTTTTTTAATACAACCAGAGACCTTGTACTTTAGTGAATAAAAGAGACTCACTGGGCTATTTATAAAGGTTCCCACTGGGCTTTCATTTCTTTGCAAGCACATATTACTACATAGAATTGGGAAATAGTGATTGAGTTTAAGGACACTACACCTCTAATACACACTCATTTCTAATTTATTATTAGAATATTGAATAATTTAATTTTTGCCAATATATAATTATCTGACTTGTAAGATTGAAAAGATGAGTTAATGACCAGCCTGGCCATAATAACCCAGAAAATTCTCCTTATGAGCCCAAGTTATCATTAGAGTTTATCATTAGATTTATGTCCAGTGAGTCCAGTAACTTCAGACCACTGGCAACAGAAGTGAAAGAAACTTCACAGATGGAGCAGGACTAAATATCAACATGTCTTAGGAAAATACCAAGAAATTGTACATGAAGGAAAAAAATTTAAGTGAAACAGCATGTAAATATTCAGACTGATTAGAAGAATCCAAAGTAGGCAAACTTCAAACCATAGAGAGTCTTTTAAATAAGACATGTCTCAGATCCTCCTCAGAAATAATAGATTCAACTATGCAGTTGAATCTAGGCTTTTGAAAAAGTTCTCTAATGGGACAATTTTTTTTTCTATTCAGAGTGACTCCAGAGAAGTCAATGTGGCAGTTTTTATTGAACAGCACAGAATAATTTAAGAAATAAGAGTGTACCAGTGTGCATCATGGCTCAGACGGTAAAGAATCTGCCAGCGATGCAGGAGATCCGGGTTCAATCCCTAGGTCGGGAAGATCCCCTGGAGAAGGGAATGGCAGTGTTCTCCAGTATTCTCCAGTATCCTCTCCTGGAGATTTCCATGGACAGAGGACCCTGGCAGGCTACAGTCCATGGGGCCACAAAGTGTCAGACACGACTGAGCTACCAACACGACGCAAGTGCACACCCTCCTTCAGAGCTGACCCTCTTTCTGGAAAGATGCCTCTGCAATGCAGCTGTGGCTGGGCACATTCCAGGCACCCACCACGACTTTGATTAATTACTTTCCTTGTATTCCATTTTATTAGGTAATCACGCAGTGAGAATGAGGACTAATTTGATCAGAAAATAGCTGCTGTTGAGCCAGAGGCTTAAAAATAGTATAGAAATCTGGTGCATCTGAGGAAAAAAGAAAACAATGGGCCATAATTAGGATCTCAACAGCTGCTTTCATAACATGGGGTCTCCTAAAGTCTGAGTCCTTCACCCTGACTCTTAGGGTAAGAATTTAATGGCAATTAATTTTTTTTCAAGTATTTTTTAACTGTATGACTTGGAAAGCCCTCTATGAAAAAGAAATGAGAACTTTCAAACATAAAAACAGATTTTTTTTTTTTTAACACTTCACCAAGTTCAAGCTGGGTAGACTAGTTAGAGAAGGCAGTTTGGTGGGAGGGCCAGAGATTTTATGATATCTCACACAAACCAAAAAAATTGGAGGATACTAATTTCTCTGGCTTGAAGAACAGCAAACAGTATGAATCCACAGGGAAATTAATTCTCTAAATTATGGGTGTCCCATCACCTGCGTCAGCCCACCGACCTCTCCCTCTTCAACTTTCAGCTAAAATAAAGCTCTTTGGTTGTCAAAACCACATAGTTGGCTAGTAATTGGTTAACACTGAAAACTGTTCACTAATTATTTTGATTCTCCTATCCCTGACTAACTTAAAGTTTCTTCAGGGACCACAGAATAGATCTTTCACTTTATTAGAATTTCCAGCAGTGCCCGGAGACTGCTGGACACAAAACAGGTAATCAGTGATCAGCACCAATATTCAGAATGTTGCTCCCTGTTGCCTTCAGGATGAAAGTCAAATGGCTTAGCCTGTTCAAAAAGGGCCCTTCAACCAATTAAAAGATGCTTACTCCTTGGAAGGAAAGTTATGACCAACCTAGACAGCATATTGAAAAGCAGAGACATTACTTTGTCAACAAAGGTCCATCTAGTCAAGGCTATGGTTTCTCCAGTGGTCATGTATAGATGTGAGAGCTGGACTATAAAGAAAGCTGAACACCAAAGAATTGATGCTTTTGAACTGCGGTGTTGGAGAAGACTCTTGAGAGTCCCTTGGACTGCAAAGAGATCCAACCAGTCCATCCTAAAGGAAATCAGTCCTGAATATTCATTGGAAGGACTGATGCTGAAGCTGAAACTCCAGTACTTTGGCCACCTCATGCGAAGAGCTGACTCATGTGAAAAGACCCTGATGCTGGGAGGGATTGGGGGCAGGAGGAGAAGGGGACGACAGAAGATGAGATGGCTGGATGGCATCACCGACTTGATGGACATGGGTTTTGGTGAACTCCGGGAGTTGGTGATAGACAGGGAGGCCTGGCGTGCTGCAGTTCATGGGGTCGCAAAGAGTCGGACGCAACTGAGCGACTGAACTGAACTGAACCCTGCCACTCTTCAGCTTCATTTCTCAGCATTGCCAACCTGCTTTGCCAATATTGTACTCAAGCATACTGGATTTGTCAGAATTTCCCTGGTAGTGCAGTGGTTAAGATTTCCATCGCAGGCGGTGTGGATTCAATCACTGGTCAGAGAGGATGTGATTGTCCCTCTTGAGCATGCATGCTCAATCATTAAGTTGTGACAGACTCTTTTTGACCCCACAGACTATACCCAGGCTCCTCTGTCCATGGGATTTCTCAGGCAAAAATACTGGACTGAGTTGCCATTTCCTTCTCCAGGATAATCTTCCCGACCCAGGGATCAAGCCTGCTTCTCCTGTGTCTCCTGCATGGGCAGGAGGATTCTTTACCACTGAGCCACCAGGGAAACCCAGGCTATTTCCTCTTAGGGCTACAGTTTTCCCTGCCTCTCCATCCCCTGGATTATACCACTATTGACTTAAGTATTCTTATTATTACTTAGATATTCTTCGGGAGGCTTATCTTGAGACCCGAGACAGTGGTCCACATCACTTCTGGACACCACTGTGATACCCTATACCCACTACTGTTGTACCACTTCCCAGATCGCATTATAAAAACCTTACAAATGCACATTTACCAGGACTATCCAAAAGCAGGGGCTGTGTCTGGGTCACACTTATATCTCAGAAAAAGACAGTTCCTGCCATATACTCAGTATCCGTTTATATTTGCTGAGTTAACCAATGAATGAATATTGAATGGATGGCCTGGTCTTGCTGGTTGGTTCTGAATGATCTCTACTAACAGAAATTCTCCTGCTTGAAGGAGTCTAAATATTTCATTTCTCATCTGAGATATTCTGCTTTAAGAGGTAATTTGTTTATTTCGACATGTTGTAGATACCACCTGAAAATTGTTCTGCTGCTGCTGCTGCTGCTGCGAAGTCGCTTCAGGCGTGTCCGACTCTGTGCGACCCCATAGACGGCAGCCCACCAGGCTCCCCTGTCCCTGGGATTCTCCAGGCAAGAACACTGGAGTGGGTTGCCATTTCCTTCTCCAATGCATAAAAATGAAAAGGGAAAGGGAAGTCACTCAGTCGTGTCTGACTCTTAGCGACCCCATGGACTGCAGCCCACCAGGCTCCTCTGTCCATGGGATTTTCCAGGCAAGAGTACTGGAGTGGGGTGCCATTGCCTTCTCTGGAAAATTGTTCTAGAAACTAAAAATGAATTCTTTCTACTACTGCAGGATTTGGTGTTATACAGTAATGCTGTTCCTTCTATAACAGCTGGTGTTAAAAACCACCTGTCCGTTTTCACGTGGAAATCATCATAAAGCTTTTTGTTGGGGTACCTTATATGCCACATGTACTTAATAAATCCTGGCTGAATGAGTGAAAGCACAAAATAAATCCTGCTCAGGAAAACACTTTGCTACTAAAATCAGCATACATCCAAGAAGTCCTCACTTATAGATCAAGAAAACTAAACAGGGACTTCCATACAGCCCCGGCAGGGGACACATGTTCAATCCCTGGTTGGGGGTGAAGATCCTGCATGCCACGTGGCCAAAAAGAAGAAAAGAAAAATGAACAAGTTGAGACAAACTTCTAAGTCTAGTTTGAAAATTATTAACCAAACAGATACTCAAGGGCTTGATTTACATGACTTCTTTGACTTAGCTAGTATAATGTAGTTTTTTTCAATTATTTTTTATGTGTGTATGTGTGTGTTATAGTAAATACATGCTATGTGCTAAGTCACTTCAGTTGTGTCTGACTCTTTGTGACCCACTGGACTGTAGCTTGCCAAGCTGTCCATGGGATTCTCCAGACAAGAACACTGCGCCCTCCTCCAGGAGATCTTCCCAACCCAGGGATCAAACCCATGTCTCCTGTGGCTCCCACCTTGCATAGGAAATATATAATGCCTTAATTATAGTTTTCAATTATTCTAAATTTTTCTCTACTGGCTGTTTTGGTGGTTATGTAGACAGGTAAAGCATTAGGTTTGTGGTCTTGCCCAGCTTGATGAATTGCTTCTTTCTTTATTTCCTTTATCATTTCAAAGGGTGGAAGGAACAATGCAAGCCTGAATACCATGTTGTTCTCTCTTCTTCAGGCTCTTCTGTAAACATCCCAGAGTATTTGTTTTGTGAATCACATTTCTGGCCTGTCCTTGAATCCTGAAATCCTCAAGAAAATCAGTTTAATAAAAGATGATTGAACTCTGTTGACATTCTGGAAGCCCCCATCATCATGACTCAAGAATTCAAATGATGCCAAAGGCAAATCAGTAATTAAAATGAGTTTATCCTTAATGGATTAGAATTAAATTTTCAGAGTTTGAGTGATGGAAAATGGAATGGAAAATCCGTTCAGTTCAGTTAGTCAGTCATGCCTGACTCTTTACAGCCCCCATGGACTGAGGCACGCCAGGCCTCCCTGTCCATTGCCAACTCCTGGAGTTTACTCAAAATCAGGTCCACTGAGTCGGTGATGCCATCCAATTATCTCATCCTCTGTTGTCCCCTTCTCCTCCTGCCTTCAATATTTCCCAGCATCAGGGTCTTTTCAAATGAGTCATTTCTTTGCACCAGGTGGCCAAAATTTTGGAGTTTCAGCTTCAGCATTGGTCCTTCCAATGAATATTCAGAACTGATTTCCTTTAGAATAGACTGGTTTGATCTCCTTGCAGTCTAAGAGACCCTCAAGAGTCTTCTCCAACACCGCAGTTCAAAAGCATGAATTCTTCGGTGCTCAGGTTTCTGTATAATCCGTCTCTCACATCCACACATGAATACTGGAAAAACCATACCTTTGACTAGACAGACCTTTTTTCACAAAGTAATGTCTCTGCTTTTTAATATGCTGCCTAGGTTGGACATAACTTTTCTTCCAAGGAGCAAGTGTCTTTTAATTTCATGGCTGCAATCAACATCTGCAGTGATTTTGGAGTCCAAAAAAATGAAGTCTGTCACTGTTTCCGCTGTTTCTCCATCTATTTGCCATGAAGTGATGGGACCAGATGCCATGATCTTAGTTTTCTGAAAGTTGAGTTTTAAGCCAACTTTTTCACTCTCCTCTTTCACTTTCATCGAGAGGCTCTTTAGTTCTTCTTCACTTTCTGCCATAAGGGTGGTGTCATCTGCATATCTGAGGTTACTGATATTTCTCCCTGCAATCTTGATTCTGGCTTGTGCTTAATCTAACCCAGCATTTCTCATGATGTACTCTGCATATTGGAGAAGGAAATGGCAACCCACTCCAGTATTCTTGCCTGGAAAATCCCATGGACTGAGGATCCTGGTAGGCTACAGTCTGTGGGGTCGCAAAGAGTCGGACACGACTGAGTGACTTCACCTCACTTCACTCTGCATAAAGGTTAAATAAGCAGGGTGACAATATACAGCCTTGACACCCTCCTTTCCCTATTTGGAACCAGTCTGTTGTTCCATGTCCAATTCTAACTGTTGCTTCCTGACCTGCATACAGATTTCTCAGAAGACAGGTCAGGTGGTCTGGTATTCCCATCTCTTTCAGGATTTTCCACAGTTTGTCGTGATCCACACAGTCAAAGACTTTGGCATAGTCAATAAGGCAGAAATAGATGTTTTTCTGGAACTCTCATGCTTTTTTCGTGATCCAGCAGATGTTGGCAATTTGATCTCTGGTTCCTCTGCCTTTTCTAAATCCAGCTTAAACATCTGGAAGTTTACGGTTCATGTACTGTTGAAGCCTGGCTTAGAGAATTTTGAGCATTATTTTACAAGTATGTGAGATGAGTGCAATTGTGTGGTAGTTTGTGCATTCTTTGGCATTGCTTTCCTTAGGGATTGGAATGAAAACTGACCTTTCCCAGTTCTATGGCCACTACTGAGTTTTCCAAATTTGCTGACATATTGAGTGCAGCACTTTCAAGCATCATCTTTCAGGATTTGAAATAGCTCAACTGGAATTCCATCACATCCACTAGCTTTGTTCATAGCAATGCTTCCTAAGACCCACTTGACTTCACATTCCAGGATGTCTGACTCTAGGTGAGTGATCACACCATAGTGATTATCTGGGTCCTGAAGATCTTTTTTGTATAGTTCTTCTGTGCCTTCTTGCCACCACTAGTTAATATCTTCTGCTTCTGTTAGGTCCATACCATTACTGTCCTTTATTGAGCCCATCTTTGCATGAAATATTCCCATGGTATCTCTAATTTTCTTGAAGAGATCTCTAGTCTTTCCCATTCTATTGTTTTCCTCCATTTCTTTGCATTGATTGCTGAGGAAGGCTTTCGTATCTCTTCTTACTATTCTTTGGAACTCTGCATTCAAATGGGTATATCTTTTCTTTTCTCATTTGCTTTTCACTTCTCTTCTTTTCTCAGCTATTTGTTGGCCTCTTCAGACAGCCATTTTGCTTTTTTGCATTTCTCTTTCTTGGGGATGGTCTTGCTCCCTGTCTCCTGTACAATGTCACATATCTCCATTCATAGTTCATCAGGTACTCTGTCTATCAGATCTAATCCCTTGAATCTATTTCTCACTTCTACTGTATAGTCATAAGGGATTTGATTTAGGTCATACCTGAATGGTCTAGTGATTTTTCCCTACTTTCTTCAATTTAATTTTGAATTTGGCAATGTTATTCATGATCTGAGCCATAGTCAGGTCCCAGTCTTGTTTTTGCTGACTGTATAGAGCTTCTCCATATTTGGCTGCAAAGATTATAATCAATCTGATTTCAGTATTGACAATATGGTGTTGTCCATGTGTAGAGTCTTGTCTTATGTCCTCTTCTAAGAGGGTGTTTGCAATGACCAGTGTGTTCTCTTGGCAAAACTCTATTAGCCTTTGCCCTGCTTCATTCTGTACTCCAAGGCCAAATTTGCCTGTTACTCCAGGTGTTTCTTGACTTCCTACTTTTGCATTCCAGTCCCCTTAATGAAAAGGACATCTTTTTTGGGTGTTAGTTCTAAAAGGTCTTGTAGGTCTTCATAGAACTGGTCAACTTCAGCTTCTTCAGCATTACTGGTCAGGGCATAGACTTGGATTACTGTGATATTGAATGATTTGCCTTGGAAACGAACAGAGATCATTCTGTTGTTTTTGAGATTACATTCAAGTACTGCATTTCGGACTCTTTCATTGACTGTGATGGCTACTCCATTTCTTCCAAGGGATTCTTGCTCACAGTAGTAGATATAATGGTCATCTGAGTTAAATTCACCCATTCCTGTCCATTTTAGTTTACTGATTCCTAAAATGTTGATGTTCACCCTTGCCATCTCCTGTTTGACCACTTCTAGGTTGCCTTGTTTCATGGACCTAACATTACATGTTCCTTTGCAGTATTGTTCTTTACAGCATTGGACCTTGCTTCCATCACCAGTCACGTCCACAACTGGGTGTTGTTTTTGCTTTGGCTCTGTCCCTTCATTCTTTCTGGAGTTATTTCTCCACTGATCTCCAGTAGCATATTGGGCACCTATTGACCTGGGGAGTTCATCTTTCAGTGTCTTATCTTTTTGCCTTTTCATACTGTTCATGGGATTCTCAAGGCAAGAATACTGAAGTGGTTTGCCATTCCCTTCTCCAGTGGACCACATTCTGTCAGACCTCTCCACCATGACCATCCATCTTGGGTGGCCCTACACGGCATGGCTCATAGTTTCACTGAGTTAGACAAGGCTGTGGTTCATGTGATCAGATTGGTTAGTTTCCTTTGATTGTGGCTTTTGGTCTGTCTGCCCTTTGATAGAGAAGGTTGAGAGACTTATGGAAGCTTCCTGATAGGAGAGACTGACTGAGGGGGAAGCTGAGTCTTGTTCTGATGGCCAGGGCCATGCTCAGTAAATCTTTAATCCAGTTTTCTGTTGATGGGTGGAGCTGTGTTCCCTCCCTGTTATTTACCTGGGGCCAAACTTTGGTGGAGGTAGTGAAGATAATGGCGACCTCCTACAAAGGTAAATATTGACACCACCATCAATAGGAATTTTGCAAATAGGTTGCTTCATATCCAGAAGACATCTGTCCAGGCCATCTTTTTGTTTCCATTACTTCATATCACAGACTCAAATTAAATATTAAAAAAAAATCAGTTGAATTTAGGAGAAGATCACAGGTAAGTAATTGTGTCATACCCTACTAAAACTAAAGAAAGGAAATCATAGAGAAAGGCTAAAGTCCAAATTATTGTTTAGCTTGAGCACTAAAAATTTGTTTCACCCCTTGTAAAGCCCAAGAGGTATTTTCATATCTTGTCAGATAGAAGTTAAAAATTATCTAATAAGTGTTTTATAGAAGTGATATACCTTTCAAAATCAATGCTTTAAGAAAGATTTTCAAAATTTGGATTCTCATGATATAAATAATAACTGATAATAAATTATACTTATATAAATTTTCTATTTATTAACTCTGCCCTGGTAATAAACCTGTGGACTAGTCAAGATGTTTTTTCTATTTCACAAAAAGACTGAGAATTAGACAGGAAAGTGAAGTGAGTAGACCAGAGTTATATAAGTATTTTCCCTCTTTCCACTGAGTCCAAAGAAATCTAATTTTTCTCTGGTTGGCAGTCTGGAGTAAAGCAAAATACATCACTATTTTTGCCAATGTCATTTTAATTCAGTTTGGTGATAAGTTAAAATCACTTTGCTCCACGGAAGTAGGTTTCTATAAAGAGAAAATAGATTGTTTCTCTTGCTCAGAGATGGAAGAGCAGTGAGAATGAAACATTAATTCCTCTACCTTGGGTTCCATGAATGTACTAGTTGGCCCCTCAGCATTCAAGTATGAACCTGGAAAACACCTTTTGCACATCCTAAGAAATCCTGGCCATGCTTCAGTGCACCCTGAATTGATATCACTCAATCTTTATGTTGTTCATTCTTTTTTTTTTTTTCTAATTTTTGGCCATATGCACAGCATGTGGGGTCCTATTCCACAATCAAGGATGGAACCTGCAGCCCCTTCATTGGAAGGCAGAGTTTTAACCACTGGACCCAGAGGAAATCCCTCTGTTGCTCATTCTTACTTGAGATTTTTATACCATTTGAAGTAAACATTTCCCAAATAGTTTTCTTTGTCTCACTTGATCAGTAATAAGCAGCAAGTGCTTCTAGTGTTTGACTTGTAAGGGAAAATGTATATATTATTATCTTTAAATTATTCAGTTTAGGAAAATCTGATCCTTAGAGACATACCATAAGTGTGAATAAGTATTATAGAGAAAACTCTCTCCTGTGTGCTCTGGTTTCCACGAGGAGGAATTTCTTTCAAACCCTTTATGCCTCTGTCCCAAAACTTATTCTCTCTGGAAGCAGACCCAGTTACCTGTCAATGAATAATATCTATAGGTCTTGGGTGGAGTTAATCTAACAAAAGCCATAAGCATGGGAATTTTGGTCTCTTTCTCCTTATCCTACCCTAGATTGGCGTGAGGCAATGATTTCCTTACAGATTAAAATCTGCCCTTGGACAAGTAGTCTAAGGTCTAAACTGGGTGAGCAAAGGAGATGAAAAGCTCATTTGATTCTGTCACTAAGCTATATTCTTACCATCGAACTTACCAGGAATGAAAATGACATGTTGTTTCCACATAAACTGACTTTTTTCTCTTTTTTTGCTGGCTCTTAGCAGGAAGGAAGGGTGCTATCTAATTAACTTTCCCCTAAAACCCTTCCAGAGGGTAAAGCTTACTCAAGTATTCAAAATCTAAGAAAACTGGATTTAGAATGCAAGTCTATTTCTACAGGCTGAATTTCAAGATGGCTGTCAAAGTTCACACTTCTTGGAGTTTTCACTTTGTATAATCCCTTGTCTTTGAGTATGAGTGATGTAGTGGATAGTATAGACTATTGCTCCTGTGATTAGGTTTCTAATAAACTGACTTTAAGTTAATTAAAAGAAGGTTATCCTGGTGGATCTAACTAATCAGGTGTGCTTTCTGAAAGAAGATGAAACTCCAAGAAATGTGCTGGTATTGGCTTGTAAAAAAAACAAAAAAAAACAGCTGTGTTGTAAATAGTCCATGGAGGAGCCGCATACTTAAAACCTGAGGGGAACTTCAAGGAGCTGAGAACAACCTCCAATCAACTGCTACCAAGAAAGCCAAGACCTCAGTCCTACAACCAAAAAGAATTTAACTCTAAAAACAATCTGAATGAGTACAGAAAAAGATCCCAAACTCCAGATGGGATGTTAACTTGTCTGACACTTTGATTTCAGCCAGCGCCTAACAAATGATTGGTATTCAATAATTACCTTTGAATAAACAAGTGAATAAATAAATTATTATATCTAGGCAAGAATGAAAAGAACTGAATGGGGGAGGTTTGGGGGTATATTTGTAACACTTTTCTATAAAAGAGTTAAGATTCACATATTACAGAATGATATCATCAATTAAGTCTAGGTGGTGAGTTTTTTTTAAAATATAACACAGTTTAATATCAAAATGTTAAAAACATATCTGTAACATTTTTTCTTATATTGGGTATAAAAGATTGCCACTTTCCTCCCAGTACTGTCAGAAAAAAAATCTTTAGAGAACCCACATTTTATTTCAAAGAAGAAAACCTTCAGTGCACAAATCAAAGAATTGATCTGAATTTTAAATACTATAGAATAAAACTTAAACTAATAGCTGAGCTACAGCCCTTCTTACAAGCACAATGATCTCCTTTGTTGAAAAATTTCATTATCGCATTGTTTGATAATTTTAAATGGATTTCTAGAAGCACTAATTAATTATAAGGGAGAGAATAGGTATACTTCAAAACAGAGTTAAATTGTCTACCTTTTGTGTAATTACATTTATTCTAATTTCATTTCTTTTGGAAGAAAACACAGCAAATATAGCTGCAGGCTAGACAGCCACATTAAAAACTAGATAATCAGAAGTCCAAGACATAGTTCCTACCCTCCATGATCTCATAGGATAGCAGGCAAGTCAGAGAAGTAAATCACTAATTGTAATATAGCATAATAACTGCCATCACAGAATAATTCAGGGGTACTGAGCACATAGTAGAGGGTCTTCACAATCTGGGTGTATACGGAAGGCTTCCTGGAAGAGTTGGTGCATAAGCTAGAGCACAGTGGCTAAGTGTTCGCCAAACAGGAAAATTATTTGGTTGAGGAGTTAGGGGTAATGCGGGACTTTTTTCCATGCAGTGTTACAGTATCTGTGATGTCCCAATACACCATCAACTGAGGAATGAGGAGATACAATAGAATATTACTTGGGTATAAAAAGGAACAAATTTGAGTCAGTTATAGTGAGATGGACGAACCTAGAGCCTGTCATGAAGAGTAAAGTAAGTCAAAGAGAGAAAAACAAATATCAAGTATTAACACATATACATGAAATCTAGAAAAATAGTACTGATGAACCTATTTACAAGGAAGGAATGGAGACATAGAGAGAATGGACTTGGGGACACTGAGGGGGATGGGGAGGGTGGGATGAACTGAGAAAGTGGCATTGATACATATATACTATCGTGTAAAATAGGTAACTAGTGGGAAGCTGCTATATAAAACAGGGAGTCCAGCCTGGTGCTCAAGAGGGGTGGAATATATATATATATAATTATGACTGATTCACATTGTTGTATGACAGAAACCATCACAACATTGTAAAACAATTATCCTCTAATTAAGGAACAGAATCATGGCATATTTGGAGAGTCTGTAGGGAAATCAGCTGTAGTGTAAAGATCCATTTTGGAGATCAGGAGAAGAGAAGTCTGGAAACAGACAGGTAAAAGACTATGAAACCCCTTACACTATGGGGATAATTCTGGACTTTGTCTCATAGATTGTGAGGAAATATTAAAAACTCTTAAGCAGTGGAGTGACATATTCAGATTAGATGTAATTCAGATTAGAGATGATGGTGTTGAGCCAGATCGATTTGGATGCAAAGAGAAGAGCAAAGAATCTATAAACAAGAGAGCAGATGAGGCTTCCCTGACCAATGACCCAGCCTTAGGTGTGGAAAGAATATTCACTGAAGACACATTTAGGACAGAAAATTGATAATATTTGTGGGTACCACTTTCAAGAGGAGACTGGCAGTTTGACAAAATGGCCACAAATACTGCCTTCTCTGCATCTGGGTCCCTCCTCAGTATGGCTTTGCAGCCCCTTCCATCAGACTTTGGAGCCTCTCCACCCCTGGCATCTGGGCTGGCTTCAAGCCTTGCTTGGACCAAGAGAAGGAGGCACATATGACACTGTGCCACTTCCCAGCCTAGGCCTTCTCACTCTGGAAACAGTGTTAAACTCTGTTCCCTCCTGAAAATTTACTAAGTTATAGTGAGACCAGTGTATTTAAAGACTTACATACTCATGGCCTCAGAGGGAGAAAAGGCATCAGAAATGACAAAAATATCGGGATTAATTTAATTGTTTTCTATCAAAATACCTAATAATACTAATATGAAACTGGAATACTTTATTTGCAAAGTCTCTCTGCTCAGGATACCAACACATTAGCAGCTATTACCTGGAATTTAAAATGAGTTAAATTAGTTTAGAGAGGTAGTAACTTGGTCTAAGTGGAAAATCATGATACGTAACTAAATCTTCTTCAGCTACACATATTAAGGTATTGATTTAGGGCACAATTTCCAAACATTAATTACTGATTTTTAAAATAGTTGATAACCATCGATGGACCTAGAGATTATCATGTTGAGTGAAGCAAGTCAGAGAAAGACAAATATCATATGATATCACTTACAAGGGGAATCTAAAAAACTGATACAAAGGAACTTATTTAGAATACAGAAAAAGACTCAAAAGACATAAAAAACAAACTTATGGTTATCAAAGGGAGAAGAGGGGGAGAAATAAATTAAGAGTTTGGGATTAAAATATACACACTACTATTAATATACATGGATTGATAAAGAACAAGGACCTATTGTGTAGCATAGAAAACTATATTTAATATCTATAATAACCTATAATGGAAGATAATCTTTAAAAGAATACATAAATGTATAACTGAATCACTTTACTGAACATCCGAAACTAATATAACCTTGTAAATCAACTATATTTCAATAAAAATTCAAAAAGCAAAATAAAATAGCTGCTGATGTTACCTCAAAAGATTTGTGCCTCCTGCCTCTCTTACGGTCAGTTTTATCCTGAGAGTTCCCAGGGTGAATGACAAACATGGGAAAAATTGTGAGCAAATTGTAAGTTCATTATCAACTTTCTTGAGAAATAGAAACTTAGCAGTTAATTTTTGATTATGCACACACTTTAATCATTCTTTAACTCATTTCTGTTTTTAAGGCTTTATAGAAATTTTAAAAATCACCAGAGAAATATTCGTTTTTGCCTTGCAACATAGGATTAATTATAAAATCTCCATGATAGAATGTTTCAATATCTTTCCAAGCATTCTATGGCTGAATAGATTAGTATTTCTTCCTCACATATATTTCATGGTCACCTAGCCTACATTTTTTGGAGTCTTTCCATGGACCTGAACAACCCCACAAATGGCAATCTGGCAACCATCTGCACAGATCATAGCTAAGGTCATAGCATCACTGGATAGCGTGACAAAGCTGGCAAAGGCAACAGCTTCAAACACTTCTCCCGACACCAGCAGAGTTAGCCTTCCATAATCTCTTATCTGAGTGTACTTTGTTTTATCAGGAAGCAGCCTCCTGTCTTTGAAAGAAAAGTGGTTGTTACACTGCATCTAGAAATGGTTGGGAAGTGAATTACTTCCAGTTATCTTTCAGATATAACCATGTATTAAAGGACTCAGATCTCTGCATGGGAATCTCAAAACTATGTAATGTACCAGCAGTTAGTCATACACAATGGAGGATCTACAAAACCCAGCCCAACATATTTAAAAGTAAGTTCAAGTTAGAACATGTCATTAAAAATGAAAAATTCAAGAAAATGTTAAACAGATATGTCACCAGGACTACAGGCTCAAACCTGTACTGCTCTGGGTAAAGTGCGACATAAGGTCTTCTCTTTGGTGTGCCCCTTGCCTCCCACCCCATAGACCCCATCGTCTATTCTGAGTTCTTGATCCATTAGCATAGACCAAGGACTCAGGCTCCAGGGGCATGGAGCAGACCTAGGCAGAAAGCGCCATGAAAGCCACAGAAGCAGAAGCGTTTGTACCTTTCATATTAGACTTTCTGTCCCAGCAGCTGCAACCACCTTTTCTTTGGACAGTAGTGTGTTGGGTCCATAGGTTATAAGCCCTCAATTCCAAGCTACTCCAGGTAATATTCCAATGCATATAGAGTGTAGAAGGACTTCATGTGTTCAAAGACACATAAAAGGCATAGTCATTTTCCTGGGGCAGCTCTCAGTCAGCTCTCAGTGAGATGGGATGGCGATAGATGGGAAAGTATGGAAAATTTCATCCTCCGTTATTTCCTCCTTAATGTCTCTTCAGGTTGGATAGCCCTGTGTTCTTCTGAACCTTCTCATTGCTGGAAGAACTGTTTGTCCCTGGTGATCACAGGAAGTTGCTCATCAGAATGACGTAGAGACCGGGGACAGAGAACACGTTTAACCTGCAGTGTGTGTGATTGGACTGATCAATTCTGTGAACTTTATACCAGAAGATGCTGTGCTTCTTGATGCCCAAGGACCTACTGAAGATTTCATGAGTCACCTGTTTGTTCCTTTTACCATCAGTAGATGTGATTCCCACAGAGTCAGGATGTCATTCCAGAACCATGAATTTGTGCCTTCAGGACCTTTGCACTTTCATATCTACAACCTCCCTATCACTCTTAAGGAAAGAAGATTGACTGATGCTATTCTTCAAAACAGCATCATATTTAACATGGATAACCAACAAGGTCCTTTTGTAGAACACAGGGAACTCTGCTCAATGTTATGTGGAAGCCTGGATAGCAGGAGAGTTTGGGGGAGGATGGATACATGTGTATGTATGGCTGAGTCCCTTTGCTGTTCGCCTGAAATTCTCACAACATACTTAATCAGCTATACCTCAATACAGGCTTCCCAGGTGGCACTAGTGGTAAAGAATCTGCCTGCCAATGCAGGAGATAAAAGAGACCTGGGTTCAATCCCTGGGTTGGGAAGATGCCATGGAGAAGGGCATGACAACCCACTGCAGTATTCTTGCCTGGAGAATCCCATGAACAGAGGAGATTGGCAGGCTTCAGTCCATAGTGTTACACAGAGTTGGACATGACTGAAGTGACTTAGCACAGCACACACTCATACTCCAATAAAAAAATAAAAAGCTTAAAAAAAAACAGTAGCATCATTTCCTCTTTTCTTATTCCCAACCAAACTATCAGTTGCACCTTTTGGAAGAAGAGAGAGCTTCTATACTGAAAGTTCGGGGATCTTAAGAAGGGCATCCCTCCCACTCACCATGTATTTGCTTTTGGGCCAATCCATTATCAAGGATTTCAACACCTCATTCTACCATTAGAGATAAGTGTAAATCCAGTGCAATCCTCCTGGAGAAGAAATAATACAACAGAACTTTCAGTATACACGTGCACCCCGATGTTCATCGCAGCACTGTTTATAATAGCCAGGACATGGAAGCAACCTAGATGCCCATCATCAGATGAATGGATAAGGAAGCTGTGGTACATATACACCATGGAATATTACTCAGCCATTAAAAAGAATTCATTTGAATCAGTTCTAATGAGATGGATGAAACTGGAGCCCACTATACAGAGTGAAGTAAGCCAGAAAGATAAAGACCACTACAGTATACTAACACATGTATATGGAATTTAGAAAGATGGTAACGATAACCCTATATGCAAAACAGAAAAAGAGACTCAGATGTATAGAACAGACTTTTGGACTCTGTGGGAGAAGGCGAGGATGGGGTGTTTCAAGAGAACAGCATCGAAACATGTATATTATCTAGGGTGAAACAGATCACCAGCCCAGGTTGGATGCATGAGACAAGTGCTCGGGCCTGCTGCACTGGTAAGACCCAGAGGGACTGGGTGGAGAGGGAGGTGGGAGGGGGGGACCGGGATGAGGAATACATGTAAATCCATGGCTAATTCATTTCAATGTATGACAAAAACCACTGCAATGTTGTAAAGTAATTAGCCTCCAACTAATAAAAATAAATGAAAAAAAAATTAAAAAAATAAAATGACAGCAGCGTCCCCATAGACAAGGAGTTCACAGGCCCATAGATAGTGGAGCTGAAGTGGATGAATCTATAAGTCAGCTGATGCCTGATTGCTTTTACAAATGAGGAAACTGAGAGAAGAGCAACCTGAACATGCCCGCCGTACACAGTTAACTATGATCGGGACGTGAACTCGGATCTTCTGATTACTCACCACTGTTCTTAGGGGAAGAAGTGTAAAGTGTGTGTAGAATATATTGAGTACAAATAGATGCTAGAAAGGGGTCCCAGGAAGAGAAAGGGCAGAAAATAGGAAATATGATGATGCCAAGGAATGTCCCCATTGTCTCAGGTTAATTAAAGAGTCAGTATGATTCTGGGTTTGCTATTCAAACTGTAGAACTCAGACCAGCCACCTCAGCCCCGTGGAGGAGCCTGTTAGAATGCACAGTCTCAGGCCCCACCACAGATCTGCTGAACCAGTGTCTGCATTTTAACAACATCTCCAGGTGATTCGTGCATACATTAAAGCATGAGAAGCGCTGAACTAGGGCACAGAGAAAAAGTACACAGGCAGCAACTCAGATCTGCACACTCTCCTCCGGCACTCCCCTACTGCAGGAAACGGGACCAGTCTTTGGACTAGCAGGGCATCTTGTAATTTCAAGACCCCAGTTCCCAGGGTTTTTTATATAGATCTTGATTCCTCAAAGAGGGTAAAAGGAGAATCATGATGCATGAATATGGGGGAGGCCACCAAAAAGTTCCTGGGAAGGTTGGATAAAATGTCGAGGACTTAACAGGTGTGCCTGTAACCTACATCTGCTTTCTTTTTTTTTTTTTTTTTTGCTTGTTTGTTTGATCTGATGTGTTTTGCTTTGTTTTGTTTGTCCATATCAGGTTATCATATCTACTTTGTGAAGCAAACTTGAAACTGTTTCACAGACCATCCCCTAAATGTCTTATTCTTCTTGTTCTATAGTAATTTACATATAATCCTGTTTTATCATTTTTTTCAACTAAGCACTTTCATAAGGCAGTTGCCCTAACCCCTCAAAGGCAAAATTGTATGTTTTATTTATTAATATCTTTGGCATCCTAACAATTAGTGCCCTACATTTAACAGACAAGCAATAATGAATGGTTTAAAATGAATGATGAAAGAATGGAAGCAGAATGAAGGAAAATGAATAAATGAAGCAGAAAGTAAAGATTTCCGTCTGGTTTCAGCTCAAATACTCTGTTATTTATCTTGTAGTTTGACCTCATCACATGATCCAAGTTTCAGTTGCATCCACTACAGAGAAGTCAGGCCGACTAACTGTTGCTGCGTCCTGGGATGCAGTCTGAACACATGAGCTACGATACAGTAACATGCCATCAATAAATCACTTTGAAATCCACAGGTGAGAGTTACCCTCTAACATGCTTCTACTGCAAGAATCCAATTTTCTTTCTTACACTACACTGTTGATTTACAATATATATGCAAGGGAAGAAATACATTATCAGAGGAAAGGAAAAAGAAGTAGCAATTTTTTTCTCTTTCCCATAATACTCTCAACCAAAGAGAGAGAAAAAGAAAACAACTATGTAAAATCTTAAAAACCGCCATCTCCTGCCACTAGTTTGCACATACTTTTAATTAAGATGGTCTGCTCTGTAACCATTTGCTGGCATGGCATTTTGATTCTGACAATAAGAATAACACTAAAGACAGGATCACAAAATTCAATGACTACTTCTTTATGATGAGAAAGAATAAAAATCTTTATTTTGCCCATAACTAATCCAGTCATTCTCCTGAACCCTCATCACTGGGATTACCAGAGAAACAAATTAACCTAGAACCCAATACAGGAGACCTGGGTTTGATCCCTGGGTCAGGAAGGTCCCCTGGAGAAGGGAATGGCTATGTACTCTAGTATTGTTGCCTGGAGAATTCCTTGAACAGAGGAGATTGGCAGGCTATAGTCCATGCTAGGTGTCTTAGACCATCTTCTGTCTCCTCAGCTTTTCTCCATAAAATGGTTTCTGGTTTATACGATAGAGAGCCAGGGGACGGCATCTGTGTTCTAGAAACCCCAGGAAAGAACTGGAGTCCTCTGCAGCAGTGTCATCATTTCCCTCTAATCTCCAAGTATTTAAGACATAGAGATGTCGGATCCCACTGCAAGAAACAATTCTCTGTCCACTTTCGAGACTTTAGCTGAGAACCTCCAGATGTTAACTCCTTCAGGGTCTGACTCAACTTTCAAGCTTGGGTTCTGCTTTTCTTGGGCGGTCTCAATCAATGCCTGAGAAACGGACCGTCTTAGAATGTCCCCTCTGCCCACCACTTCCACACACTCCCACGGCGGGAGTTTTCCAAGGAGGAAGAGTGGTATTGTTGAGCCCAGCTAGACTTAATGCATGACTGAGACCAGTTAAGGCCTTTGTATAAACTAAGATTCTGGCAGGTGAATGTGGAGATCTATTCAACTCGTGGCCACCCAAGACAACTCTCCGTTGCCTGTAAAACTGTCACCTGCCAATCTGGAGTGGTTTGCCTCTTTCTTTGGTCTCTCCTTGCTCTCCGTGGATGGCAGCCAGCTTCAGATTTCACCCAGGAAGCTCCCAATGGCACAAACCAACACTCCCTTTTTCTTTCAGGGAAAGAAAACCTGTTACCCTTCAACAGACTTCCCCAGTGGCTCAGCAGTAAAGAATCCACTTGCAAAGCAGGAGACCACAGGAGATGTGGGTTTGATCCCTGTGTAGAGAATATCCCCTAGAAGAGGGCATGGCAAATCACTCCAGTATTGTTGCCTGGAGAATCCCATAGACAGTAGACCCTGGCAGGCTACAGTCCAGCAGGTCACAAAGAGTCGGACATGACCGAAGAAGCCGAGCATGCATGCACACTTCAATTAACATCTTGTACCCATACCTCCATCTCAAGGTCTGCTTTCTAAAAAACTCTACTAGCACCCTGAGAGAGTGACCCTTGTTCTACTGAAGGCTGCTTGCCCTGTTGTTTTTCCAGGCTGATATAACTCATAGCTGATCTCTCTAAGTTTTGCCAGTGATTGGCAGTAGCCTCTAGTCCATTAAGTCTCCTTTCAATTTTCCCAGACACATTCTTTTGTCTGCCATGTTATCCATCAGCTTTAGGCCTGGGAGTCCAACAATTGGTAAAATACAGGCATAAAATATTCAAAGTCCCAATAAGTTCTCTCTCAAATCATCATATATAAATTCTTAGGGAAGAACTCTGATTGGCCCAGCTTGGATCACATGCCCATCCCTAAGCCATCACTAAGAGGATGGAGTACCATGACTGATCAAACTCAGGATGCTGTGTGGTCCTATGGTTACAGGTTGAGAGGTACCACAATTACAAGCCTCAACACAGACATATAAAATGGGGAAGAAGCAGTCCTCAAAGCAAGGTATGGTGGTGTGACCAGAAGAAAGAGGGAGTGGGATGCTGAACATATGAAAACCAGAAATACATATTTCCTCACGACACATTCCCTGTTATTAAGAAGCTCAATATTTTATTACCAAGTCATATATAAAGACATGATTACAGTAGAATACAGTAGGTGCTGGTGAAGGAGTAGTTCCTACAAAGAAGGAAAAGACTAAATCTGGGAAGATGGTGAGGCAGGGTGTATAGGGCAGGAAGTAAGACAAAGCCATGTCTAAAAATGTTTCACAAGGTTGCATCTTAAAAAATGAATAAAAGCTTCGTAGAAAAACAAGACAGACAACCATCCAGAGGGAAGGAACAGGATATGCCAGGTCACTAAGGTATAAAACGTCATGGTGGACCACCCTTCTCCTGAAGTCCTCGTTGGAGCATTTCCATGGAGGTATGCTATTTCAGAATGGACTAGACACTACACATCTGTAGCACTACTGTGCCCTTAGTCCCAAGATGCCTCCAGTTCATGGCAAGTAAGAATAAACTGTGCTTTAAGAGATCTGGCTGGTCTGTTGGTTTACCTATCTTTTTATACCTATTTTTCTTTGATTTTATATTTACAGCTGCATTCACAGAAAAGATTAGGATTTTATCTGGATAAAGGGAGATAACAGCTCCATATTGGGAAAGATTGGGGAGTGTAAATTAAGTCATATTAGCAATTATTAAACTTTTTAATACTTTATATATGTAATATAAGCAATCAATTATATATAATCAGTATATTATATGCATTGTTATCTTTGCATATGTGTTCAACCAGTCCATCCTAAAGGAGATCAGTCCTGGGTGTTCATTGGAAGGACTGATGCTGAAGCTGAAACTCCAATACTTTGGCCACCTGATGCAAAGAACTGACTCATTTCAAAAGACCCTGATGCTGGGAAAGATTGAAGGCCAGAAGAGAAGGGGACAACAGAGGACGAGATGGTTGGATGGCATCACTGACTCAATGGACAAGAGTTTGAGTAAACTCCGGGAGTTGGTGATGGACAGGGAGGACTGGCATGCTGCAGTCCATAGGGTCGCAAAGAGTCTGACATGACTGAGCGACTGAACTGAACTGAACATGTAAGATTACCATATGTGGAGTTTATCAAATAGGCTTGTTCATTATGTGAAAAATGCTTTTTTAATGCACATAAATTATGTGTGAAGTGAAAGTCACTCAGTAGGGCCCAAGTTTTTGCTACCCCATGGACTATAGAGCCCATGGAATTTTCCAGGCCAGAATACTGGAGCGGGTAGCCTTTCCCTTATCCAGGGGATCTTCCCAGCCCAGGGTTCGAACCCAGGTCTTCTGCATTGCAAATTATGTGTATGTGTATGATATATATTCACATGTATTATCACATATTTTGTATATCATATATCACATATACTTCCATATATTGAGAAAACATTTTTCATACAATGGACAGACTCAAAAGTGAGCATTTTGTATTACGCTGAATTCTGTGCTCCAACCATTCCAATTATAATACAGTCACAGTGTATACATTAAACATACACATTTTTTTAAATTAAACATTTAGTTTAGCTCTGAGTGGAAATGAATAGAAATATGAAACACAAAATCAGAAACTCTACTCATTATTTTTTTGCATGTAATTTTCTTTGAATAATATAAGCCTCATTGGGATCAAATCCTAAACTCAATAAATAGAAAACACAGATCATGGCTCACTCTGTTCCGTATCTGCTAAATCACCAAAGAGGCTCTGATTGGCACTGCAGCCTTCTTAGTTTTAGAGATGCAGGGAGCCTGAAGGTTAAAGCACAAAATTGCTTCCACCAATCTCATGAATTTTGAAGCGCTTCCTGCACGGTGCTGATCTCACATTGCAGAACCGGCCTTAAACCTGACTCTCCTGCTACCATGGCAACCTGTTGGCTCAGAATGAACTGAATTGTGGGATTATCACTAAGGGGGAGGGCGAGGGGAGTTCTGCTTTGTTTATTAAGCCAGCTCCCTGTGTGATGCTTATGAATGGGAAGACCAAGAAAAAGTAATTCTGTTGTTTCTTTTAAAGTCTATGTTATATTCTAAACACACTATGGCTATTAAATATTCATGTTAAGTCTATAGAGATTAGTCTATCATTGTATCATCAGTGGGATGTAGAGAACAAATGAAATCAAAATTAAAGACTTCATTATCTCATTGAAGATTCATTTTAAAAAAGATGGGATTTGGGCAGTGTGGAGAAAGAACAATAAATGAAATTAGAACTTGATCCCGTCAGTTTTCCCTGCCCATATCAGGTAACTTTAGCATGATTTGCAATGTTAAGCTTAAAATAAACCTGAAGTGTTGGTTCAAACCACCCACAGACTTCTGAACATTCCAATTCCCATGAAATGGCCTCAGTTAAATTGGAACCCATGACAGATGGAATCAGAACTTGTTGCCTCATCACAAATCACTTTCTCAAAATAGCAGCAGCATGAGAAATAAACCTGTTTGTAAATGGAGTAAAAGCCTTTCACAATGTGATCTGTTTCTGTGGAAATCTACATATCCTTTCTACCCTTCTCTACATAATGTCTAATACTAGGATTTTCACATTGCAAATGGCTAATGGTAGTTGTTGATAATTAATTGGGAAATTCTGTCTTACATATTTCATAGCTACTTTGTTCTCCGCATGGTAAAACCACTTCACCCACATTACTGATAGATACTGACAATAACCTTGTAAGGTAAGTATAAGCCCTACCTTAGATCCACCTAGATTAAGTGCCTGCTCAAATCACAAAGCTTGAATTTTAGTCAGTTTTGTGTTTTTTTTGTTGTTGTTGTTGTTTCATTTATTATCTATCTCCAAAGCCTCTTCTCCAAGTAAATGTTCCAATCCATCAGGTCAGAGGGGCTTTCTGGAATTGAAGTCTGAAAGCTCTTTGAGCCATGATGCAGGAATTGATATGCTAATCAACATTAGAAAGGTTAAGCTATTATGTGCTGGTCCAAATGCACCATGTAATACATGTGTGAATATTTAATTATTTAAAAAAGCAAACTTGTGAGTGTTTCTAGATTCTCAGGATTAGAAAATTGCCAATTAAAAAGGGATACCAGTATGGGGAGCTAAGTTGGGTTCAAACTCAAATTAAGATAAATAGTAAACTCAGTTCCATTCAGTTCAGTCGCTCAGTCGTGACCGACTCCTTGCAACCCCATGAATCGCAGCATGCCAGGCCTCCCTGTCCATCACAAACTCCCGGAGTTTACTCAGACTCATGCCCATCTGGTCAGTGATGCCATCCAGCCATCTCATCCTCTGTCGCCCCCTTCTCCTCCTGACCCCAATCCCTCCCAGCATCAGGGTCTTTTCAACTCTTCGCATGAGGTGGCCAAAGTACTGGAGTTTCAGCTTCAGCATCAGTCCTTCCGATGAACACCCAGGACTGATCTCCTTTAGGATGGACTGATTGGATCTCCTTGAAGTCCAAGGGACTCTCGACTCTTCTCCAACACCACAGTTCAAAAGCATCAATTCTTCAGCGCTCAGCTTTCTGCACAGTCCAACTCTCACATCCATACATGACCACTGGAAAAACCATAGCCTTGACCAGACGGAGCTTTGTTGGCAAAGTAATGTCTCTGCTTCTTAATATGCTATCTAGGTTGGTCATAACTTTCCTTCCAAGGAGTAAACATCTTTTAATTTCATGGCTGCAATCACCATCTGCAGTGATTTTGGAGCCCAAAAAAATAAAGTCTGACACTGTTTCCACTGTCTCCCCATCTATTTCCCATGAGGTGATAGGACCAGATGCCATGATCTTAGTTTTCTGAATGTTAATTTAAGCCAACTTTTTCACTCTCCTCTTTCACTTTCACCAAGAGGCTTTTTAGTTCCTCTTCACTCTCAGCCATAAGGGTGGTGTCATCTGCATATCTGAGGTTATTGATATTTCTCCCAGCAATCTTGATTCCAGCTTGTGCTTCTTCCAGCCCAGAATTTCTCATGATGCACTCTGCATAAAAGTTAAATAAGCAGGGTGACAATATACAGCCTTGACGTACTCCTTTTCTTATTTGGAACCAGTCTGTTGTTCCATGTCCAGTTCTAACTGTTGCTTCCTGACCTGCATACAGATTTCTCAGAAGGCAGGTCAGGTGGCCTGGTATTCCCATCTCTTTCAGAATTTTCCATAGTTTATTGTAATCGACACAGTCAAAGGCTTTGGCATAGTCAATAAAGCAGAAATAGATGTTCTGGAACTCTCTTGCTTTTTTGATGATCCAGAGGATGTTGGCAATTTGCTCTCTGGTTCCTCTGCCTTTTCTAAAACCAGCTTGAGCATCTGGAAGTTCATGGTTCACGTATTGCTGAAGCCTGGCTTGGAGAATTTTGAGCATTACTTTACTAGTGTGTAAGATGAGTGCAATTGTGTGGTAGTTTGAGCATTGTTTGGCATTGTCTTTCTTTGGAATTGAAATGAAAACTGACCTTTTCTAGTCCTGTGGTCATTGCTAAGTTTTCCACATTTGCTGACATATTGAGTGCAGCACTTTCACAGCATCATCTTTCAGGATTTGAAAGAGCTTAACTGGAATTCCATCACCTCCACTAGCTTTGTTCGTAGTGATCCTTCCTAAGGCCCACTTGACTTCACATTCCAGGATGTCTGGCTCTAGGTGAGTGATCACACCATCATGATTATGTGGATCGTGAAGATCTTTTTTGTACAGTTCTTCTGTGTATTCTTGCCACCTCTTCTTAATATTTTCTGCTTCTGTTAAGTCCATACCATTTCTGTCCTTTACCGAACCCATCTTTGCATGAAATGTTCCCTTGGTATCTCTAATTTTCTTGAAGAGAGCTCTAGTCTTTCCCATTCTGTTGTTTTCCTCTATTTCTTTGCATTGATTGCTGAGGAGGGCTTTCTTATCTCTTCTGGCTATTCTCTGGACTAGATACTCTTTAAAGCATAAACCTGGTACTATTCTGGGATTTCAGACATTCTGAAAGCACCAAGGCTAAAGAATCCCTAAGATGACCATGTGGGATGCACAGTAAGCACTTTTTTCCCTATTAAACTGAGCTGAGCTTATAAAAGGTACATATTTCATAAAGCACAAGATAGCAAAGAGGAAGTGTGCTTGATTACACTTTCTTATTTACTCAATGCATGTTTACTGAGCTGCTCACAGGAAAGAGCCATGGGTTGGGCATTATAGAAGGCATGGAAAGGGTATTCAGAGCAAGTCTCTGACTTCAAAGAGGTTATAATTTAATAGATGAAACAGGTCAACATGAATAGCCATAGCTATGTAGCAAGACCAAGAGGAAAAAAAAATGTTGTAATAAAGGTAAAAGAAAATCACTGTGAAAGCAAAGAAAAAGGAGCAATTAATGCACCCTTGATGGAGGTGACTTGGACACTAAATGTTGAAAAATGACAAAATGTTAAAAGAGTCCAGCAGGCTGAAGAAGCAAAAGCATTGAGATATAAGGATGTGCTGGAGCAACAGGAAGTGCCAGTGTGGCTCTTACATCACTATGTCTTAGCACAGCCTTTAGAGCCCAACTTCACCAAGACCTTCCACCCCATCGTCCACTGCTCCCCGGGACATCTAAAGTCACAACAGTGATAATGATTTAATAGAAGACCATCAAGGGGGGAAAAGTCTGATAAAATAACAAGCCTCAAGGAGTAAACAATACATTTTGACTTGAAAATGTCCTGAGGCTAGAAGAGCATAGTGGATGTAGGCATATGTAAATGATGTGGAAATTAACTATAAATACACATGTGGCTTTGACCATCCAGAAAAAAAAAAAAAAAAACTTGCTGATGATTGCTATAAAAACTCTTTAGAAGGTAGACACTGTCTGAACACTTGCAGACAAATTGTCATCTTTGTTCCAAATCAAAAGGCTTAAACTCTCCAAGAAAGACTCCTCTGGCTTTTCAGTCCCTGGTTCTTTTCACCCTTCAGAAGTTCCCTGATCAAAGCCCATGGGACTTTCTAGCCTTCCAACTGTCAGGAAGAATAGCAGCAGCATAAATGTCATTAGTCATAGAAGCTACATATTTGGGTTGGTATAACTTACATCTGCATGTGATCAATATCCAGCACATTTACAAGAGCAGTAAGTTTTTTCTTCTATGGGGTAAAATAACTGTAATGCTCACCTATATTGACAAAAATAGCAAAATAATTATAATTTTGTAATGCTAGAAAAGTATGGCATTTTAGAGAGTTGTATAATCATAGCATAAGCCCTTCTGATAATGCATATGTTCAATTGAAAAATAATTTCTGGGCCCATTTCTCACAAGTAGACAGCTTCTACTTATCCCATTTCTACTAATGCTAAGTTACAGAAGTAATTGTGTTCCAATGCTGCTACTATATTTCCTTTAGGCAAAATTGACAGACTTGATAAAGAAATACATTGAAATCTGAATCAAAAATTTCTATTTCATTAATTTTATTCTGTAAAAATTTCAAATAAGTCTATTGAAGCAGTGTTGATAAAATAAAATTGTTACTTCTTTATTGTTTCAACAAAAATTTTCTTGTCTCACTGTTCTAAACTTAAAGTTCAGTTCTTCCTATTTTCTCTCTTTTTTTTACCTGTCTTATTTCTTTATTCTAAATTCATTCATTTAGTCAATATCTATTTTCTGTGTACTTTCTATATTCCAGTAAATGTTCTAAGGAGCTAGAGGTACCACAATGAATAAAACAAACAGTAACTACCCTAGGAAGACTACATGTAATGGTGAAGAAGTAGGAAATAAAGAAAGTAAAAGTGCAAATTAAGAATATTAGATAAGAGACTTCCCTGGTGGTCCAGTGGCTAAGACTCTGTGTTCATAAAGCATGGGGACATGAGTTCAAACACAGGTTGGGGATAAAAGATCCCATATGATGCATGGCAGGGCCAAAAAAAAGAAGAAGAAGAAGAAAAGAATTGTAGATAAAAGCAATAACAATAAAAATCAGACAAGGAATGGAAACAGGAAAATTGGGTAGGAGTTGAAGTTTTAGAAAGAGTGACATTGAGAAGTCAATATTTCACAGAAAACTTGAAGTAAATAAGAGAGAAAATCACTTAGGTATTTGGGAAAATAGCACTTCTGAAGGAGGAGACAATAAATGCAAGAGTCTTGAGGTGGGAGCATGCTTGGCATTTTCTAGGAAGAGTGAGAAAGCCAGTGCAGGTGGGGCACAGAGTTCCGGGGAGAGCAGGTAGGAAATGAGTTTAGAGTCAGATCACACAGGCCATGTAGGTCAGAGCAACGGCTTCAGCTTTTATTCTTGCCAGCAAAAGTCTGTCTAGTCAAAGCTGTGGTTTTTCCAGTAGTCATGGATGTGACAGCTGGACTGTAAAGAAAGCTAAGCACTGAAGAACTGATGCTTTTGAACTGTGGTGTTGGAGAAGACTCTTGAGAGCCCCTTGGACTGCAAGGAGATCCAACCAGTCCTTCCTAAAGGAAATCAGTCCTGAATATTCACTGGAAGGACTGATGCTAAAGCTGAAACTCCAATACTTTGGCCACCTGATGTGAAGAACTGACTCATTTGAAAAGACCCTGATGCTGGGAAAGATTGAGGGCAGGAGGAGAAGGGGACGACAGAGAATGAGATGGTTGGATGGCATCACCAGCTCAATGGACATGAGTGAGTAAGTTCCGGGAGTTGGTGATGGACAGGGAAGCCTGAAGTGCTACAGTCCATGGAGTCATAAAGAGTCAGACACGATTGAGTGACTGAACTGAACTGATCATCTGATTCGGATCGTAATAGGTCAGATTGGTTGCTGTGTTCAGAATACAGTGGAAACAGGAGAAACCAATAGAAGTATGTTCCTAGATGAGAAACAATCATGGTTTGTAGCATGTTGTTAACAGTGGAAGAAGTAAGAAGATGCAATGTGGACATATTTTGAGGTTGAGACAACAGGATTTGATGCCAGCTCATGAATGGGTTATGAGATAAACAGAAGAATCAGGGACAAAATCACGGGTTTTGGTCTAGAGATGGGACCAAAACTTTGAACCAAATCTTTGAACTGAGAAGGGAAAGTGAGGGGGAGTGAAATTGGGTCAAGAAGTAAGAAACCAAGAGTTTCTCTAAGGCCATGTTACATTTGCGACACATGTTGGACATCCAAAAGGAGAGATTATTTAGACATCATTGGAGTTCAGGGAAATATTATAAGCTGGACATATATATTTGGAATTTGCTGGCCAATAGTTGGTGATAGACTCTGTAAGAATCACCCGAGGAGTGAGCATAGACAGAAAAGAGGAAGGGTTCTGAGGTCTAAGCTCTGGTCTCCAATGTCCTGAAGCCAGGGAGATACAACTAGACAGCAAAGCAGACTGAGAAAAAATAACCAGCGAGGTCAGATGAGAGCCAGGTATGTTGATAGTCTAGAAACCAAAGAAGGTATTTAAAGGTAAAATATACATATATGATTGCATTATCAAATATTGCTAAATCAAATAATATAAGAACTTAGAATTGATCACCAAATTTGACAATACAGAGGTCATTGATGATCTCAACCAGAGCCATTTCTGGAAAGGGTTTGAGAATGTGAGGGACAATTTGGGTAAGTACAATTCTCAAAAAGTTTCTTGTATAGAAAAGAAGAGATACAGGCAGCCAGTGTGAGGCATACTTGGATCAGTAGAGGTTTTGTTTTGTAGGTCTTTCATTTGGAAGAAATAGCAACCCATCTGTATGCTGATAGGGATGATCCAGTAGAAAGGGGAAAGTCAGTGCACAAAAGGGGGGAATACTAATGCAAGTTTCTTGAGTAAGCAGGAGGGCAGGGTTGATCACATAAGTAGAGTGATTAATAAAGACACAGGAACACAGAACAGTTATTCAATACAACAGGAAAGCAGAGACTGAACCATGGATGCAGGTGGGTAGGTAAAAGGATAGATAAGAGTTTGTAGACATTGCAGTTTGTAGACATCTACATAAACATCAAGTCTATATAGACATAGACTTAATTTTGCTCAGTGAAACAGGAAGCAAGATCATCACCTAAGAGGATAGATGGTGAAGGCAGGATTGGATATTTGTAGATGGGGGAGAAAATATGATATTATCATCTAAGAAGAGAGAAATTTAATGGTTCAGGGGATATTGGGATTCCAGAACAGCATTAGTGGACCACTTGAGGTCTGTGAGTGTGAATTTAAAGTGAAATTTATCAGTATGGGTACTTGTCCTCTCCCGTTACATTCAGTTGTAGGAGAGAAAGTGAGAGTGGGTGGATAACTGGACTTGACTAGAATTCTTGTTTAGCAAAGACATTACATGAAGGGAGAGATAGAGAGATGTCAAAAATGTTTTTGAAGGAATGATTATAATGATGAACCATGAAATTTAAACTTAACAACAAGGGCAGTGAAGAGAAAAGTGGATGAGAGAGTGGAAAGATGGTTGGATCCACAGATTCCATTTTTGGTGGGTGTGGGGGATTATTGGAATTAAGGTACTGGAGGCAGTATAGTGGAAATACAGAAGGCAGCTGCTAGTGTGAAATATTTGGAATTCAGATTTAGGATAGGTTGCATTTATTAGTAAGGTTGTAGTTATTAGTAAGGTTGCAGTTATTTTCAAGGGCATAACTATGAAAGTGAATAGTTGATGGAGAATGGAACCTGGAAAATATTGGAAAGGTCATTTTTATGAATATTGAAATCAACAAGCATTAACACAGCAACAGTGTGAGAAAAAGTGACAGTGGGCAGGGTCTATGTTTAGTGGATGAGGGTAAATGACGTGGGGCAATAGATGTCTGCAACATGGAGGGGTAGAGGCTGAGTAAGTGATGACATGGGACATGAAATTGGATGCTTTTATGGAAGAGAGAAAGACAGCAAAGAGGACCAAGAAAGAGAGTCTCAGAGCAAGCAGGAATCTCAAAGGAGAGGCAGGATTTCCTCAGAGAAAGGTTAAAAAGAGCATTTACAAAAGAGTTTGAGGATGCAGGGGATTTTGTTGATGACAAACCTTGAGTATCAAAGAACAAATGAAAAAAGATATAGGATATAGGAAGGAGTAGGAATTGGGTCCAAAGAAGTGACATACAAAGTTTAGGGGATATTTGAAGTTGAACGGTCCTATGAAGACTTACAAGACCTTTTAGGACTAACATTCAAAAAGATGTCGTTTTCATTATAGGGGACTGGAATGCAAAAGTAGGAAGTCAAGAAATACCTGGAGTAACAGGCAAATTTGGCCTTGGAGTACAGAATGAAGCAGGGCAAAGGCTAATAGAGTTTTGCCAAGAGAACGCACTGGTCATTGCAAACATCCTCTTCCAATAACACAGGAGAAGACTCTACAATGGACATCACCAGACGGTCAACATCAAAATCAGACTGATTATATTCTTTGCAGCAAAAGATGGAGAAGCTCTATACAGTCAGCGAAAACAATACTGGGAGCTGACTATGGCTCAGATCATGAACTCCTTATTGCCAAATTCATACTTAAATTGAAGAAAGTGGAAAAAACCACTAGACCATTCAGGTATGACCTAAATCAAATCCCTTATGATATACAGCAGAAGTGAGAAATAGATTTAAGGGACTAGATCTGATAGACAGAGTACCTGAGGAACTATGGATGGAGATTCATGACATTGTACAGGAGACAGGGAGCAAGACCATCCCCGAGAAAAAGAAATGCAAAAAAGCAAAATGGCTGTCTGAGGAGACCTTACAAATAGCTGTGAAAAGAAGAGAAGCGAAAAGCAAAGGAGAAAAGGAAAGATATTCCCATTTGAATGCAGAGTTCCAAAGAATAGTAAGGAGAGATAAGAAAGATCAAGATTGCTGGGAGAAATATCAATAACCTCAGATATGCAGATGACACCATCCTTATGGCAGAAAGGGAAGAAGAACTAAAGAGCCTCTTGATGAAAGTGAAAGAGGAGAGTGAAAAAGTTGGCTTAAAACTCAACATTCAGAAAACTAAGATCATGGCATCCGGTCTCATCACTTCATGGCAAATAGATGGGGAAACAGTGGAAACAGTGGCTGACTATTTTTTAGGGCTCCAAAATCACTGCAGATGGTGATTGCAGCCATGAAATTAAAAGATGCTTACTCCCTGAAGGAAAGTTATGACCAACCTCAACAGCATATTAAGAAGCATAGACATTACTTTGTCAACAAAGGTCCATCTAGTCTAGGCTATGGTTTTTCCAGTGGTCATGTATAATGTGAGAGTTGGACTATAAAGAAAGCTGAGCACTGAAGAATTGGAGCTTTTGAACTGTGGTGTTGGAGAAGTCTCTTGAGGGTCCCTTGGACTGCAAGGAGATCCAGCCAGTCCATTCTAAAGGAGATCAGTCTGGGTGTTCATTGGAAGCTGATGTTGAAGCTGAAACTCCAATACTTTGGCCACCTGATGCAAAGAGCTGACTCATTTCAAAAGACCCTGATGCTGGGAAAGATTGAAGGCAGGAGGAGAAGGGGACGACAGAGGATGAGATGGTTGATGGTATCACCGACTCAATGGACATGAGTTTGGCTGAACTCTGGGAGTTGATGATGGACAGGGAGGCCTGGTGCTGCGGTTCATGGTGTTGCAGAGTCGGACACGACTGAGCGACTGAACTGAACTGAAATAAGGGGTGACTTGGAAATCTTGTATAAAGGGCACCATCAGCTTTGTCTTGAGTGCGTGCACGCATGCTCAGTCACTTCAGTCGTGTCTGCCTCTTTGCGACCCTATGAACTGTAGCCCCCCAGGCTCCTGTGTCCAAAGGATTCTCTAGGCAAGGATACTGGGGTGGGCTGTCATGCCCACCCATGCCCTCCTCCAGGGTAGCTTGTCTTAACTGTCCCCAAAATGGGTAGGTTCGAGAGGCTGTGAGTGTTGAGGGGAGCGAAGCCTTGGTAGATGGTGGTCTTGACAAAAGTGGACAGATTTCCGGGCCATCTGACTCCTGATGGAGACAGGACTCCTACAAAGCGGTGCAGTCATAGTGCGCTCTTCCAGCAGTGGCCTGCAGAGGGCACTGGTGAGGAGGGCGCGAGCTACTTCCCGACTTCTGCTCAAAGAGGCTTCAGGGCAGGAAAAAGGGCAATGTTGCCCTAATCTCAATTCGTTTGTCATCCACCTCCTCGAAATATACTTAGAGCTTAATTTCTTATGCTAGTAAGCAGTGTACTGAAACACTTATGAAAAAATATCTTAGGATCAGAAATAAATATATCTGATGACTCAATAGCTGGGGAATATGGTGATGCTGCCAAAGGGCAAAGATGCTTGCTGACTGGTGTCTGAGAGAAGTCACGCAGAGTATATATATCTCAAATTAAAATATCTCCCCAACTGCCCATCATGGTGCCAGAAATGTCACTGTTAGAGAATCAGGGAATCTCAAGCGTAACTGAGACAGAGCAAAAAGCAACATGTACCACAGAATGAATGCAGGATTTGGCATCCCACTGATCTGTGTGTAAACCCCAGCCCGGCATCTCATCATCTGTGTCATGTGAGTTAACTTGCTCTAATTTTCTAACCTCCCCATAGAATATTCACACACCACACGGAGGGCAAGTTTCTGTTGGGTGGAGACAGGTGCCAAGGTCGCATTTCTGCTCAGGGCGACCATGGAAAGATTGTTGATTTAGGGCACTAGGAGTGGCTGGCTGATTGAAACAGAAAATTGAAGAGAATGTTTAATGGGCAGATGACATATGTGGACATCTGCAAAGCATGGTGTATAAATATGCACTTAGACTTGAAGCCCCACAAATATCCTAGATCTCTGAATAATCTTCAGTTCATAGTATTTACCTGTGAGGTATTTGAGTAAGAAGCACTTATTAGAAACACTGTAGAGACTATTCACCTCTAAGCTCTCCTCCATTTATAGATTCTAGAATTTATTGAGAGTGTATCATAATTGGACAGAAAAGAGTCTGGGCAAAGTTATAACACAGGAAAATGGAGGTTCAGTGTTTTTCCAAAGGTAGGCAGGACCCTCTTAGTGTGTTCTGACCATTCAAGGATTTCCCCTCCACACTCCCTCCCTCATAGCGCAGATGGTAAAGAATCTGTCTGAGTGCAGGAGGCAAGATTTGGCCCCTGGGTCGGAAAGATCCCCAGAGAAGGAAATGGCAACCCACTCCAGCATTCTTGCCTGGAAATCCCATGGACAGAGGAGCCTGGCGGGCTACAGTCAATGGGGTCACGAAGAGTCGGACATGACATAGTGACTAAATCACCACTCCCCTCCCTCACACACACACACACACACACACACACACACACACCCAGATGCCCTCTCATGGAAATAACCCACACTGAGACACATAAGCCTCTCACAGCCCCACCACCAATGCCCCAACCGTCAGCTGAAAGACCCTCCCCAGAGAGGCAGTGGAGTTAGGTGGAGTTAGGAAGGTGGAGTTAGGTTAGGAACACAGGCTTTGGCAACTCATGACACTGGGGGCAATTATTTAACCTTTCTGAGTTTTGCTTTTCCTGATGTAAAAGGGGATGATAAGAGGCCCTTGACAGTGATACAGCACAGATTGAATGGGATAAAGCGTTTAGTCTTGTGCCCAGTGCACAATAAATATTCAGTAAATAGTAACTATGATTTATTTCCTTGGTTTTTTATGAGCACTGTTATTCTGTTGCTCTGTACATTTTCTCGCTGCTGCTCTTGTTGATTCCCTGTTGATATGTCAGGATGCTGATAGCATCAACCCCTGAAGTGATGCACATTATAACAATTCTCTACAGCCTTGCCCACTCAGGATTCTCTCCAGCCCATGGACCAGAGAGGGGGCAACTAAGCCTGTGCCGTTGACTTACCTAACACTCAGTCTGGGGGTCCTCTGGCCCCTCTCACACCATATAAAAGCGTAGCAGTTTTATCTTTTGGGAAGCAGGGTAACCTGAAAATACGTAGATTGCTTCCAAATCTAGTTGTTTCCAAGTGCCCTATACCCATCTCTTCTTTTTCAGTGCTGGTTATGAAGACTTTAATGTTTTTATTTACAAAAGTCAAGGATAAAAGGTTTAAATATAAATTATTCCATAATCACAAAAAAAACTAAAGGCAAGCTCTAGGTAGTGAGCTTAGAGGATATTGCATTCTACAAATGTATAATGTGATCATGTATTTCCATTCATTATTTCTTACCTGGATTGACTGTGGAAGGAAATAATTTTCTCTTTTAGCTCCATACTGCTTGATCCACACCCATTGCCTCTGGATTTCCAGAATGAATAACCCACAGTTGTCCAGAAATAACATTTATTAAGCAACAATGAAACACACAATAGAAAAGGCCTTATAAGTAAAACTATATATATTTATAATGCTTTATTTTTTTTGCTCCAATACTCCACAAAACACTACAGACAGTAACAAAATAATTCAGTAAATATTAAAAACTTTCAAGGGACTTATAGGACACTCTTTATCATAGGTGAGCATCAACAATGCCACAGCTATTAGATATGCTATTAAACACTATCATAGATATCTTTCTTGAATTAGGGCTATGATTAATATTTTTATTCAGAAATCATAACATTTACACATACCCATACACAAGAGAACAGTTCAGAGCAAGTGAAGCAGACGCTCCAGTGAAATGGAATCATCTGCCTGTACAGCATTTAAAGGTATTACAGTGTTAACAAGAGAGAAGTCAACACACTAAAGAGAAATATTGGGGTTTGCTTGGGATGGGAGGGGTGAAAATAGGGCGATCAATGAAAGCTGCTTACATATTTTCCATTGCTCTCTTGGCAATGTGCTCCCTTCCCTTTTCTGCCTTTTCTTGGTTGAGGTATTCCAGCACTTTTACTAACAGATCTTCATCCAAGTACGGTCTATTGAGAGTATCGTCACTCTTCGGGGTCCCTACTGGGAGCCTTTTGCTTACCGAGGCCAGTTTATCAGTCTCCTGAGAGCTGTGTTGACTCAAATGCTCTTTGAGGGCCTGCTCAATTTGGTTCTCATCCTGTCGATCATCTTCAGTTGAGCCTTGACTGGGAACTCGCTTCACGGGGTTGGCATTCATGATCTCAGGGTATTTAACCAGCATCCTGGCCAAATACTCTCCTAATTCTTGATCCTTGTCATTCAGATTCTCATATGCCATCTGTCTGTTTTCAACATCTGGCATCCAGACAGCTTTGGGGAGCTGGTTAGCTTTAGATCTTCCAGGACTATAGGGCAGTCTTGACAGAACTTTCTCTCGGTTATACTGATTGGGAAAATATGGAGGCTTTGGATTTCCAGCACTCTCCATCCCTAAAAGATTTAGAATGTCCTCCACACTGAGCCCATCTGGTAGGGCCTCTGCCACAGGACGACCAGGTGTTTTGGGATAGCCATTCTTGGAGAGCATCTTATTTTGGAACAGATCTGGATGGTCTAAGTCAGCCTCTGTGATGTCTTCAGGTTCAACAGGAATCTCAAGCTCCTGCTCTGGTTCCACTGGCTTCTCTCCAGTTTTGAGCATGTCAATTAAGTCTTCAGGGGGTATCTGTAAATTCCTTGAGATTTCAATCAGCTGATAAATAGATTGAGGATCAAGTGGTTTCTCAAAGAGCCTGGTTGCTCTTTCCCCAGTTTGCCCATTCTGGGATCTCCCACTTCCTGCAGCATTCACTAACCTTTTCAGATAGGCAATTACTTTGGAGACATCATCTGAGAGTTGGTCTTTACTCTCTTTCCGGAGATCTTCATCTTGGAGGCCCAGCTGCCCAGAACGCTTCATTTCGTCATTGATTTGCTCAGTTTTGTCTGTATTCTCTTTGCTGTCTCTTGCCTCTTCCTGAGCTTGACTCTCTATTTTTTCCTCTACTGGGTTCCATTCTTCTCCCCCAACCACGTCTTCATAGGCAATGTTATTAGCCTTGTAGATATCATCTTCATCATCTGTGTAAAGTTTTTGCTCCTCATCAGCCCTCTCACGCTTCTGATTGTTTGGTCCTGTCAGTTTCCCCAGCTCTTGGAAGACAGATTCCAATGTAGCAAGATTTTGAGGAGTATATTGTTCCTCCACTATTTCATTTGTGCGTTTGAAGGGGTTGTCCCTGGAATTCTCTTCATACATAGGAGGGAATCTCATGTGCTTGAGCTTTCTCTCTGCCCACTGTTGAGTCTCATAATCATCAGGCATGTCCATTGGAAAGTTCTTTTCTGAATTCAAAGTATAAGGCCTGTTTTCCTTTTGGGCAGACTGGGGCTCATTTTCAGCCTGTCTCAAAGCTTCAGCTATTATCTTCATCCATTCATCTTCACTCAGGGAATCCCTCGAACTTTCTGGCAAGTCACCGTTTTCTTTTTGCTGAAGGGGAAGAGAAACACCTTGGTAGGGATTGTAGTCTGGGCTGCTTTCTTCTTTGTGAGCTTGTTGTCGGAGCTTTTCTATGTACTCCAAAGCCCTGATCATTTCAGGACTGGGAAACCTTTGGACATTTTCCAATCTGAGATCTGGTTCCTTCTGAAGCAGCTGGTTTCTCTGAAATGAAGCAGCTTCAGCTTCAGAGAGGAGGAAAATTAAAGGGATGAGAGACAGGACTGCTCCAAGCCAGTGAGTCTTAGCTTCTGCCATGTTTGAAAGATTTCCTTAAAGCATAGAAAACATGAGTTAACACAAGTGAAACTGACTAGTAGAGTCTATAGCAAAAAAAGTAATTAACCATTGAGGGGGAAAAAGAACATAGTAGAGATTACTCTACATTAAGTTAGGATGATTCTTTTTGAAAACTATAAATGTTTCATATACAATCCTCACAAACTAACCACAGGAATCTTTAGCAAAATTGTTACCCATTTTGCATCAAATTTGTATGGCATTTTTTTTGGTTAAAATAATAGCAAAAACATTGATATGAGGTTTCTCAAGTATGATTTTTTAACTTATAAGACATGCTTTGTTTTAGTATGCATTATTTCTGTTAAATAAAGATTTTCAAAAATGAGTTTTAGTTATTTGTACAGCATTTATATTGAAATCACTGGCAGAAAAATTAGATAGCTCAATTTAAAACATGCATGGACATACACACAGAGTCATATCCTTATCATAAACCATGTGGTTTAATTCCTGACCTGTCCATCTAATTTGTTGTAAAAACACAACATTACTATATAAGATGAAGTGATATTCCATGTTAATGTTAATCATACTGAATTCTCCTGTGGATGAGTCTCATTCTCCTGTGGATGAGTCTCATTCATATATATTTTCAGAAATAACTTGTCCTTTAGTCTGATACCAAATTATATCATTAATTTTTGAAGGTCTGTACCTTAATGATGTCCAGAATATGGGTCTTCTCAAGTCCAAGCTAGGAGGCAAACTTAACAAAGTTTTTTCTTTTTAATATCCCCAAAGCAGTATTTATTTACTCAATGAAATCCAAAATATTGAATTTAGAAGTCTGGTATTTTATAATCATTCATCCTGATTGACATGTAATAGTACACATGGTACTATCAGGATACACAAGCACAATAGTCAGAATTGAAAAAAAAAATTCATTATATCCAGTGATATTTATTTCAATGTAAATGTACCAATGTACCAAAATATAAACTGTTTTAGAACATCTGTGCTCCATATTTCTTCTAATAATTTTACTGACTGTCTTATAAAGTGCAATCATGATTATATTTATCCTCAGCCCTCAAGAGATATAGTAAATAATAACAGATGCTACAGAGAGAACATAAGTTTTCTGAACCAGTCTATTTCTGAACTTGTAAGTGTTCAGATTCAGCTTGACTTAGGTCTGTGTCTATTTGGGTGTGGACCTATGAAATCTCAAATGACTCATTCTGTTAGAAAATTTTAAAATAATCACTATGTAATTCCCAACTTAGAAAAATGCATACAGTGTGTTGAATTCTTCCACTTAAAATTTTTCATTCATTCTTTTTCTTCAAGGCCTTATAGTCACTTGTATAAATTACCAAGAGGATTGGTTTTTACATGTTTTACATTTGGCATTGCTAACATTGAAATCTATCTTAATATGTGCAATTATTGTTACAAATAAAGTAAAGGAATTTTATAAGTTTGCTCTTAACTGAATTATGGTTTTGTGATGTATAAGTTAAGTTGTTGGATATCATTATCTGTTAGCTTAGACATCAATTGCAGAAAATATCATTGTTCATTAGATCATATTGGTATTTAAGTAATATTTTCAGTTTTTAGAATCTAAAACTGTTGTACTTACAGAAATTTCTTTAGTACAATTTATTTAAATGATTATTAAAATTAATTATTAAAATATGCACTTATTTACATTAATTTAGCTACTTAATTTACTGAAAGTAAAATCTTTAAAGGCATGTCAGAGAAAATTTCTAAAATACTTACTATGAATCAATGTTTACTAGAGGAAATTGTATTCATGACTTACTAGGCTTAAATAAAAGTACATTATGCATTCTTCTTTATATTTTTTCAGGATTAGTTTAGATTTGAAAATCGATTTTCCACATTGGCATTTGGACTAGCAATTTTAAGAATCTTAGTGAACTTATTTTCTTTGAAACCATTACTCTGAAGTATCCTTAACCCAGTTATATGCTAGGTTATGTGCTGATCTTTAAAATCATTATTTTGTAGGTGAACTTTGCTGTGGTGTTGGGGAAGAATATTCAATGCAGTTATTTAAACCACAGGCCTAACAAGAGCTACCATTTAATCATTTACTCAGATTCAGTTTGGGTGACATAGTTATTGCCTTTGACTAAGGCTCAAGGGATTTTTTTTTAAGGGATTTTTTTAGATGAGCTGGTAGCAGCTCATCTAAATAGTGAAGGTGGTTTTAACAGTTCTGATGTTCTATGTAGAGTTTAAACCAAAAAACCTCATCAGTTAAAATGTCTTTTCTATTGAAATTATACTAGAGCATTGACAAATGCAACCGGATGTATCAAATTTGAGCAATTCAATTAGTTAGGATACAGGAAAAAAAAAAACACTTGTCCCATTCAAAATATTTAGCAAAATATTGTACAACCTCTTTCAACCAAAGCATAATAATAAATAATTTATATGGTTATAAATGTTTCCTCATACATTTCAGTTATCTCTTTGTAATCCATGGTCATATCCAACCCAGAAACCAAGATAATATTTCCCCCTGAATAAACGAAGAAGCTCATTCTAGTCTTACTTTGCTAGGACCAAAATTAGTAAACAATAATGTAAGCCCTTTCAGAGTATACCAGTTGAGAAAACAATTTTATACAGTTAGTTAAATTTGAGATCTTGCAAAGTAAATGTCAAAGAAAAAAACAAACTAACTAACCTAGCTCCAAAATTGGTTGCATCTATCATGAACATGTTTAACAGCCTTTGAATCATCAGACACCTACTGTTAAGAATATTAAGTATATAAATTGTATCCCTGCCCTTGTATCTGGCCCTTAGGGGAAGAAACACAAAACTAAGGAAAGAAACAAAATGTCAGGCTTGGTTAACTTTACATTAATAATGTGTATTGACACAAATATCCTTAACTTTTTCATGTTCTTATATATGATTATCTAAATAACACAACGGTTAATAAATACCTGGCAGCAAGCAGTGTAAATCACAGATGCAAGCATGCATATATATGTACATATATACAGTGTCCTTAGGCTGCCAGATGAGCAGCAGGTTGCCGTTCAGTTATTCTAAAGAAATAAGCTTGCCAAATGGTCTCTTTCTTCTTAGCTAGGAATTAAGGAGAGAAGACGCAATTTAGAACTTTCCAGTAAGTAGAAGGGAAACGCAGTCTTACCTCTTATTTATATGGCAGAGGAAGTCCGCAGCATATTCCTCCAGGTCCGCGGCTTGAGCTGCTGGGACCGTTTCAGCACCCGGACAGCTCCTGGGCTTATAGAGAGCCGCCGCGCCTGACTCCGCACTGCCACATGACGTCACCCGCTCAGCCACAAACCCGAGCACAGGCGAGCTTTTTCAAAGAACCCCAGAGAAAATAATCACTTTATAGATTTAAAAAAAAAAAAAAAAAATTGCATGCTTACGCCACCTGTCTTTCTGTGGCAAAAACTGCAGTTCCCTTTCTTTTAGCAAAATCTCTGAAGCTTGAAATAAAATGCTCTGCACAATTGCCCTTAGAAAAATTCGTCAGATAGACGTGGCTAATTGCAATATAATCTCATCTGTGTCCAAAGAGCTTGTGATAAGGGTTTCCTGTTGCTATTGTTGTTGTTGTCATCGTTGTTAAAAGAAAGTTTTACAGATAAGGACTTTTTTTTTTCCTTCAGTGGCCACAAAGAAATTACATTAACATTCCTCAGTATGCTCGAAGAGGAACAGACTACACAATATGAATATGAAGTCGTATTTCATATCATAACCACAAGAAGCATTGTTTTTAAAATCATGTTTATTTGAATAAGGAAAAGTGTTCTTTTTTTTTTATGTGAATCGACCTCAAGACGCTAATGAGTTAGGATTTTAGTCTATGACTTCAATATAATTTTGAAGTATGTATTTATAAGGACTCAGGTCTAATAGTTGATAATTCTATATGAATCTGTTAGCATCTTTTACAACATCTGATGTCAAAAAGAGAAGCTCAGAAGTTGAGAATACTTTCAATAAAAAAAGAAAAAAAATTACTGTTTGAGATAAGTGTGACACATATGCAACTGTAATTTGTTTGTAACTGAAAGGAAGTTATACTATAAATATTTTCTTCCTCCAGTTGAATCAGGTGAATCGAATACATTCCATAAATGTGACCAATTCAAGGAATAATATATTATTAATACTTAACTTCCAACCTCTCAGACTTAATCATAATCGTTGTAGTCATAATCATTGTGCTTTACCAAGTAACCTGATTAGTTTATAATTTATATAAGTCTAAATTTTTAACTTCATTTTATTAAAGATATGATTTTCCTAGAAACCATATATTTTGAAATGAACTTTATGTAAAAGAATCTTGCTATATAAGAGATCCCTTTTGTCTCTGTTAAAAGAATAATTAGCCATTGATTTATTCATTCAGTAAGTTGTAATGCCTACTAAGTGCCAGATACAAAGATGAATAGTATCTACATGTATATATGAATATATATATATATATATATATATGTGTTAGGTAGGCCAAGAAGCTCATTTGGTTTTTCTATAAGATGTTATGGAACAACCTGAACAACTAAACTTTTTGGCCAACCCAATATATATATTGGTCTAGCGGGGATAAGAGACAAACAGATTGTTTTTATTTTAGGATAAGAGACAACAGATTATTTTTATTTGATAAAAATTGAAAAGCACTAAGAAAGATGTCAGCCAGCAGAGATAATAGGGAGCATTGTTCAGTCTAGAAATCTTGGATGGGAAGGGTTCTAGGAAACGAAGGCTGAGCTGAGGTTTCCATTATCAACTTTGACTTAATGATTTCTAATTATTCTAGGTAAACCACAATACTCTTGAACTCCTTGAGGAAACAAAAATAGTTTAAAACCTTAGGAAAAAAATAATCTTGGGAAAAATAGCCCTTGATTTTCTCTCTTTGATCTTCTGGTTAAGATATTTGATTCCTGATGACTGGTCATCTGTGGATTGACATGGAACTCATATAGGCTTAAACTGGAGTCCTATGTTTCTCTAATCTATTTATGCCTCATAACGGGTTTTTAGCATCATTAAAGTTAAGTGCTAAGTTGATGAGACCTGAGTTAACAAATCTCATTTCTCAAGTGCATCCCAAAAAAGTAAATTCATTTGCAGGTATCTTTGTTAGCTTTGCACACATAACATTTTCTTAAATCCTGACAAAGATAAACCACTCAGAGTTTCACCTAATTTACCTTCCAGTACTTCTGTGTGGTCAGTTGAACTAACCAATGTCAACACAGCATCAGAAAATTCCACAAGATTACTCTTAAAGGGTTGACTTGATTCAATAGAGATCTTAACAACCCTCGTGGAAGTCACTCTTTATCAGCTAGTGCATATTTGTGGAACTAAACTTTTTGGCAAGGATCAGAAGCTATAGTTCTTCTAAGATCCCATAATCAAACTCTTTGCTGAGAATGTCTTTAATTATCAAAAATCCATATGAAACCTCATTCAAAAACTCCAAGTAGAAGTGAGAAGTCAGGAGGCAACCAGTGGGATGGACTGGCTTTATCAGCTAAAGGTGTGGAAGAGCAATGAGCCATTTGTGAGTAACTGAATTCCTCTCCACTATATAAAACTGTGATAAACACCTACCATTTACTGAGTTCCATTATGTTCCAGGCACTGTGCTTGGAGTTTCGGCAATCTAATTTAACCCTCTTGTCAACTATAATAGGTAGCTCTATTTGTCTCCATTTTACAGTTGAAGAAACTGAATCTCAGAAATAACTCAGTTGGCCACTGATTCCTCTCTCATAATTGGTAGAGGTAAGATTTGAACCTAGTTCTTTCCAAAGGTATATCCATAATAAAGACCATGATTTGGGCACTCTAGCTAGGTGATAGGCATACAGAAATGACTATGGCTTGGGTCTAATAATGAAAGAGCCAAGTCTAGAATACAATCACTTTGACAAAATTCTCAGGGGTTGTTCCAATTGTTTTTCCTGGTCACTACTCAGGTGATACAGGCCCAGACTTCTATTTGGGGCAGCAAACATGGAAAACAAGAGTTGACATTAAATCACCTTCTTGATGATATGGGGCATATTATAATGTCTTCCAAACAAGAGAGTAGTTACTGAATTTGGAAAATTCTATTCAGTGGCCTGTGTTTTATGGATTTTTCAATGAGTTATACTTAATATATCTCTAAAAGTCATTAATTTTTTGCCAGTAGTTATTTGTTTTAAAGGGAACTATATTCTCTAATAGAAATCTGTTTGGAAAAGAAGTTTAAAAGAAATATACATAGAGAAAGCAAACTTCTTGTTGATGTGAAATCTTTTAGAGCATGTATAATATAGTAAAGATAACCTATAAATCTTTTTATCACTAAGCTTGAAATAAGATCATTTTGAACATTCCTCACAAAATTTTAATTTTCTGTTAGGTCTAAATTGCCAATTATCATTGCCTCCAAGAAGCAAAGCTCTATATCTTGGACATTTTCAAAATAATTATGTACTGTGTATGATAATGGTTTTTACTAAATTAGCTTGCATCCTCACTGTGGTGCTCTTAAGATCAAACTAATCATTCACAACTTAAATCTAAGTAATTAGAAGGGACTCATTCCTTTTTTACGATCAGATTTTCTTAAATCTTAGTCATTTTGTCCTTTGTTATTTAATTTCATATTTCATTTAGACCAGATTCTGATTTTCCTATCATTTGTACATGCAATTCTCTACCTTAGTAATCCTTCAACTTGAAATGTCTCTTCCACTCCGTTACACTTCTCATTTTGTTTCAATTTATATGAAAGCATTATGATCCAGAAGGCCGGTAACATCTTCTTTCTTCTCTTTCTCTCCCCTCTTTCCTGACTCTAACTTCCTCCCTTATCCCTCTCTCTTGGAAAACAAGATTTTCATGGAGAATCCTGTCTGTAGCCTTATTTTATACAGTTCTTGGAGTTCTCACAGCAAGTTCACTGGAGTGGTTTGCTATTCCCCCCTCCAGGGGATCACATTTTGTCAGAACTCTCCACTATGACCCGTCTGTCTTGAGTGGCCCTGCACGGCATGGCTCATAACTTCACTGCGTTAGGCAAGCCCCTTTGCCATGACAAGGCAATGATCCACGAAGGAGGGCAAACTCTGGTAGATGGTGAGGGACAGAGAAGCCTGGCATGATGCAATTCATTGGGTTGCAGAGTCCGACACAATTTGGCAACTGAATAACCACCAGTCTGCAGCATATGTGACCTGAGGTCCTCCAGCATTTGCTGGGGGACAGAGGTTGTCTGTACTGTCTTCCCCAAGCCCCTCAAGGCCTGGGACCATTTTCATTGATCATTCATCACCTGTTTTCCTCTCTTCCCTCCTTCCTGTTTCCTTCTTCATACTTCTTGTTGATGATTTACCTCCCTCATGTGTTGCCTCCAAAATTTACCTAAACTCTTATAATTATAGTACAATGTATTACAATAAGTTCTAATTTACTACAATTGGATTTTATCACAATTTATTTATTATTATACTTTGCTACAATAAATTACATTTTATTACAATAAAACAATAAATGTTCCTTCATGACATAAGATGACTTTTAAAAGAAAACTCACTATCAAAGGAGAGCAAAATATTTTTCTACTTCCCTTGCAAAAGCAGAGCTTGTCAGAGAATGTATAAATCAGAAACTTCATACTGTATTAATATTAATACTGTAACTACTTAATAATATAACTACCTAGTTTTTCAGATGACATTCATTTGGTGCTAGGAGGCCTTGGACAATGGCTGGCCAAAAATAAGTTGTGTTGAATTGAGTTAACATTTTCTCATGCCTACTGTCAAAGCTTCAAATATTCCATTTTGAAAATCTGTAATCCTCTCAAAGTATCCTTATGCAAACAAGCTGCCTTTATTTGTTAGAGCTTCAGGCACTTCCAGAAAATTATGTTTAAAAAATTTTTTAAGAAAAATTTTTTCAATATAGAAACACTTTATTTTTTTCTACTGTTTCCCTTATTTTGTAAAACATTTTCCTAGTACCTGAGTTAAAATTTTAAATTTCACATAAAGAAAACCAAACTACTTATAATTCCAGTATCTGTTTATTCTTTGTAACATTTTTGCTCCTCTTAGCAATTACTGGTGGCCCCATATGGATTAGATAACATTCAAGATCCCTTCTAACCCTTGAACCCAATATCTCTTTTCTTTGTGAAATGAAGATCAGCTGTGAAACTACTTTTGCATTTGTCTAGTAAGTACTAAAATATGATCTTTCTCATAAACCCTCAGTGAGAACCACTTAAACCAAATAAATTTAGGCTTTCTTCTCCATTGCCTTTGGATTCTGAAGCCATCTGGTGCTCATAGGAAGAGAAAGTGCCATTCTCTTAAGTCTAATACCATGCATGTTTGAGCATCTGCTCCTTCAGTGGGCTTTGGGAGAACAAAGTTAGTGTGCTAGAAGTTAATTACTTTGCCTAAAGCAACACTGTATGTCTTAATCTTTCAAATTTTCCTGCCACAATTGCTTTGTGAATCAACATTTTCAGTATTTACATGCAAATACTTTAATAAGGATATTTTCTGTTTGGAAACAACCCAACTACATACTCCTACACCTGCTTTTAGTAAGAAATCCAGAAAGATGTAGGAGAATCTTGAAGATCAAAGTTCAGCATCTTTATGGTTAAGTTTAGCATTTCAGGTCTGGGGCTCCCACTGACATAACCAGATGACTTTCACAGTTCACTTAGCCTTTGCATGGATTTTAGAGAGCTGTTTTGGTAAAACAAATATATCAGTGCTGGAGGTAGGGCACTTGCATATATAACATGAGGTAAGAGCTGAAAACCTAAAATGTTCTCCTTGAATCCAGTTTTCTCTCTTGCATATTTTTGTCCAGAAATTAGCTCACAAGTTGAAACACCTAACTATTTTGAAGTTATTTACACTGTAAGTGGGGGGATATAAAATACATGGTACAACAGTGATTTTCAAAATGCAGTCCAGATCAGCAATATTGGCATCACCTGGGTACCTCTTAGCAAAATATTCTCTCATGGACCACATATTTCTCCTAGTTAGTACTTACGACAGTTGTAATGCAGTATTCATTGTTACCACATATAACCTAGCCTGTCCTGACTGATACAACTATTGAAATCAATTGTTTTGGGACATCATTATAACTTGAATGTCTATACCCTACTGTCATAGTCATATCCAGACAAAAATGATGAGATGAATTTGCAGTGAGGCTCTTGTCCTGCTTTTTCCTGGGACTCCTGTTCTCCGAGAAGCCAATCAGATGCATCTGTGTTTCCCAATGTATAGAGGCCTATCCACATCACTATAGGAAGTGATTTGATGCCAGATGTAGGCATAGCATCAAGTAACACTGAATTTCATAGTCTGAAATGTATTCCTTGCACAATGTCACAATTTTCTTGGTTATATAAAGAAGACAATTTCAGTTGGGGGCTAGCATGTTTTTAACAGTTTTCTAACACTTGAAAATCTTCCTTTTTGGTCTCAGGCTTAGAGCTGTCTATAAGTTGCAGGATCTACCAAGATTTGTAACAACTTTGTATTTTTATTGCATTATGGTTTAGGTTGCCTCCTGTTTATGTAGGTGATAAATTTTTCAAATTAAGGCAGTGATACAGACCTCCTTATATTTAGCTTAACAAAAGAAGCATTTATAGAACAAATTTTTCTATGTAATATTTATTTTATTTATTTGGCTGTGCCAGGTCTTCTTTGATCTTTGTTGTAGTATAAGGGATCTTTTTTAGTTGAAGCATGTAGGATTTTTTTTTTTTTTTTTTTGGTTACAGCATATGGGATCTTCAGTTGCAGCATGCAAACTTTTTAGTTGCAGCATGTGAATTTCTTTTTTTAGTCATGGTATATGAACTCTTACTTGGGGCATATGGGATCTAGTTCCCCAATCTGGGTTTGAACCTGGGTACCCTGCATTGGAAGCATGGAGTATTAGCCACTGGATTTAGGGAAATACCTATGTTTTCTTAAATATAGAAAACACATACTAAGAAGATAATAGTATTGATAATGCTTAGAGATAGCAAAAATAATTCTTTGATTGACAATTTTGGGGGGAAATTTTGTGTTACACTGTTGTTTAACCTTGTGCTGTGTGCTTAGATGTTCAGTTGTGTCTGACTTTTTGTGACCCCATGGACTGTAGCCCACCAGGCTCCGCGGACCATGGAGATTCTCCAGGCAACAATACTGGAGAGGCATGCCATGCTCTCCTCCAGGGAATCTTCCCAACACAGGGATCAAACCCAGGTCTCCTGCATTGCAGGTGGATTCTTTACTGTCCGAGCCTTCAGTAATGTTTAATTCTCGTTTTGGGGTCCAGAACTACTGGCTATAGAGTCACATCATCCTACTTCTCTTCCTATCTCCAAGAATGTTATATTCAATGACCAAAAAAAAAAATTTTTTTTTCTTAATATTAAAAATGTTTCAGTTCTACAGTCAAACTTGCCTAAGAAAAAATTCGACAGCAGCAGTTACAGGTGGCAGAAGATAGAATGCCAAGCTTCTGTCTAGCTGTGTGACCTCAGGCAAATCACTCAACCTCTCTGGGCCTCGGTTTCCTCATTTGTCAAGTGAGGGTCCTATTACCTAAGCTGTGGGCCTCAGACAGTTGCTGCAAGAATCCAGTTATATAACAGTAGCAGAAATGCCCTGGAAAGTTTGTAGTTTTCTGCAGCTGGGCTGCCTTGATTATTATTCATCTCCCAGCCCCTGAGAATTCACCGAGCTTGCCATACCTGAATTTTAAAACGGTAACCAAGCAAAAAAAAAAAAAATCGTTTCCTTTCTATCAATGTGATTAGAATTGATTTTCTGGACGCTGCTGCGAGGCAAGTCATTTGCAACCTCGCCTCAATTAGAAGGAAGAGAAGAAACGCAAGTGTTTGCGTAAACGCTGGAAGCCAGTTCCGCTCTCCAGCCGGCGGAGGTGGGGTTTCTTCTGGGAGGCCGCTTCTGGCACAGGCTGCCTCGACTCCAGAGTGGCGTCAGACGGATGAATTGGAAGTCCAAACACACACGGCTATAGGGAATAAGACGTGAGTCATGGTTTGCTGGGGCTGAGAGGCAGCTATGAATGAAAGCGAACGTTTCTTTTCAGGCCCGCGCCGCCGCCGCTCAGCCCAAGGCCAGGTTCCCGGTTTAATCATCAGCATCTCCGCACAGCCCAGCACGAAGGGGCACAGGGGAGGCAATTTTCGCATTAAGCATTCGTAAAGACGCGGCCGTTCGTTCCATTCATCCCCCGGCTCTGTCCTAATGAGCCTCGGGAACAAAGCTGAAGTGTCATGACATTTTGGTGCCTTTTCTTGATGGGCGGACTACAGGAGGCTGATGATAGAGAGCAGAGCCGCAGCGATTCAGAGTGCCCAGGGATGCAGGCGCCACACACAGTCCCCGAAATGACTGCCATCCCGAGGCCCCCAGCCATCTCCCATCTCGGTGGCTGAGCCAGAGTCAGGTTTCTGAGCGAAAGAGACTCTTTCTTGAAGGGCTTTTGTTTCCTGACCTCAACTATGAAATCTCTAAATGGCCTCTGTTTGTCTCCCTAGTATCTAAAAACTGAAATAAGACTTGGGGGTCTTTTAACAGCAACCACAAAAGGCAAGGAGATAAAAATCCCATTTGTCTACTACAACAGTGGATTCCTTCCTTCCGAACTATGTTTCATTACTCTTCATCTTAGCAAAAAGTCAAGGATCTTTTATCAATTTAAAAGGAGGGAGAAGTGGTTAATGGGCAAGTTCTGGCGCCAGGCTGCCAGGTTTGAACACTGTCCCTGCCACTGACCAGTGTGGAGTTCTGATCAGGGTGTTTTGTTTGTGACTCTGCTTTCTCCTCCATAAAGTAGAAATCATTAGGCACCTCATAGGGTTTTGTGCACATTCAACCATAAGCATTTAATAAGTAGAGTAATACTTATTAGTAGTAGTAATATAGTATATAGTACTATTACTATTATTATTAGCAAATGTTTATCAGATATTTCCCTGGTGCCAGACATTGCACCAAGATTATAGACGGTATCAAGGATAGAACGTGAATAAGATTCAGGAGCTGCCCATACACCCATAGAGTCTTGTGAGGAAAATGGCTTTTGGGGAAGTCATCTGTATACAGAACTAATTGTAATGGGCTGGGATAAACGTATACACAAGGAGCAGTGGATGGAGAGAGACCGCAATTAGTCCTGCATAGACAGGCTGGAGATTTCAGAGAGCAGAGAGACTTTGAACTTGTCTAAAAGATGGTTTCAAGCTGCCAAGGAAATAGATCCCCTTGCTTCATCTCAACCTCCCAAGCAGCCTGCATCTTTACACAGAACTTTCTTCCATTGTCTACAGAGCAGTCTGGTCCCATACCCTGCATATGATCACGGGGTGCATGGCTATTCTGGAGCCTCATCTCTGGGTCCAGGGCCTCTCTCCTTGTACCTGTGCTTCTTCAGAAGACATCCATGTTCCAGGATTTAGCTGTGTCTTCCAAACACAAAGGTAATAAACTCAGTTTAAAGAATTAGTCTATTTTAAGAATAAAAAAGGGATTTGCCAGAAGCCAAGATTTCTTCTGCTATCAGAATATCCTCCTCTCTGGGCCCTGGAATTATGATCTCATTGTTTTTATCAAAGAGCCACAATAAAATACTGAAATAACCATTTTTCAGGAATTCTTAGATGAGAAAAGGAAAAGTACATACATCAACATATATGGCTCAGAATATGATGGATATAGTTACTGGTTGTAAATGACATCTACTCTGGAATTCACAGAATATAGCACAAGTTTTGTTTTGTTTTTCTTTGCAAAGTCAATCAAATCCAATTGAATAATTGAATTTCTACTAGATGCCAAATTCTATGGGTATTCCTATAACTGTAATAAAAGGAGCAGAAAGCCATGGAAACACACACAAAAAGATGAAATAGGAAAAAGAAGGGAGTGGTATAGTGAGAATAGTTAATGTTTATTAAGTTTACTACGTGCCACACGTTTTACGATGACTGTATCTTTCCGTAGGAAATACTATATGTCAAATTCTCCAAAATTGCCATTTTTTAGATAAAAATTGTTGCATATGGACAGTATTACGTGATTCAACTAATTTTGTTGATGAGGACAATGAGGTTCAGACAGTGTCATGAACAGACGCAAATGACCTGTGGTCAGACAATCTGGGCTGTATTTCTGGCTTTACCACTCAATGTTTCCTATCCTTATAAGGACACTGGGAGGATTAAGTGGAATGCCGTAATAAATGCAGTTACTGGCAAACTATGAGATCTTACTACTCTTTTCTTCTATAATAGCCAGCCCCTGCTTAAGGGAGAAAAAGAAAAGAGATAGGCTGACCCCCATTTCCTAGGCAATCAAGGGATGGGGGTGGATGGACTTTCTGGTACCCTGGACTGGTACCAAGTCTGGCCCTGTTTACCCCAGGTCTCAAATCTGGAAATATTTAAGAATGCAAGGTAGCAGTTCAGCTCAAGGCTAAATTAGAGCCAAGAAAAATCATCCTACATCAACCATGGACACCAGGGAACTGGCCCAGAGGAAGGTTCAGAGTTAGAGGTTAAAGGAGCAGACTCTGAAAGAGGGGTTTCCATGGTAAGTAGAACCTGGAGAAATCAATGAGTTCAAGGTCGGGAAACTGGAGACAGAGGCCTTTTGTTGAGTTTCTGGAGACTTGGGATGAGCCTGCCAGGTCTGATTAAAGCGAATGCTGAGAAGTTGACAAAAACTACTGGAATGGAGCGTGAAAAGAACATAGAGAGTCATTTCAGTTCAGCTCACTCAGTCGTGTGCAACTCTGCAGCCTCATGGACTGTTGTATACCAGGCTTCCCTGTCCATCACCAACTCCCAGAGCTTACTCAAACTCATGTCCATGGAATTGGTGATGCCATCCAACCATCTCATCCTCTGTCATCCCCTTCTCCTCCTGCTTTCAATCTTTCGCAGCATCAGGGTCTTTCCCCGTGAGCCAGTTCTCATAGAGAGTAAGAGAACTAAAATGTTGAGCATCCCGTTGGTGGTACCGCTGAGGGCAATTTCCGCAAAGCCGTGGAAATGGAAAAGCTTTCTAAAGATTCTGTCAAAGCTTCCTCTGCTACCTCTGGCTGCTGCCCTGGGGGGAGCCAGGAAGGACAGCTGGCACCAGGCAATTATGCCGACATGATAGGAGCTCTCCACCCCCCATCAGAATTGAGATTACAGTTTTCACCCTCATAGTCTCAGTATTTTATCCCACCCCAAAATATGATGAGGTAAGTAAAACAAATTTAAGCTGAAAAATTTGGCGAGCGTCTTTTAAGTAAGTGGAGGCCCCACTGAGCACATTTAAATCTAACTGGGCGTTGCTGGCACCCGGTTTTGTATAACTGGACCTTACACAGACTACTTGGTGACTGTGTCTCCCTCAGACTCCCAGTTCACCCCGTGAATCTGTGATAGAAGCAATTCCTTCCCACAAAAGCCATCGTTATTCAGGGTTGCAAAACCCAGCAAGACGGATCAGATGTTCATCACACTGTGCTTGTCATCATCTCTCTTGTGATTACTTGTCACCATCCACACAAACCATGGCCACAGAGCATGGATTGTTAAGTTTGTTTGTTTTTTTTTTTTAAAGAAAAGGAAGTAGTACTTGTTTGGGATCCCTACATCTTCCTTGGCAGCCCTGTCTCTCTCCATGACTGTACCACCATGACGAACAACCACACTGAAACTTGAGTTTCCTGAAGCCCTGCTCTCTGATTAAACCAAAATGTGAGAAAGATAGAAAATGTCATTTGAGTAAGCTTCCACTCATGCATTCATTCAGTCATTTGCTCATTCATCAAATGTTTACTGAACAGATTGAATTATTCAGAAAGGAATGAGTTGTGTTCCCTGCCCACTCATAGCTCAGAGCGTAGTAGGTGGCAGTGAGTGTGGGTTTATGGAGGTGGATGACAGAGACACATGCATAAGTCCTTGTGACCAAAAAAAAGAAAAACAGAAGAAAATACATTCTCAAGAGAGTCACTAAGAAAAGGCCAAGAAGCAGTAGGAGTTATTAATTCTCTCCAAATTCAAGAAAGTCATGAATGTGATGGCATTTAAACAGGGCCTCAAAGAAATAAAGAAAGCTCATGGTGACATGAGCCAGATACAGGGTGGGGAGAAAACAGGTCTGCAGGAAAAAATAGAATTTGGTTTGTCACGATGAAAGCTAACATTTATTAAATGTTTTCCTGTTACAGCCACAGGAAGATTTTTAAGATAAGTTATAATACTTAATTCTTATAATAATCTTGTGAGACAGGTGTCCTTTATTCTTACTTTACAGAGAAGAAACATAAACGCAAAAATATCCAGCACAACATTCCAAGCTCAGGCTTTTACTAAGGGGAGGAGCTGCCTGCCTCCTAACCACGCCCCCAAACTGAAGGATGTTGTAGAGCAAGTCTAGAGTCTTGATAGAGGACCCCATCCCCTTGGAATGCCAGGTGGAAGGGCTTGGGCTTTTTTATTGTCCTACTTTCTAAGGACAGAAAGGAAATAAATGACAACACAGAGGAAAACAACTTGGGCAGCTGTGTAGAGGATTCATTTGCATTTTAATGAGAACGTTTACCACCTCCAGCCAGAGCTTTTAACTAAGGGAAGCTCAAATTGGAAGTGGGAGGGAGCCTAAGAGGTTAGAGACTTCCAGATGGAGCCTGAGTGGGAACAAGGTCAGCAGAAAGAGACGCTCACGTCTAGCAAAGGCAGCTCTCCACCAGAGAGGAATCCACCCCACCCCTTCTCCTTCTGTAAGGAGGGAGAAAATCTCTCGTTTTATCCAAAGTCACAGAGGTAGAGGGTGGCAGAATGGCGATCCAAACATTAGTCTTCTCTCTCCAAGTCTTATATTCCTTCCATTGCATGACTCGTATTTAAGCTTCTCGGTATTTCAACTAGGAAGAGCCCTCTAACAGGCTGCCTGGAGCTGAGCTTCCAAGCTCTGCCAGGTGCCTCCAGCCCCCCGGGGCACCATGGTTCCCACAGCACAGGGGGGACTGTCAGCTGCTCCCTTTTCCCACCCCAAGCTACTTCAGGGCGCTCTCCTCCACTCCCCGGGCGCCTCCTACTCTCACCCACTCCTGTGAGGTCTCCTAAGTTTCCCCATAGACTGTAGCCCGCCAGGCTCCTCTGCCCATGGAATTTTCCAGGCAACGATACTGGAGTGGTTTGCCATTTCCTACTCCAGGGGATCTTGCTGACCCAGGGATGGAGCCCATGTCTCTTGCATCTCCTGCATTGGCAGGCGGATTCTTTACTTCTACTAGCACCACCTGGGAAGCTATTCTAAGTTCGAAAGTGTGCACGCTAAGTCGCTTCAGTCGTGTCCAACTCTGTTTGACCCTGTGGACCGTAACTGCCAGGCGTCTCTGTCTATGGGATTCTCCAGGCAAGAATGTTAGAGTGGGTTGCCATGCCCTCCTCCAAGGGATCTTGCTGACCCAGGGATCAAACCCATGATATCTCTTGCATTGGTAGGCGGGTTCTTTACCACTAGTGCCACTTGGGGAGCCCTCTCTTAAGTTTAGACCAAAGCAAATAATCTAGAAGTGCCCAGAGAAAAGTTAAAATAAATCCAGTTGGGATGGCAGGTGAACCAGATGCAGAAGATCAAGAGTCTTCTGTATTTTAAATGCAGGACTCTTAAGAATAAGATATGAATCTCATGACCAATGTGGAACTTATCCTCTTACAGTTTCACAATTGGACACAGGAAGCTGTTGACCTTTCACCTAATTGGTCCAAATTAGGTTTTGCATCTGATTGCATGCAAGCCTTGCTGATTTGTTATTTGTGCATTTGGCCACCTGACATGAAGGGCTGATTCACTGGGAAAAGACCATGGTACTGGGAAAAATTGAAGGCAAGAGAAGGGAATGAAAGAGGATGAGATGGTTGGCTGGCATCACAAACTCAATGGACATGAGTCTGAGCAAACTCTAGGATATAGTGAAGGATAGGGAAGCCTGGTGTGCTGCAGTCCATAAAGTCACAAAGAGTCAGACATGACTGAGCAATTAAACAACAACAACAACAATAGGATACAAAGCCAGACTGATTTTAGCTCTGTGCTCCTCTGCACACCACTCCTTCTTTCTTTAGTTGGAGTGTCTTAGGAGGAGAGAGTACTTCCTGATAGAGGAGCCACTTTTCATCAAGTCATTCAACATTTTGCAAATTTGACTCAAGCACCCCCAGTAGAACGCTCCTCTCTTTGCTGGAACGGCAGCCACATGGACTAAGAGAGGAAGACCGGAAAGGCAGCCAGGAGGGGCAGATGCAGGCGTAATCAGTCAGTTGTCCAGGAAGTTCCATCTGCTGGGTGAAGTAGGGAAAATCAGCAATACTCCACATCAGGAATGCAGCAGTACTGATGGTGACTGTAGTATTTAGAAGGAGAGAAACAGGATCCACTCACACAGAGGAGGACTCTGCTCATCTCCAGGTCAAGTGTAAGAGGCCAACCAAGCAGGCAGGATGGGGGTTCTTGACCATCCCCTACTGAACCTCCTTGAATGGCTAGCCACTGCTCTCAAAGTAACATCCTAATTTCTAACTCTGCTCAGCAGTTGCTGTTGAGCCTGTCCCTCCTTACCTCTCACCTCCTTTCCCTCTAGTCCTACCTTTCTGCTCCTCAGTCACACAGGGCTTTCTGCCACTCCGGGACCTTTGTACATGCCATGTCCTGAATGTGGAGCATGGCTCCTAAGCCCTCCGTTAACTTCCATTCAGTGTATAGCCTTCCCGTTACTAATCGTCTTCTAATGGAAGCCATCTCTGATATCCAGGTTGAAACAGGTTCCCTTTTCACAGACTCACAAGGACCCCTATTGTATTGACTATATTTTCTTACTTTCTGGCTTGAAGAAGTATAGTCAAACTCTCTGCTTTCTTTTTTTTTTTTATGATTTTTTTGATGTGGCCATTTTTTAAGTCTTTATTGAATTTGTCACAATATTGCTTATGTTTTGGTTTTTTGGCAGCAAGGCATGTGGGACCTTAGTTCCCTGACCAGGGATTGAACTCGCACCCCCTATATTGGAAGGTGATGTCTTAATCACTGGACTACCAGGGAAGTCCCCCAAACTGGCTGTTGAATCAGCATTTTATGATAACACGCCCCACCCTGAGTGAGCCTCCATAGCCATTTATCTCACCACCCAGGCAACATGAGGATGGTAAAATTATACATGAATGAGGTGCCAGGACTTGGGGGCTCCACTTTGCCAAGGAGAAAATCATAAGTAGTCACGAACTTACTTTGTGTGTGTTTATGTTTTATTATTTATTTCTTACTGCAATATAATTGAGATAAATACTCTATAAGTTTAAAGTGTTGATTTGATATATTTATCTATCTCAAAGATTACCACCATAACATGAACAACCACCTTCTATCACATCACATAATTATCATTCCTTTTTTGTGATGAGAGCATGTAAGATCTAACCTCTCAGCAACTTTGAATAGGTAACAGAGAATTGTTGATTATAATAGGAGCTTACTTTTAAGATTTATCTGAAAGAAGGCATCTATGTTTTCAGGAAGCCCTGAGGGCATTGCAGAGTGCTTCTGGAAGTACGTCCATTCCGTTAAGACCCAAGGGCATTTAGGAACACAGTCTGAGTGATGGTTGACATAGCTGTAACTGTAAAATAACAGCGCTGATAGCCAACTCCCAGGGCTTAATCACAGGATGCTTTCTCTTTAAAATGCGTCACAAAGGCTAAACATACATCCTGAGTGTTTCTTTGGAAGCCCAGCTCTGCTTTCTGACACAGCATGTCCAATTAGATGCCCAGCATCCAGCACCTCTGACCCCATCTGTGGGAGGAAGGCTCCCAAGCTCCGGCTTCTATTTCCAGCCTCAGAGAAGATGAGCCCAGGGAGGTGACGCATCCAAACACCTCGCCTGTTGTTTCCTAATTGACAGCCTGAAAACATCACATCAAATGATCCTCTCTCCAAACCCAATTAAGTAGCTTGCTTCTCCCGGAAGGCAAGTTTTATTTTATAGTTCCCTTTATCCTCATTCTCCAGTCTCATTCCTAACTCTGGCCACCTCCCCATAGGCAAGCATACTAATGTGTTTAATGCTTATCTTTCTTGCTTATTTGTATTCTTACAAAATGGGCTTTATTGTAGAGTATGTATGTATTTTTGTGTACATTGTATTATACATTGTGTTGTTTGCCCTTTTTTTTCCCACTCATCACTATACCTCTGCAATTTAGTTACTATGCATGCATCTAATCTGTACATTATGAATGCCCACACCTTACCTGGTCACTGACTCAGTAATAGGTCCTCTGCTTGCTTCCAACTCTCTATCATTGTGAACAGTGTTTTAGAAGGCATCCCTATGTGTATCCCCTTATATCTGAACATGTTCTTATTTTTCTAATGGCCAGATTGGTCTCCAGAGGCTCTAAAGAACTCCTCTATCTTCACATTCCCATCCTAGCCAAGCCTTTGGCATTTTCCAGCCTCCCACTTTTTGCCAAACCAATATGTGTCAAGTGTTATCTCATTATTTTAATTTGCATTTTTCTGATTGCTAATGAGTCTGAACAACCCTCCATATGTTTGATGGCTTTTTGGATTTCCTCTTCTGATTAAATTTTCTATTTATATCCTTTGCCTATTTTTCTTTTGTGTTTGCTGTCTTGTAAGTATTCACCCCTTGTCAGTGTTAAACACTGCAACTATCGTATCCCATTCTGCCATCTATTAACTTTGTCTATAGTGTTCTTTGCTGAACATAAATCCTTAATTTGGATGTCCTTGAATTTGACATTTTTTTATCCTAAGGTATTCATTCAAGGTTTTATTTTAAAAGACTTCCTTTACCCCATGTCCCAAAGATTTTTTTTTACTCTTATTAGTTTTCCTATTTATGTTTAGGTCTTTAATCTCTTTAAGGTTCATCTCGGTTGTGGTATTAATAAAAATCCAGTTTTATTTTTCTCCATATAAGAAGCCGCCTTTCCTGATCTGACCTGCTAAACCATCTGTCTGTCAACTCCCCATTGATGTATGGTGCCATATTTATTGTAGTATACAACATTCTGTATATTTGTGGGACTCTTTCTCACCTTTTCATTGTATTTCACTAGTGTATATATTTGTTCTTGAGCATATGCCATGCTTTTTCATTGTAATAGTTTTGTAGTACATTTTGATTTTTGGAAAGGCTAGTATGCCCTCAATATTTTAAAAGTTAACTTAGATATTCTTGGATCTTCCTTCTCTGAAATTAAATTTTAGAGGTTTACCAAGTTCTTTTTAATGTACAACTAAAAAGTTGAATGATATTCATTCAATTTAAAGATTAATTTTTAGAGAATTTACATCATTACACCCAAATAAATGTTTACTCATTTACTTATATAATTTTCAATGTATTTAGTTTCAAAATCTTTGTCTCTTTGCACAAAGTTAATTCCTAAATGCCTTATGGGTTTTGTTGTTATCATAAGTGGTATTTAAAATTTCATTTTATTATAGTTGGTACTAGTATAGAAAAAATTGATTGCTATTTGGAGTTTAATTTTATGTTCTTAAACTTACTGAATCCCTTTGTTAGTTCAAAGAGCTTGTATGCTGATGTGATTGCATTGTTTTAGATTAGTGTATACTGTCTGCAAATAACAATAGCTTTTTTTTTTGTTTTCCTAAGACCTTATATCACTTTCACATGGGCCAGGAACTTCAGTACTGTGAAAACAAGGGCTGGCATAAGGATCTTTGTCTTTTCTGATCTTAGATGTAGTACATTATAGTTTCTGTATTACATATATTTGCCACAGGTTTGGGGGACATAAAGTTTAATCAAGTTAAGAAAATCCCTTTCTTTTTTTAGTATCTGTTCATCTTTTATTTCCCATAGTAATCTCATTCATTTTTTTAAACTTTTTACCTTATGTTGGAGTCTAGCTGATTAACAGTGTTGTGATAGTTTCAGATGGACAGCAAAGGGACTCGGCCATACAGATACATGTATCCATTCTCCCCCAAACTCCCCTCCCATCTAGGTGGCACATCACATTGAGCAGAGTTCCCGGTGCTGTACAGAAGGTCCTTGTTGGTCGTCCATTTTCAATATAGGAGTGTGTACATGTCGATCCCAAACTCCCCAACTCTCCCTTCCTCCATCATTTCCCCTGGGAACCATATGTTTGTCCTCTAATTCTGTGAGTCTGTTTCTGTTTTGTAAATAAGTTCATTTGTATCTAGGAAATTTCTTTCTATTCTGCTCCTTTTTCAATGCCATAATGCTTTGCTCATTTATTTTTAAATCTTTCATTTCTCATATTATCACATTATTGCTATCGGAGTGCATGGTCTGCTAGATAGTGATCCTATAGAGTTTTCTCAAAGACACCACAGTAGTTGCTCTAGTCCTGCATCCAAAACAGTGGTATTTGGGAGGAAAAGTCAAGGTTTGAACTCAAAAAAATGACTTCCAACTAAGGACTCATTGATGGCTGATTGTGTCCAATGCTAATCTGCAATTGAGGGAGATTCGAGGGGTGTCTATAAAGCCATCTCTCCTCAGTCAAGAAACATAAACTTTCTATGATGTCATGACTGAAGCATTGACAAAGTGGCGAATTTTAGTTCACAACACAATTGAGATATTTGGAACCATTTAAATTTCAAAGGAAAAGTTCACCAACCATAACATAACAGGAAGGAGAAAGGTTACATGTACTTGAATGAAGTCTTAAGGGTATGGAAAGATTGTAATAGGAGAAGGGAAATAATAGAGGCTGAAGAACTCAAGCGATGATTGTTGTTCAGTTGCTCAGCAGTGTCCGACTCTCTGCAATTCCATGGACTGCAGCACGCCAGGCCTCCCTGTCCATCACCAACTCCCGGAGCTTACTCAAACTCATGTCCATTGAGTCAGCGATGCCATCCAACCATCTCATCCTCTGTTGCCCCCTTCTCCTCCCGCCTTCAGTCGTTCCCAGCTTCAGGGTCTTTTCCAATGAGTCAGTTCTTTGCATCAGGTGGCCAAAGTATTGGAGTTTCAGCTTCAACTTCAGTCCTTCCAATGAAGATTCAAGACTGACTTCCTTTAGGATGCACTGGTTGAATCTCCTTGCAGTCCAAGAGACTCTCAAGAGTCTTCTCCAACACCACAGTTCAAAATCATCAATTCTTCGGTGCTCAGCTTTCTTTGTAGTTCAACACTCACATCCGTACATGACAACTGGAAAAACCATAGCTTTGACTAAACAGACCTTTGTTGACAAAGCAATGTCTCTGCTTTCTAATATGTGGTCTAGGTTGGTCATAGCTTTTCTTCCAAGGAACAAGCATCTTTTAATTTCATGGCTGCAGTCACCATCTGCAGTGATTTTGGAGCCCAAGAAAATAAATTGTCACTGTTTCCATTGTTTCCCCATCTATTTGCCATGAAGTGATGGGACAGAATGACAATGATTAGTATTTGGAATAAGGAAGGGATCTGACTAGAGCAGAAAATAGTTGGAAATTATGAAATAAGTTCAGATAGGCTTGGTGAGGCCAGAAAATGAAGAGCCTTAAAACTCAGCAGAGCAACTTAGTTTTAAAATGGTGAACACGAAAGATATATGACAGCAGATTAATAAAAAGAGTGCTTTAAAATTAAAATGTTCTAATTCTATTAGAAATATATATGCTCCCTTTATAGCATGGACCCATGCTATACTTCAGGTATTACTGAAGTCAGGTATTGATGGAGTAGATGTGTACTCTAAGATTCAGTTGAAGTGTTTTGTTTAGACCATAGACCAGATCTTCCCAAGAGCTATTTAGGTTTGTTCTTTGTATTGGCTTGTTCACTTGTTGGTTGGTTTGTTTCAAGTTTTAATTTAGCATGCCCATGTACAATAAATTGCTTATATCTTACTCAAGGATTTTTTATTTGGTCATGCTTTTTACAACACAGAACTTTCCATTTCTGCTGACCAGAAAACAAGCTTATTCCTTAACTGCATTTTTGGCTGAACTCTGGCTAAATTTTCCTAAACAGAACAGCTTATTAATCTGACTGGTAGATTAGCTGGCTGGAGTTATGGGTTCAGTTATGTTCCCCAAATTTACATGTTGCAGTCCTAACCTCCCATACCTTAGAATGAGAACTTATTTGAAAAAAGGGCTACTGAGGATATAATTAGTTAAGATGAGGTCATACTGGGACAGAGTCCATCCATAATCCATTATGACTACTGTCTTTTAAAAGGGGAGAATTTGGAGACAGACATGTGCAGGGAGAAGGCTGTGTGAACATGAAGCAGAAATATGGGTGATGCATTTATAAACCAAGGAATGCCAAAGACTATCATGAAAGCTAGGAGGGAGGGATGGAGGAAACTTCTTCACAGCCTCAGAAGAAACCAGCCTTGCTGACACCTTGATCTTAGACTTCTAACCTTATAACTGTGAGACACATTTCTATTGCTTCTGCCTTGCAGTGTGTGGTGCTGCGTTACAGCAGCCCCAGCAAACTCATGCAGTCGGTTCACAGATGCGCACTGCCCTGGCTCTATCAGAAGGGCAAGAGTGAAGCAGAACAGTCAAGTAGCGACACGAGGGAGGAGGAGTCACAGTCCGGCTCCTTTGCAGGCCCTTGTAGAATTAGCTCCTTAAGAGATTCGTGTTAGAGTTTTTCATTTTTGTTTATTTTTTGACCATGCCACACAGCACATGGGATCTTGGTTCCCTGACCAGTGATTGAAGCCGTGTCCCCTGCACTGGAAGTGCTGAGTGCTAACCACTGGACCGCCAGGGAAGTACCAAAGAGATTCATGTTAGAATTTTAGTTGAGAAGTTCAAAATGTCTGGATAGGACAGTGTATCCTGGAGAACATGTTTTCTTCTCAAGTGGTAGAGATAATAGTTGAAGAGAGAGATAATAGTAGAAGCTTGCTCAGAAGAGAAACAAAGTATCTCCCAAAAGTAGGGTGCTTACAAGTGTCCTGATGTCCATGCAGCCAGCCCTAATACTCCATAGCTGAAGGACAAGGCCTTGGGCTGAAAAGAGGATGCCGGTGAAAAGGCTGGCTACCCAGAATCAAACATCCTTGGCATCTGAGAGAATTCCCAGATAAGTAGAAGGCAGGCTTGGAAAGGAGTCACACTAGTAAAACAAAGGGGGTGAGACATTTTCAACTTGGTTCATGGCATATGGGTTTGGGCATTTGACTCAACTTAGCCATCAGCACTGAGCACTTGGAATCTTGGGTAAGAGTTTCAGTGAAGCAGGAGCAGTTAAGAGATTTTCAAAGATGTGGAGCAGAGTCCAGTGGCATCATGACAAGTGTCTTATTTGGGAAGATACCAACAGTGGCTACCTACACCAGCCAGTATGGTGAGGTGACTCTGCCTTGATCTTATCTTCCCAACTCCTCGGTTTTGCCAGTTTGCCAAGCCTGCCTCTATACTTCCCATTGCTGGACTTCTCACTGGCAGTACAGTAGTTAAAAATCCGCCTGCCAATGCAGGGAACATGGGTTCAACCCCGAGTCCAGGAAGATCCCATGTGCCACAGGGCAACTAAGCCTGTGTGCCACAACTACTAAGTCCAGGTTCTAGAGCCTGTGAGCCACAAGAGAAGCCACCACGATGAAAAGCCCATTGCACTGCGATGAAGAGTAGCCCCCACTTGCCACAACTAGAGAAAGTCCACGCAAAAAAGACCCAACACAGCCAAAAATAAATAAATAAAAATTAAAGTAAAAAATAAATATAATTCCCAATGTTCATTGCTTCTTAAGTTAACCAGCACCTGGTATGCGTGGCTGGATCCAAGAACACTGACTGTTAGTCACTTATCTGTTGCCCCCAGCAACAGTGACCTTGAGCTTCTTCAGCCTCCGGGACCTCAGAGAGCTCATCCCATGGCTGGGCTCTCTCAGCACCTCGTGCTTGCCTCTAAAGTGCCACCCATGATCCTCCATCTGCTCTTCTGCCTGCCCAGCATGATCCTGGGCTCTTTCAAAATTAAGAAAGGGACTTTTTTTGGTGGTTCAGTGGCTAAGAATCTGCAGTCCCAATGCAGGGGAGTTAGATTTGATCCCTGGTCAGGAAACTAGATCCCACATGCCCCAACTAAAGATCCTGCATGCCACAACCAAGACAAGCTAAATAAATTAATTAATTTAAAAAAAAAAAACACAAGAGATTGGTAATATGTGGCTTTGGTGTTTCAGTTTCAATCTCACTGTGCATGCTAAGTCATTTCAGTCAAGTCCGAGTCTTTGTGACCCCATGGACTGTAGCCCACCAGGCTCCTCTGTCTCTGGGATTCTCCAGGCAAGAATACCGGAATGGGTTGCTGTGCCCTTCTCCAGGAGATCTTCCAGACCCAAGGGATCAAACTCGGGTTTTTTGCATCTCTTGCATTGGCAGGCGGGTTCTTTACCACTGGTGCCATCTGGAAGCTCAGTCTCACTAGTACCTGATTTTTTTTTTTAACATATTTTTCGCAGAGTTGTCTCCTATCTCCCTTAACCTCTTCCTCATTTTTGAGGATTTAAGAATAATATGGCTCCCAGAGGAAATGGAGGAACAGTGTATGAAATAGAACCCGGGATCTTTTGGATTCCTCTAGGTGCTCAGATGTCATACTTTTGAGATGGCCTGAGACTCTAGTCCTATCCACTCTTGGATTAGTTCTCCTCCCTCTAGGTGAACATTCTACTACCTGCATTTTTGTACCAGAACCGCCATTTCTGTAAGTCTTCCAGCAAGTAACTGAAAGTTGAATGAATCCTAAGCTAACCTTTTTTATTTTTTTACTAATTAACTAGACTCTCCTAAGGCAGTATTAGGCCCACTAAGACTCCTGCTAATACCTCCTCAAGCATTGTAAACCATGAGATTACACAAAGGGCCCTTCCCCCAACTCTTGCTGGACATCCACTTCTCTCATTTCTTTCTGGTTCCTGGAAACTCCATCTCCAGCAGGCAATATTACTTAATTAACAATATTTGTCTACAAGCTTTAAGTAAGATTTTCTAATTGCAACAGTTTCACATCACTTTTGTTCATGTTGATAAGTTATTTAAACATCATGAATAATTCAGATTGAGGTTTTGAATTGTTAATCAGAATAATGATAGCTGCAGTTCAACAACTTCATTTGCAGTGACTTTGAAAAAGGCCCCGAAACCATTTCCTTCAACAGCCTGAGGCTCTGCTCTCAAAGCAAAACAAGAAATTGCCAAAATTGGCAATAGTGACTAAGTTTGTGTTAACTTTGAACATAGTAATACAATGCAGACAATGTCACTCCATGGCTACATTTCACAATTGCAAATACCACTGCATTCTCTCTCACATTGATTTGCAATCTCTCTATTAGCAGCGTACCCTAAAAGACAGAAACGGTATGGCCCTAACAGAAGCAGAAGATACTAAGAAGAGGTGGCAAGAATACACAGAAGAACTATGCAAAAAAAGATCTTCATGACCCAGATAATCACAATGGTGTAATCACTCATCTAGAGTCAAATATCCTGGAGTGCAAAGTCAAGTAGGCCTTAGGAAGCATCACTGGGAACAAAGTTAGTGAAGGTGATGGAATTCCAGCTGAACTATTTCAGATCCTAAGAGATGATGCTGTGAAAGTACTGCACTCAATATGTCAGCAAATTTGGAAAACTCAGCAGTGGCCACAGGACTGGAAAAGGTCAGTTTTCATTCCAATCCCAAAGAAAGGCAATCCCAAAGAATGCTCAAACTACCGCACAATTGCACTCATCTCACACGCTAGTAAAGTAATGCTCAAAATTCTCCAAGTGAGGCTTCAATAATACATCAACAGAGAACTCCCAGTTGTTCAAGCTGCATTTAGAAAAGGCAGGAGAACCAGCGATCAAACTGCCAACATCTGTTGGATCATAGAAAAAGCAAGTAAGTAAGTAAGTGTTAGTCGCTCAGCCATGCCTGACTCTTTGCGAGCCCATGGACTGCAGCCCACCAGGCACCTGTGTCCATGAGATTTTCCAGGCAAGGATACTGGAGTATCCTTCTCCAGGGGATCTTCCCAACCCAGGGATCGAACCCGGGTCTCCTGTACTGCAGGCAGATTCTTTACCAACTGAGCTACAAGGGAAGTCCTAGAAGAAGAAAAAAAAAAAGCAAGAGAATACCAGAAAAACATCTATTTCTGCTTCTGCTTCATTGACTATGCTAAAGTCTTTGACTGTGTGGATCACAGCAAACTGTGGAAAATTCTTAAAGAGATGGGAATATCAGACCCCCTGACCTGCCTCCTAAGAAATCTGTATGCAAATCAAGAAGCAACAGTTAGAACCAGACATGGAACAACTGACTGGTTCCAAATTGGGAAAGGAGTCTGTCAAGGTGGTGTATTGTCACCCTACTCATTTAATTTATATGCAGAGTATATCATGCAAAATGCCAGGCTGGGTGAAGCACAAGCTGGAATCAAGACTGCCGGGATAAATATCAATAACCTCAGATATGCAGATGACACCACCCTTATAGCAGAAAGCAAAGAGGAACTAGAGAGCTTCTTGATGAAAGTGAAAAAGGAGAGTGAAAAAGCTGGCTTAAAACTCAGCATTCAAAAAACTAAGATCACGGATCTAGTGCCATCACTTCATGGCAAATAGATGGTAAATGATAAAAGCAGTGACAAACTTTATTTTCTTGGGCTCCAAAATCACTGCAGATGGTGGCTGCAGCCGTGAAATTCAAAGACGCTTGCTCCTTGGAAGAAAAGCTATGACAAACATAGACAGTGTATTAAAAAGCAGAGACTTACTTTGCCGAAAAAGGTCCATAAGTCAAAGCTATGAGTTTTCCAGTAGTCATGTAAGGGTGTTGTCATGTAAGAGTTGGACCATAAAGAAGATTGAACACTGAAGAATTGATGCTTTTGAACTGTGGTGTTGGAAACGACTCTTGAGAGTCCCTTGGACTGCAAGGAGATCAAACCAGTCAATCCTAAATGAAATCAATCCTGAATATTCATTGGAAGGACTGATGCTGAGACTGAAGCTCCAATACTTTGGCCACCTGATGTGAAAAGCCGACTCATTGGAAAAGTCCCTGATGCTGGGGAAGATTTAAGGCAGGAGGAGAAGGGGACGACAGAGGACAAGATAGTTGGATGTCATCACCTACTCAACGGACATGGGTTTGAGCAAGCTCCAGGAGATGGTGAAGGACAGGGAAGCCTGGCGTGCTGCAGTCCTGGGTTTGCAAAGAGTCAAACACAACTGTGTGATTGAACAACAACTAAAAGACAATGGAAACACCCCTTTCTGCTTAAGGACTGTCTGGTAAGCAGAATTTAGCAAGTGTCTCAATCTGAGAACAGTTAAAGATTGCTGTCTATGCAGAATAGTCCTGGCCTCGCCTGTACCCCTTGGCAGATGACTCACTTTCCAATCTGTTACACTAGGTTTCTGTTCTCAAAACAAGCCCTAGCTTGCATGCCCAAGTGGCACCTGATAAATCCATTTGGATGACCCATCATCTCAATACACCCACAGTTTAACTGATTCCCTGTAGCTCAGGTTTTTTTTCCCCAAGTACTGTGTCTTGGTTAATGATGACAGCAAGGTACAGTAGTTAAAAGCACATCAGTTGAAGTACTGGATTGGCCAATGAGTTCATTTGGGCTTTTTCCATAAGATGGTATGGAAAACCTGAACAAAATTTTTGGCCAACCTAATAATTCCCAGCTGTAAATTCTAACTCAGCACTTAGAGCTACATAACTTGAACAGTCTTCTTAAGCTCTCCAGTTAACCTCGTCTGTAAGATGAGCATGATAATACCAGGATTTCATAGGATTAAATGAGTTAGCATTTCTAAAGCACTTAGACCAGCTCCTGACCCGTAATAGGCATTTTAAAAGTGTTAGTTACATTGACATGAATCAGCCATGGATTTACATGTATTCCCCATGTCAATGTATAACAAAACCCACTACAATATTGTAAAGTAATTAGCCTCCAACTAATAAAAATAAATGGAAAAATAAATAAATAAATAAAATAAAAATGTTAGTTAAAAATACCATCTCCCTCCACCCCATCAAATGGCCCTGGTAACTACCTTCCTTCCATCTGTCTCCACCTGTTTCATGTCCCACCTTCCCCATGAATCTCTTCTTTATCACATCAGCACACAGTGGTCCCTCCCTTTCTCAGCTGCAAGTAGCACATGGAACTGATAGGGTTCTGTTCCCTTATTAGTACATGTGTGCCATATTCATTATGTCTGCTACCCATTTGTTATTCCTCCTGGGGTAGTTATCCTTGGGTGTTGGGGGCTTTGTTTCTCTTTTATTAATCACTGAAGATCAGGGCTTTCATAATTCCCAGCCGGCCCAGTGCTGAGCATGTAGTAAGCGTTACATAACTGGCAATTATCTGTTTTGGTAGTTGAGTGAAAGAGAAAAAAGAACAAAGATTATGACAGAAAAGCATAAGAAGCTCTGAGCCTGACAGAACAGGTCCCATTTCCTAGCCCTCTGCACTCTCAGATCATAACCTTCCTCACAGTTTAATTATTTGTTTAATGATTATATCCTCTGCTACAATGTAAAACCTCCATAAAGGTGAAGATCATGGGAATGAATTTCCACTGCTTCTAGGATTCTTACCCGTAACTATGTGGCTATCACTCTGATAATGCCTCTGGTTATGGGCAGTTATGTTTATATGGTACTGCATAGCCTGAATATGAGGAGATTTTGTAATTTACTATTAATCATCAAAAGACTTCCCAGGTGGCACAGTGGTAAAAGAACCTGCCTGCAATGCAGGAGATGCAAGTTCAATCCCTGGGTCAAGAAGATCCCCTGGAGAAGGAAACAGCAGCTCACTCTAATATTCTTGCCTGGGAAATCCTGCAGGCAGAGGAGCCTGGCAGGCTCCAGTCCATGGGGTCACAGAGTCAGGCACGACTGAGACTGAAGGTGGTGGTATTAGTCACAAAGTCCCTGAGGTTAGATTTCTGCAAAGAAGAGAACACAGGACTAATAAATGACTCTCTGCCTAGAGTTAAACTCCACAGAGTTTTAATAGCCTAGATCTGAAATTCAGCATTAAGGAATTGACTATTTTACCTTAACTTCACAAATGCATTTCTTTTCTGACACATAGGAGAAATCTATAAATTCAGTTCACTGTTAAAACAAGAATGAAGAAAAAAACCTGAAATCATCAGAATTTACCATGCCACCAAGCACTATTTGTCTCTGCAATTTACCCTGATAAGCATCTCATAGTTTGACTGGGGTAGAATAAGTTACCTTAAGAGTGATTGACATTTGTTTCCATTAATTTGTGGAACTAGAGAAATAAAAAATTTAATAACCACAAATTACACTCGTGACATTTTATCTGTTTTAAGCATTTTAGCAGATTGGCAGTGAATAGAATGTCCTATTTAAGTATATTCAATCTAAAACACCTCATTTGCCCTATAGAGAAAGGGCAATAACTAATGGTTATTAGTGAAAAATTTATTTTTCAAAATTCAAAAAGTAAGTGAAACATGTCATGGTTTTTCAGAGAGCATGCTTTAATTACCCAGATTTTTCTTGTGAGCTACTCAAAAGAGAATCTCTAGAATGGCTACCAAAGTACATGAAAGACACTAGCCTATGAAATAGAAAGTTAGAGACCATTCAGGAAGGAATCATGATTCATACACTTACCCTTTTATAATGCTTACCAATGTCAGGCAACGTATTTCAGCTGGAGACTTCTCCAACCACTGACTCATTAAAGGTTCTATTAATATGTAATTTTCAAAAAAGTTAAAAACCTGGGCTTCCCTGGTAGCTCATTGGTAAAGAATCCATCTGCCAATGCAGGAGACATAGATTTGATCCCTGACCTGGGAAGATCCCACACGTTGCAGAGCAACTAAGCCCATGAACTACAACTACTGAGCCAGTGCCCTAGAGCCTGGAAGCAGCAATTACTGAAGCCTATATGCCCCGGGGCTGGTGCTCTACAACCAGAGAGTAGCCCCTGGTCACCATAACTAGTGAAAAAGCCCATGTAGCAACACAGACCCAGCTCAGCCAAAAATTAAATAAAAAAAAATTTAAGTTAAAAACCTGATGCTCTTATAAATACAAAATAGACACATGTCAAAATTTCCATTCATCTCATTAATTAATTAGTGAGCCAGTAAGTAAAAAGAGAAATAGAGTCAGATACTCCATAGAAAGCTAAAATAAGTTTGCTAATAGTTTCAAAACTGGCAAATGACCTACTAGGCAATACATAGTAACTTTAAGGGTGATCAATTTTCTGGGTAGGAATTATTTGCTTTGTCCCCAAACATAATTTGCAATATCAAATTTTCTACAAGCTAATTTCTACCTTTACAAGGCTGTGAAAATCTCTAATTAATAGGAAATAAGTTTAACAAAGATATAGCCTCCTCTCTGGAAAATTAGATAGTCCCCAGGAGGGGTGGGCCAGCTAGAAACATGCAATATTGCACTGAAAAAGCACTCAGTAATAATTGGAAAAAATCCCCTGGAGGAGGAAATGGCAACTCACTCCAGTAATCTGGCCTGGAAAATTCCATTGACAGAGAAGATTGGCGGGCTGCAGTCCATGGGGTCACAAAGAGCCATGACTTAGCTAGCAACTGAGTACAGGCACACACACACTGCTAGCCTAGTTAGCCTGGCTGCCATGACAAAGTGCCACAGACTCAGTTGTTTAACCTACAGAAATGTGTGTCTTACAGCTCTAGAGGCCAGAAATCCAAGGTCAAGGTGCCAGCAAGGGCAGGTTTTCTTCTGAGGTCTCTTCTCTTGACTTGCTTTGACTTGCACGTAGCCACCCTTTCAGTACAATCACAGAGCTCCCCTTCCTCTTCTTTTAAAAGCATTAACCCCATCTTGAGGGCCCCATCTCAGGACCTCTTCTAACCCTAACTATGTCACAAAGGCACCATCTCCAAATACCATCCCTTTGGAATTTAAGGCTTCAACATGCAAACCAGGGGGGAGGTGAACATCCAGTCCACAACAAATGTCTTTTGTCTGTTTCCAAGTTTTCAGATAATTTTCTTGACTCTCCAAACACTTCAGTCTGATAAGTGAAAAATATGATCTGTTCTGCTTCAAAGGCAAGGAAGTTAAGACCCTGGAAATATTTTTGAGTAAGGATGTTCTGAACAAATATGTGAGGATCATGTACAACAGGAGAGATTCAAGGTCAGAAATGGTGAGCTGATGAGGATGAGAAAACAGAAGAATTCTTACTTCGCGGCCAGCTGATTTGTCCTGGAGTTCCTGGCCTTTTATTCGGATGACTTGGGCAGTCAGCAGATGGATAAGTACAAGAATACCACCGTCTGTTAAGTACCACCATCTGTTGCATGCCTACTATGTGTCAGTCACTTCATATACATTGTCTTGACCACACACAGTAACCCTGCAGAGTTATTATTCCCATTAGGCAGGAATATGACTTGATCATGAAGTCCTGGTGAGTTGCACAAGAAGACTAAGTAGAGAATGGGTCTAGTTCTGTCTGGGCCTGCTGAACATGATTCATTCTGTGGCACAGCCTCCAACTCTAGGCTTCATCTGTGAGTGTTGTATTCATGGGAAGCACCACACATTCATTTATTCTTACTGAGTCCCTCATATGTACATATGTGAAGAAATAGTGATATCCAAGACATATCAGGCCCCTGGCACCATTAATTGAGGTGGGAAAGACAAGAAAACAGGACCTGTGTATGAAAGAGATCAAGAATCTGGCTTTGGAAATATTAAGTCTGATATGCCTGTAAGATAGCCAAGCAGAGATGTCAAGTAAGCAGCAAAGCAGAAGAGGGCTAGAGATTCATCAGCATCAAGTAGTTATTTAAGATGATAAGCAAATTCATGCCTCCAGAATAATACTCTTTTGTGAGAATAATCATCACTAAACCTGACACTCAGGGGTATGGTCATACAGATTATTGAAATATTTAAATAATTTTATATGAGTTGGTTACCTGTCTCCCTGCCCAAGTCTCCCAAAGGCTCTTTCCCCCCCTCTCAATTACAAATACCCCTGAGCCTGCCCACCATCCAGTTACTAAAGGTATAACATCTCTAAGTAGTGGCAATTCAGGTTGATCTCTACTCATACCCTACTATTTAGGATATTTAAAATATCACCTCTAATTCATAACCACTAAGTCATGACCTCTTAATATATGCCAATCACCATGTTAAGTCTTTATTTGAATTGCCTTATACAGTCCCTATTACCACCCTTTGTAGTAAATGTTAATATCATCCCCATTACACAGTTAAGGAAATTGATGCTCAGCGGAGTCAGTAACTTGTCCTAGGCCAAATAGTGAGTGATGGAGTCAGGACCTAAACCAAACAGTCTAACCTTGGACCCTGTGCCCCATTCTGCTTCTCCAGCCCTGGAGAGGCTCTATCCTTGGCTGACAGCCCTGACCAGGGCTCAAGGATCTATTCAGCCTATAGCCCTCACCTCCTATCCACTAGAATGGTGAGCAAAGTTCTCTCCTGGAGCTGAGCACCAAACTGCTGCTTATGTTCAATACTGAATAGTTGTTCACTTCCTCCAAGCTCTCTCTTATGAGGTATGACAAGAATGGGAAATTGTTGATTCCACTCTTTTCATACCAGTTTAAGTTATTTGTGCTATTCATATGTGTTCACTACATGATTTAATCACTCTGTGTCACCTGTCTCGCTTGGTAGCACTTAACCAAAACAATTGTCTGAGCATCCCTGTTCATACTTCAAAAATAATGTTCAGAGACACAAACAGTGGGTGGTCTTATGGTGGTCTTTATGTCAAGTCCTAATAATACAATGATGAGGATGACGAGGATGGAAACATAAGATTTTAAAGTGGAAAGTTAACAGATACAGACTACTATGTATAAAACAGGTAAACCACAAAGTCTCACTGTATAGTACATGGAGCTATCTTCAATATCTTATTATAACCTATAAAGGAAAATAATCTGAAAAATCATATATATGTATATAAACATATATGTGTGTGTGTATATATAACTGAGTCATTTTGCTATACAACAGAGCTAACACAACCTTGTAAATCAGCTACATTCTAATTTTTTAAAAAACCACAAAGTCTCCTTAGAAGCTATTGCTGTTGCTCTTCAGTTGCTAAGTCATGTCTGACTCTTTGTGACCCCATGGACTGCAGCATGCCAGGCCTCCCTGTCCTTCACCATCTCCCGGAGCTTGCTCAAACTCATGTTCATTGAGTCAGTGATGCCATCCAACCGTTTCAGCCTCTGCCAGCCCCTTCTCCTCCTGCCCTCAATCTTTCCCAGCATCAGGGTCTCTTCCAAAGAGTTAGTTCTTCTCATCAGGTGACCAAAGTCAGCTTTAGCATCAGTCCTTCTGATGAATATTCAGAACTGATTTCCTTTAGGATTGAATAGTTTGATCTCCTTGCAGTCCAAGGGACTCTCAAGAGTCTTCTCCAATACCACAGTTCAAAAGCATCAATTTTTCAGCACTTGGCTTTCTTTATAGTCCAGCTCTCACATCCATACATGACTACTGGAAAAATCATAGCTTTGACTATATGGACTGTTACCTAGTATTTTGTTATTTGTTTGTGTCTCCCCAAAATTCATATACAGAAACCTAATTCTCAATGTGATGATATTGGGAGGTGAGGTCTTTGGGAGATAATCAGGTCATGAGTGTAGAATCCCCATGAATGGAATTAATGACCTTTATAAAAGAGACTCAGAGAGCACCCTTGTACCTTCTGCCATGTTGAGGACACAGCTGCTCATGAACCAAGAAGTGCGCCTTCTCACCAGCCACCGGATTCGCCAGCAACTCGATACTTAGACTTCCAGCCTCAGAACTGTGGGAAATAAATTTCCATTGTCTGTAAGCCACCAGGTTTATGGTAGTCAGTTATGACATCCTGACCAGAAGAAGACACTAACTCATACACTCACCTTCCTCGTTATAGATGTTTGACACATCCTATATCATGGATGAACTTCAAAGACGTTATGTGGTATAAAATCAGCCAGACACAAATGGACAAATATTATACAACTCAGCTTATATGATATATCTGGGCTAAAATTTATAGAGACAGAGAGTAGAATAGAATTTACCAGCAGGATGGAGAAGGAGGGTAGAGTGGGGAATTATTGCTTAATGGACACAAAGTTTCTGTCAGGGATGATGAAATAGTTCTGGAAATAGTGCTAATAATTTTACAACAATGTGACTTAAAGTAGCTGAATTGTACACTTAAAATGGTTAAAATTGTAAATTTTATATTATATATATTTTGTCAGACTTACTTTTTTAATCCAACAAGCTACTCATATCTGAGCAACTGACAAAACCCAACCACTTTAAGAAAAAAAAGCAGCAGAGGCAAGATAAAGATTTTTTTCATACATATGAAAGCTGGCAATTTTTCATCAGCAAACCATTATTACAAGAAATATTAAAGAAAGTCCTTTAGGCAGAAGGAAAATGATACCAGATGGAATTGTGGAAATTTGATTCTATACCAAAGAATGAAAAGCTCAGAAGTGGTAACTACATGGGTAAATATATGAGGTGTATTTTATTATTGTCTCCTTAAAAGATAATTGACTAAGCAAAAATATCAGCAATGTAGTATAGAGTTTACAATACATGTGAAAGTAAAACATAGTAATAGCACAGAGGTCAGGAGAGAAAAGGAAAGAGGCCCTTATACTGTACATAACACATATAATATTACTTGAGTGTAAACATTTTTTTATTTTTTCATTTATTTTTATTAGTTGGAAGCTAATTATTTTACAATATTGTAAACATTTTTTTTAAGCCATGTTGCACAGCTTGTGAGATCTCTGTTCCCCCACCAGGGACTGAACCCAGACCATGACAGTAAAAGTCAAGATTAAATACAGAAATTACTGTAGGTAATACAGAAGGTTAAATGCTTTTTAAAAAAAAAAAAAAACAGTTTAAATGTTGGAGAAGGTTGAGTCCAAGTTCCCATCATTGTAAATGTGATGCAAAGTCAGAAGTTGCTACACCCATTACCTCTGCTGCTAGTTTTAAAGCCGCTGCCATCCACAAATCCAGTGACCAGAGTGAGATGTGGAATCCAGCAACCGCTAAAATTTAGTTCTATTAAAATCTAATTGCCCATCTCTGTCTACATTCTGCTGAGAGATGACATGCCCTGTCCTTCAGCTTTTTATGTCTCATGAAAGTTCATCAACTAACTGAATCTATTCAGTGTTCAGGATCTTAGCTCCAAAAGAGTCAAAGTAATGCCACATTTTTAGCTTTCCAACTTCCCTAAAAAGGAGGAGGACAAAATGAAGACAGAGAAAGTCAATCTAAGTAGCCAGAAAAGCTAAAACTAGTCAGTTTGGCTGAGAGAATAATTGACTCACCATTTGAAATCATTTGTTAACAAAAAATTATTTATTTCCATTTTTCTTGAAAGTTTTTGTTTATAAAGTGATAACTCTTTTAAATATAAGTATGTGTTTTATAAGTCTAATGCCAAAATCGAATTACAAACACATTTGCTTATTTCTGTGCACTTTATTAAAAAGAGTTCAAATCAGTGTGCTGCACAAAAAGAATCTGATCTTATTAGATACTATTTAATACTACTGTACCTGTTAAATCTTGTTTGGCTTGCCTATAACACAGTAATGAAACAACACTATTGAAAATAGTTTCAGGCTACTAATCCAGGTCACCAAAGTTTTTTGTTTTGTTTTGTTTTTTTCCCTTTCAGTGGATAAAACAAAATGAGATTTAACATCCACAAGGCAAAATAACACAGGTAAAGATAAAAATAAGTGAACCTAACTATATGTGTTAAATGGGTTCAGGAATCTTAGAATGAATTGAAATGTCTCAAAGCATGTGGAAAACGTGCATACGCCAATGAAAACATCTACTTATTCCATGCTCGATCAAGCTAAAAAATATTTAGTACTTATTAAAATATTCTTATCAAACCTTTTTTGAACACTGACAGTATTACTTCTGAGCCAAGTCAGGTCACCAAGACTGGCCCAGGTGAAAATGACCACTGGTCTCAATTGAGTTTTTTTTCTCGTCATGTCTCAGTCATGAATGAGCAAGCAGACCTTTCAAAAAGTGGCCTAACATTCCAGAAATGTAGTGTGGTGAGTTGAATGGGCTCTCAAATCCATCATGGTTTATCATAGGAGCTCAGAGTTCAGTGGTCTCAGCAACCCAGGTGGTCTGAAGGAAGAGTTAGCATGGCATAGAACTATGGGCTCACTGCTTCATGTTCTATTTCAGGCCAAATAATATCAAGCTGAGGAAAAGATGTATCACCTATAGGTCTAGTTTATATACATGTAATTTAAAAAATTATATGGCATCTATTATATATTTTGCAAATGTGGTTTGTAAAAACTCCTATAAGTAGGTGCTATTATTATCCCTTTTTACAAATGAGGAAACTGAGGCACAGAAAAATGAAATAATCTGTCCAAGTTCTCACACCTAATAAGTGGCCAAACAAAAATCCCATCTAGTAGGCCTGTTTCCACAGTCCATTATGCCAGTCCAAAACTGCCACAGCAAGCTGCTTCCATGGACGAATGTCTTATAATACCACATTGTGTATTTTCAAGTTTAATTTCTTGCTGTACCTTCAGCACTTCTCAAATTTTTAATACCGTAGGTCTGAACACAAAAATAGTTTCCTTTTTCTCCTTATCTCAAATCAAAGCTGATGGTTCAAATTACTCCCTGGATAGGGGTTTCCCAGGTGGTGCTACTGATAAAGGACGGGCCTTCCAATGCAGGAGACATAAGAGAAGTGGGATTGATCCTTGGATCGAGAAGATCCCCTGGAGGAGGAAATGGAAACCCGCTCTAATATTCATGCCTGGAGAATTCCATGGACAGAGAAGCCTAGTGGGCTACAGTCGGTAGCATTGCAAAGAGTCAGGCACCACTGAAGAGACTCAGCACACCACACGCTAGTGTCCATCTAGCTGTGTGCAAATAAGTCTAACTGTTTACAAATGGACAGGTTTCTGCATTCAGGCCCCTACGTGTTTACTTTTAAAGCATTTGTTTAAACCTATTAAGTTCAGGGATTCTGCCAAAGTTGCTTACAAAAACATCAAACCCAAGTTTAATATTCTTACAGAGAAGGAACATATTGACTCACATAATGGAACAGTACTGAGGTTTCAAGTGTGGCTTAATTTAAGACCCAGAGCATGTACCTAGGATCCATCCATTAGCTCTACAGTCCCAAGGCTTTCCTGATAATACAAATCAATTGCCACAACTGGATACCCTTAGCCCTGATTGGCCTGCCTGGAGTCATGTGACCTGCTTGGATCAAGCAGGAAGCTGAGGTAAGCAGCACACTGTCCTCTGTGGGAAGTAACAGGACCTCAGTCTCTAAGGTCTCAGTAATCACTTCCCCTGCTCCACCTATTTTCTGACTTAATAAAACAAATGAATTCAGAGCATTTCAGTTTTGCATTAAGGAAAGAATATATCTTTAAAAATAAGCAAAAAAACTCTGTGCATTCATTGTCCTTCACATTTACAATGTGAGATAGGTCAGTTCAGTTCAGTCACTCAGTCATGTTTGATTCTTTGTGACCCCATGGACTGCAGCATTCCAGGCTTCCCTGTCCATCTCCAGCTCCCAAAGTTTACTCAAATTCATGTCCATCGAGTTGGTGATGCCATCCAACCATCTCATCCTCTGTCATCCCCTTCTCCTCCTGCCTTCAATCTTTCCCAGCATCAGGGTCTTTTCCAATGAGTCAGTTCTTCTCATGAGGTGGCCAAAGTATTGGAGTTTCAGCTTCAGCATCAGTCCTTCCAATGAACACCCAAGACTGATCTCCTTTCGGATGGACTGGTTGGATCTCCTTGCAGTTCAAGGGACTCTCAAGAGGCTTCTCTAACACCACAGTTCAAAAGCATCAGTTCTTCAGCTCTCAGCTTTCTGTATGGTCCAACTCTCACATCCATACATGACTACCAGAAAAACTATAGCTTTGACTAGATGGACCTTTGTCGGTAAAGTAATGTCTCTGCTTTTTAATATGCTGTCTAGGTTTGTCACGGCTTTTCTTCCAAGGAGCAAATGTCTTAATTTCATGGCTGCAATCACCATCTGCAGTGATTTTGGAGCCCCAAAAAATAAAGTTTCCCACTATTTCTATTGTTTCTCCACCTATTTGCCATGATCTCAGTTTTCTGAATGTTGAGTTTTAAGCCAAATTTTTCACTTTTTTGAAATAGGTCATGCCCCTCAAAATAGGAGCTTTATCAAGCCAGTATGTGCACAGTCTTCAGGTGATTTTTTCAAAAGACTTCAATTTTAACTGTCTTATCAGACACACAGGAAAAACAATTCATTACCAGAACATGTTTGCCAATTTTACTGTTTCCTTTCCAGTAGTTTTTCTTTTTTTAAGTGATACCTTATATGAAGAAATGAGGCTCCCATCCAATACTGAAAGCTCACTTTGCATTAAGCTTTGGTAACGTCGGAGAATCCACACTACTAGGTCAGTGGCCCTTTGAGAATAACAGTAAGTCTTGTTCACAGCTGAGTATTCAGGACCTACTACAGTGCCTAGGACATACAAAAATGTTCTTTTAATGCTTAATAAATGAATGAATGAATGATAATAGTCAATATTTAGGACTTACTGTCAGAAACTACTCTAAGGGTTTTATATTTATTAAGTCAGTCTTTGTAAAAAGCTTTTGGGGCAGATACAGCTATTATTTGCATTTATCAGATCAGAAATCTCTCATACATAGTAGGTGATGAAATTATGTTCTATTTTTGTTTGCTTAATTTTTAAATTTTTAAAAATGTTACTTAAGTATAGTTGATTTCCAATGTGTTCATGTCTTCTGTATAGCAAAGTTATAAGTATACAACTGTACACTGTATGCCTTACTTTTTAGTGATGGCCAAACAAAATGGTTGAGAGGCTGTACTAGGGGCCAGCAGTTTTCAGCTCTTACACTGAGCTTGGAGGTTTGTTCTAAGAAAACCTCACCAAGAAAGCCCCAGTGGTCTCAGAGGACACCCCTAAAATAAAATAGGAAGAAGACTGCTGAAGCTAAACCAAGTGAGGGCAACCAAGTTACCTGCAGTAGAAATCTAGAGTGCTCAGAGTTGACTTTTGTAGTTAGTTTTCCTTTTTTTTTTTAAACAAGTTATACCTTAAATATCTCTTCTTATAGATGTTTCTTTTAACTGTTACTTTACCTTTTATATAAGTTGTATATTTCATTTTAAAAAATATTGGTTTCTTTGTTTTAAGAAATGCAAAGGATTTGGAACTAAAACAATGTTCCATTTTCCTCACTTTGGACTCCATTAAATATTCATAGAGTCAGAGATTTTCCTTGACAATGATAACATCTGTCATTTTCTTAGGTCTTATCCTTTCTTTGTAGGAGCTCCACAGGCAACTCCCAAAGGAAAATTTCCCGAATGGAAACAATGGGAGCTCTCGAAGAGGGGAACAATACCCTTTCTGCGTGGAAATTGAACAGTCTGCATGTGTCCAAAGGAAGTCAATAAAAAACAAAAGCAAGCCCAAGAATTAACCATGAAGTACACCAAAAGCTGTAGTTTATGAAAATAGACTTATCAAACATCTTCAATTTAGAAGCTTAAAATGATTCTGTACATTAAAAAATAAAAAAGGGTAAGGGACACCCAGACCTTCGGTCACCTCCACTCTAGGAATGCTTAGGTTTATTTTTTCATTTTTGTATTCCAAGTCATCTAAAAACATGCTATTTAATGAGAGTTGTGTTCAAACATCTTTTGATATTGATCTCAACATAGTTCCACAGTAATAAGAAAACAAACTCTGTATGATGTCAGTGCCTTTAGACCATGAAATTTTTACACCTTGTTGTATGTCCCTGAGTAAGTTCCAGTGTCTCCTGGTTTATAGTGTATGGGAACTTGAATAGAATTTGTATCTTACTTTGTGTGAAAATCATATAAATCTTAGTTATGTTGAATTGGTTCACAGTGCTTTTCAGATCTACTATATCCTTCTAATTTTCTGTCTATTTTTGAGAGTTTGATATTAAAACTCCAACTAAAAATCTTAATTTATCTACTTTAAAAATAATTGTAATATATCGTGGAACTCTATGTAATTTTTTCTGTTTTCCAAGTCTCCTGTAAATATGTTATCATACTTTCATAATTAAAAAAAAGAAAAATGCAAAAGTATAAAAGCATAATTTAGAATGCTTTTAATCCATTCAGTAAAACATCAATTAACTAGGCTATAATTAATTAGAACATTTCATTACCTAAATTTTGCTTTGTTTCTCAAATTTTTTTTTAAAGAAAAGTAGCAATTAAAAATGATATTACAGGTCTCTTTAAAATAGATTGAAAAGACTGTCTAGCAGTTAGCATAAATTCATCTCAATTTTCTATACCTTCGATATTTACAGGCTTGTTCCATTAGAAAAAGATTACTTTTTGAGTAATTACTTTTTTGAGATAAAGCTCAGAATCATCAAAAAAGATTTAATTTGAATCATTATGCTATATTCAAACTGAAACAGAGGAGTGGGCTCATACTTTTATCCATATGTACTTGAGAAAGATTTTAGCAGCAAATTAAAGTTGAGTAAACAGAGTATTCCATGCTTGGGGTAGTCTGCTTAAAATAAGTCAACAGACACTGCTGTACACCAAATCAGATGCGAGGGAGAGAGCTTTCCCCCATCCAGGAGGCCAGGTAAAGCCTCTGCAAAGTAAAAATCGTTCCTTCATGTCCGACTCTTTGCGACCCCATGGACTATAGTCCATGGAATTCTCCAGGCCAGAATACTGGAGTGGGTAGCCTTTCCCTTCTCCAGGGGATCTTCCCAACCCAGGGATCAAACCCAGGTCTCCCACATTGCAGGTGGATTCTTTACCACCTTTAGCTGGTACTTTACTTCCCTTTAGCTCAAAAGGGAAGCCTTTGTAATTGCCTATATGTGGGCCGATCTTTCACACATAGGATTTGGGGCTGCAGTTGCACTTTGCAGAAAGCACAGAAAATTGTACCTTTATTGCTTCAGCCTGAAATAACATATTTCAGTTCCTGCTATAGTCCAGTGGTCAAAGCTAGCCATATTGTTCTGCCCAACTTCAAAGAGGGCTGAGAATGATTATTTTTCATGGGTTAAGGGGGTGCTAGAGAATGAGTGATATTGATGAGCCCCAGTAATGACAACCATGGTGCAATAAGCAGATGTAGTGGGCCCAACTGAAACCATTAGATGGCATTCCCAGGGCTTCAAAGAGTTCTGGTACTAAATCTTTTATGTCTCAGTTCAGAAAGAATTCAGCGAGAGGCAAAATGATAGATATGAATATTAGAACAGGACGCTTGTGAGACTTACAAGCAGGTGGGTGAGAGAATGTCTCCTCAAGAACTTAGTGGGTTACAGGTTTGTAATCAAAGGAAAAGTGGGGAAGGGGAAAGACCACCTTCTTTCTCATTTTTGAGTAGACATCTTGCTTTCATCATCAGCAACTCCTCCAGGTTGGGCAGTGGAATTTTCTCAATTCTATGTGGTCAACTCTGGACTATCATGGCACTATGGAAATATTATTTAAAGTCTCAGTACAATGAGAGGGCCTTTACTTTGAAATGTCACCTTGCCAAAGAACTAAACAGACATTTCTCCAAGGAAGACATACAAATGGCAAAAAAACACATGAAAAGATGCTCAACATCACTCATTATCAGAGAAATGCAAATCAAAACCACAATGAGGTACTATTACATGCCAGTGAGGATGGCTGCTATCCAAAAGTCTACAAGCAATAAATGCTGGAGAGGGTGTGGAGAAAAGGGAACCCTCTTACACTGTTGGTGGGAATGCAAATAAGTACAACCGCTATGGAAAACAGTGTGGAGATTTCTTAAAAAGCTGGAAATAGAACTGCCATATGACCCAGCAATCCCACTTCTGGGCATACACACTGAGGAAACCAGATCTGAAAGAGACACGTGCACCCCAATGTTCATCGCAGCACTGTTTATAATAGCCAGGACATGGAAGCAACCCAGATGCCCATCAGCAGACAAATGGATGAGGAAGCTGTGGTACATATACACCATGGAATATTACTCAGCCATTAAAAAGAATTCATTTGAATCAGTTCTAATGAGATGGATGAAAGTGGAGCCCATTATACAGAGTGAAGTAAGCCAGAAAGATAAAGACCATTACAGTATACTAACACATATATATGGAATTTAGAAAGATGGTAATGATAACCCTATATGCAAAACAGAAAAAGAGACTCAGATGTATAGAACAGACTTGTGGACTCTGTGGGAGAAGGCGAGGGTGGGATGTTTCAAGAGAACAGCATTGAAACATGTATATTATCTAGGGTGAAACAGATCACCAGCCCAGGTTGGGTGCATGAGACAAGTGCTTGGGCCTGGTGCACTGGGAAGACCCAGAGGGATCGGGTGGAGAGGGAGGTGGGAGGGGGGACCGGGATGGGGAATACATGTAAATCCATGGCTAATTCATTTCAATGTATGACAAAAACCACTGCAATGTTGTAAAGTAATTAGCCTCCAACTAATAAAAATAAATGGAAAAAAAAGAAATGTCACCTTGCCATAATTATTGCTTTTTATGTGTGTAGAGAGCATATCCTGCATGCATGCTCAGCCAGTCCGTCGTGTCTGACTGTGACTCCATGGACTGTAGCCTGCCAGGCTCCTCTGCCCATGGAATTTTTAAGGCAAGAATACTGGAGTTGGTTGCTATTTCCTCCTCTGGGGAGCTTCCCAACCCAGGGGTGGAACCCAAGTCTCTTGCGTCTCCTCCACTGGCAGGCGGATTCTTTAGCACTGCACCAGAGGGCATGTTTGTAGGGGTCATTAACTTACTGAGCTCACTGCGCATGATGTGGTCTCTGCCACCATTGTTTTATTGTTTGGGGGCATGCTTCTGCTGCATGGTTTTGTTGCTAAGCAAGCCTATCTGGTTTTGTGGTTAAGCAAACCTGCTTTTTTCAGTGATCATTAACTTAGAAAGGTCACCCATATTTTTTCTACCTACAATCCCCTAGTGGGATTAACTATTTAATCACCTACTCTCTCCCTTTACTCTGTCCCTATCACAACCAGTAGTCTGTATTTCTGCTCTAATTTCTCCTTGTGCAACTGGATGAGGAAGTCAGACTTCTATGAGTCCTGGAACCCTAATTTTAAGACAGAGGAGGCTGTGTGAAATTCTTCAAACCAGGCTTATCACTCAAAAATCAGATCCTGCATTTTAATCCCCACTTGATTCTCTGTGCCTGCCTTCAGCTGGTCAGGACCCACAGGAGACAAAGCGGAGTGATTGGCGTCCTCCCGAAAGTCCACATCTGGCAAAAATACAGAGTGGAGTCAGACTTAGAGAACGGACTTATGTTACCAGGGAGAAGGGTGGAGAGAAGGGATGGTTAGGGAGTTTGGGACCAACACGTACACACTGGTATATTTAAAACAGGTAACAAACAAAGTCCTATTGTACAGCACGGGGAATGCTGCTCAATGTTATGTGGCAGCCGGGATGGGAGGAGAGGATGGGGGAGAATGATACACGTGTATGTGTGGCTGAGTCCCTTCACAGTCACCTGAAACTGTCACAACACTGCTGAGCAGCTGTACCCCAATATGGGCTTCCCTGGTGGCTCAGCAAGAAAGAATCCACCCGCCAATGCCTGCCAATGCAGGAGATGTGAGTTCGATCCCTGAGTTGGGGAGAACCTCTGGAGAAGGAAATGGCAACCCACTCTAGTATTCTTGCCTAGAAAATTCCACAGACAAAGGAGCCTGGCCGGCTACAGTCCATGGGATGGCAAAAAAGTCAAACATGATTTAGGAAGGAACTAAACAAGCAGTAACAATATCCCCATACAAAGTAAAAAGTTTAAAAAAGATACAATGCATAACTAACAAGGACCTACTCTAAGCACTTGGAACTCTACTCAATAGTATGTGGCAGCCTGGATGGGAGGAGAATGGAGCCATATATATGTAAGACTGAGTCTCTTTACTGTCCACCTAAGACTACCACAACATTGTTAATCAGCCAGAGTCTGATAAAATTAAAATATTTTTTTAAAATGTAGAGAGAGGTGCTATTGGACGTGGAAGGTTCTTCACCCCATCCAAGGTTGTGTGTTATGAGTAAGGATTAATAGTTCACATTTCTGAGAAGAAAATGAAACTGTTCAATAGCAAACTGTCACCTGTGCCCACCCCTTCTGTCCCCAGTATGCATCCTGCATGGGAAGAACAGAAGTGTTGACACATAACTCATCCAAACAGCCTCCAGATGTACAGTCTTATTACAAATTCCCACAAGATACTCTGGAGAAATAATCCATCTTCCAGTCCAATGGGACATGAAGCAGGAAATCAGGAAACGCAGGTAGAAAGGGTACTGAGTTGATGAGAGGACCCCTTTGCTTAAAAATGTACCTGCATAAGTCAACAATTGGAAATTCTCTTACACTTGGTATACTTTGTTGGGGTCAATAGTGTCATTAGAGGTTATTTTCTCTCTGCATTCTGCTCTAAATTCTTTTCCTTGAAGTTCTTCCATTTTTCCTTTTTACAGTAGAAGATGGCTATATTTCTAAGGTTTAGAGAAGAAACAAGACATTTCCCATGTCAGAAAAGAGTGCTGCAACTGGGGAAACAACATTTACTGCAATAATTCAGTTATGTTCAGTAACTCATGTTCCTTTTATAGAAAATCTTAGCTTTCCAAGATACAAAACATTAGGGTTACAACTAAGTTTAAAAAAAAAATAGTAAATGTAGACAAGCCCCTAGAAGCTATTTTTAAATTTTTTTGTTCATTTATAACTTATTTTTAATTGGAGGATCATTGCATTACAAGATTGTGTTAGGTTTTTGTTGCTCAACAATGTAAATCAGCTGCAATATAAGTATACATATATCCCCTCTCTCTTGACCCTCCTCAGAGGATACTTTACCAACATATTAACCAGCTTTGTCTTTGGATGATGAGATTTCAAGTGATTTCCTGGGCTAATGGTGCCAGGTTCCTTAGAGTGATCTACATTTTACTCTGTGGGGCCCTGATAAGCTGTCTGGGAAATCAGTTTCTCTTTAAGCGTCTCCTTTGACCCTGAAGCCTCTCTTCCTCTTGTTTTGCTTTTCAACTTCATTGAGGAATATTTGACAACTGAAATTGTAATATATTTGCACAATATAAGGATTTGATATACATATATACTGTAAAATTATTCTCATTTTTGAGCTAATTAAAACACCTATTACCTCACATATTTACTCTTTTTTTTATTCAACTAATTTAAACTTTAAAAAAAAAAAGTTTACTCATTTCCCCCTTTTCTGGCAGCCAGCAATCTGTTCTCTACACCTATGATCTTGGTTTTGTTTGCTTTGAGATTCCACATATTAGAGAGATCGTGCAGTATTTGTCTTACTCTGACTTATTTCCCTTAGCATGTCATCAAGATCTAGCCACGTGTTACACACAAATGGCAAAATTCTATTTCTTTTTATGACTGGATGAATTCCATTGTATATATCCACACCATTTCTTTGTTTGTCCACTGATGGGCATTTAGGTTGTTTCCATATCTTTACTATTTTAAATAATGCTGCAATGAACATGGGGAAGCAAATATCTTATCGAGTTAGTGTTTTCATTTTATTCAGATAAATACCCAGAAGTGAAATTGCGGGATCATATGGCAGTTCTATTTTTTTCTTTTGTGAGGAACTGCAACACTGTTTTTCATACTGACTGAACCAGGTTACATTCCCACCTAGATTGTGCCAAGTGTTCCCTCTTTTCACATCCTTGCCAACACGTGTTATTCTCGGAGGGACCTGCTCCGTGTGTACACCCACGAGAGGAAGAAAATTCAGGAGCTTCCCATGTCACTCTCTTGGTCTGAAGTGAATCAAATTCTCTCTTAGTATCGGAGTCTTCGATCTTTCAAATGAAAATAAATGTGTTTATTATAATCAAGTAAGAATTTCAGTTATTTGTGTTGATAGAAAAGTTTCTACATTGATTTGGTACTCCTTGTTACTAAAATTACAACTACAATATTTTTTGTTATAAGCTGAATGTGTCTCTCCAAAATTGCATGCATTAAAGCCCGAACGCCCATGAGGTTCTGTTTGGAGACAGGGTCTTCAGGAGATAATCGATTTTAAATGCAGTCAGAAGGGTTAGTAGGATTGATATCCTTACAGAAAAACCTCAGGAAAACTGTCTCCTTCTTCCCTTCCTCACAGACACACTAAAGAAAGACCATGTGAGACGATATCAAGAAGGTAACCGTCTGCAAACCAGAAAGAGAGCTCTCCTTAGGAACCAAATTAGCCCATATCTTGATCTTGGAATTCTCAGACTCCAGAACTGTGGGAAAATTGATCTATGTTTTTTAAGCCACCTAGTCTCTGATATTTTGTTATTGCAGCCTGAGCAGGCTAAAACAAATTGCTTCTACCTAGTTTTTTGTCTTGTAAATTCTTCTTCAAGGAGTATGCACTTCTTCTGTGGAGGTTATTAGTTCTGTTCATTGACTATTTCTGGCTCTCTGCTTTCTGAGCCCATAGAGTATTGCACTCTTTTATCTAGCTCCACTTTCATCCATCTCATTAGAACTGATTCAAATGAATTCTTTTTAATGGCTGAGTAATATTCCATGGTGTATATGTACCACAGCTTCCTCATCCATTCGTCTGCTGATGGGCATCTGGGTTGCTTCCATGTCCTGGCTATTATAAACAGTGCTGCGATGAACATTGGGGTGCACGTGTCTCTTTCAGATCTGGTTTCCTTGGTGTGTATGCCCAGAAGTGGGATTGCTGGGTCATATGGCAAAGACAGCCCTCAGATTGGGAGAAAATAATAGCAAACGAAGCAACAGACAAAGGATTAATCTCAAAAATATACAAGCAACTCCTCCAGCTCAACTCCAGAATAATAAATGACCCAATCAAAAAATGGGCCAAAGAACTCAACAGACATTTCTCCAAGGAAGACATACAGATGGCTAACAAACACATGAAAAGATGCTCAACATCACTCATTATCAGAGAAATGCAAATCAAAACCACAATGAGGTACCATTATACGCCAGTTTATCTACTTTGAAGTTTAGCAGAGCCATGGGACTATCTGGCCAAACAAAAACAGGCTGACCATGATATACTTCATTCTCTTTCCTCAGCTGATGTGATTCTAGAACCTGGAAGCACGTGATGTTGGCATAGTGTTTCTATCATCCAGGGTCTTTAAGTGACTATGTTTAGCAGAGACTTTCTACCTAATGGTCACTGCTTGAGAAATAAATCCGTGCTTTCTGGTTATTTTTTCCTGCTGCATAGAAAAGCCTGTCTTGACTGGTATAGCTTCACCATTTTTATTCAATATAGTTTTGGAAGTCCTAGCCATGACAATCAGAGAAGAAAAGGAAATAAAAGGAATACAAATTGGAAAAGAAAAGGAAAAACATCACTATTTGCAGGTGACATGATATCACACTACAAATCCTAAAGATGCTATCAGAAAATTTCTAAAGCTCCTCAATGAATTCAGTAAAGTTGCAGGATATAAAATTAATGCAACAGAAATCTCTTGCATTGCTACAAACTAACAATGAAAGATCAGCAAGAGAAATTAAGGAGACAATTCCATTTATTCTCACATCAAAAAGAATAAAATACTTAACACATAAACTTACCTAAGAAAAGTCTTAGGTAAGTCTTAGTGGTAAAGAAGTCTTAGTGGTAAAGAACCCGCCTGCCAAAGCAGGCTACAGGTAACAGGCCCGGGTTTGATCTCTGGGTTGGGAAGATTCTCCTGGAGGAGGGCCTAGCAACTTACTCCAATATTCTTGCCTGGGAAATCCCACGAACAGAGGAACCTAGCAGGCTACAGTCCACTGTGTTCCACAGTCGGACGCAGCTGAAGCGACTTAGGACATGCACGCAAGGAAACAAAAGACCTGTACTCTGAAACTTTAAACCTTTCAAAATTTAAATATCTGTTTTTTCATGGTATTAGACTTTACTTAGAATAAATTTTCATTAAATTGTCATCTACTTTGTGGGGTCAATGAACACTAAACTATACCCCCAATGCAAACACTTGTTATATTGCTCTGTCTTCAGTTATTAATAGTTTTATTCTTTTGAACCCAATTATTTCTATCTCTGTGCATCCTATTGCTAAATGATCATACCCGTGAAAATGATAGCTCATTAAGAATTTTTTATCAGGAGTAGCTTAACAATCTGGGATCCTGAATTGCTAGATAACTGAATTCTTGAAGGACAGGAGACAGATGAGGACACTGGATTAGCTGCACAGTGGAGGGTTTTGGACAGAAGGGCATGAATCTTCTAGAAATAAAAAGTGAAAGTAATACAAAAAGAAAATGAGAACGTCTTCACAATGTTTTTACTCAGAAAATACTCCAAGCCACTCCAAAAGAATGTAGTGAGTTCTTTTCTCTATGGGAAATTGGAAGTGTGAAAATTTTAGTCACTCAGTGATGTCTGACTTTTTGGGGCCCCATGGACTGTAGCCCACCAAGCTCCTCTGTCCATGGAATTTTTCAGGCAAGAATACTGGAGTGAGTAGTCATTCCCTTTTTCAGGGGATCTTCCCAACCCAGGGACTGAACCCGGGTGTCCTGCATTGCTGGCAGATTCTTTACTGTCTGAGCCACCAGGAAAGTCCCTATCCCTATGTGAATTACTTTCTTATGAATCAGGAAAAGCTGGAGGAAGAAATGGGGTGTGAAATGTACCAATTAGAGGAAGAAGGCTGGATAGCAGTGGGAAAATGGAAATGCTTCTATACGTCACAAGGTATAGTTACAGGACCCTCATCAGAAACACAATTCCCTCTGAATTCAGCACTCCTTGTTACACATACAGTATGAATAGAATATTGAGCACTATTTCCAGAAGCATAGCCTGTTATAAAAATGGCAGCAGTGAAAGAAATGGGGACAGCAGGAGCAGTCATGAAAGTGCTCGAGGAGTACCATAACACATCCTTTTCCATTAAAAGTAAATGCTTCTCATAAAAATGCACTGCTTCACAGTAACTACTCTGTTTTGCAGCTTCTGTGACTCAGACTTGGCCTATCAAGTGTATAAGAGTGGATAATAATGTGTCTTGCTAATTACCATCTTATCCAACTGGCATGCAGCCTGGATGGAAAAAAATTACAGTTTGTATCTCCCTATAAAAAGTTGATCTCCCCACAAATGTTTTCTAAAATATAACATTCCCTTCTTTATTTCCAAAGAATATGAAAGATGACAAGATACTCTTGCATCTCTCACTTCTACTGACAGGATTCCATACTAATTCCTTTGTAGGGATGCCCATGGTTATTGAAATGAAGAGCCAAATGGATCTTCAAATATGACAATGTTAGGAATATCCTAGAATATTTGAATAAGATTAGTTCTTCTTCTCCCTCCAGTTTCTCCATCTTTCTCACTCCACTACTCCTAAAACATGAGTTCTTTGACTTCTTTGTGACATCCAGGCCAAGAGCCCTTATATTTTCTCTGAATCAGCCCTCTCCTGTCATCATGTCCTTCCCTCTCCATCTCAGACAGCAGGGTCCATCACCTCAAGCAGAATCTAGCCAGTATCCCCAAAGCCTTTGTGCCACTGTTTTTCCAATGTACTCATCTATCAATAGTATATCAGACTCAATTAGCAAACACCTATTCACAATGGCATAAATGATAAGGTAATTATCCCACATAACAAGAATACCTCTGGTTCAATCTTGTTAACAAAAACCAAGTTCTGTCTTTCAACCCTGCATCTTTATATGTCATCTTGCCTTCAGACCATTTCACCAAGCCTCACCTGCAGGACAGCACCCCACGGTAGAAAATTGACCATCTTTTCCTCTTTTTAGAAGCAGAAAAACATTTTCCTGTCTGTGGATTCTACCTTCTTGCCTAGAATTCCATTACATGTTCATACCCTTGCCCAAATCAGGCATTGATAAGGGACCACCAAGGTTGGCTTAGACTAATCAGGACCAACTTCCCTTAAAGAACACATCTAAACTGAGGTGATGCATGCGTGCATGTTCAGTCGTATCTGACTCTTTTCCAGCCTGTGGACTGGGGCCCACCATGCTCCTCTGTCTATGGAATGGGTTGCAATTTCCTACTCCAAGGGATATTTCTGACCCAGGAATTGAACCTGTGTCTCTTGCATCTCCTGCATTGGCAGGTGGATTCTTTACCACTGAGCCACTTGAGACTGAGAAGAGTGGTCACATAAATAAAGCAGGGCTCTGTTAGGAAGGAGGAAGGGAGAATAGTGAGCATGATGTAAGCAATTAATCATGTTTGAATTTTAGGGCAGTCTCACCATCCACCATTACTACAGCCTGACACCAGGCTCTGCTGGAAAAATCATGCACATATAAGGAATTCACATTCCTGACATTTTGACAAGCTGGACACTAATACTTCCTGACAGCTCATCTAGTCTTTGCTCTATGTGTCCCTGGTCTATCCCAGAGGGGATAGTCTAACCTTCATGTTGCTTCACACACTAACACTCACATGTCCCTCTCACTCTCTGAAAGTTACAGGGAAATTTGGTGTCATCACAAGAGCTCTATGAATTTTCTAAACCAGTTCTGCAAATGTACTTGCATCTGCCCCAAGCTGTTTCTTCTTCCTTCCTGTGACAACAGAAAAGTTGTTCCTGATCCTAAATAGAGTCAAACCTTTTACATCTATCATTGATTCTGTCCCTTCTCCCTTTTCCAGGGTCCTTCTGCCAATAGGCCCCCTCTTTACCCTATTTCCAATCTCTCCTTCACTGCAAACTTAATCTTACCAATGTGTAGGGAGAGGCAAGCCAGCTGTTAGATGGGTGATTTATGGTGGTTTTGTTTGGTGTCAAAATATTTCTCTTCTGAACTATGTTTCCTTTTGTGATCCTGAAGGAAGTCTTTGCAATTCAACATTTGTTTGTCTAGTCTTATAAATAAAGAGGGCTTAAAAAAAAAATCTTCAATGCTTTCAAACTGTAGTGCTGGAGAAGACTCTTGAGAGTCCCTTGGACTGCAAGGAGATCAACCCAGTCAATCCTAAAGGAAATCAACCTTAAACATTCATTGGAAGGACTGATGCTGAAGCTGAAGCTCCAGTACTTTGGCCACCTGATGCAAAGAGCTGACTCATTGGAGAAGACTGATGCTGGGAAAGATTGAGGGCAGAAGGACAAGGGGGTGACAGAGGATTAGATGGTTGGATGTTGGATGGCATCACTGACCCAGTGGACACGAGTTTGAGCAAACTCAGGGAAATAGAAGGGCAGAGAAGCCTGGCATGCTGCAGTCCATGGGGTCACAAAGAGTCAGATACAACTTAGGGACTGAACAATGACAACAGCAAAAACTCTATCAGCATGCTTATCTCTCAATTTTTTAAAAGAAAAAACTCCCATTGTACCCCATATTCCCATCCTTGAAATTCATGGAGCAAAACATTTTAAAGAGCTTTTATATAAAGTACTTGCTAGCATAAGGGAGGGGAGAAGGGTAATTAATGAAGAGGAGGAAATAATCTGATAAAAACAAACACAGTTAATATTGAGAGAAGTACCTCCTGGAATTATTTGTCTCAAAAAATGTCTTTCAGTAGAAGAAAAGGCACACCCAAAGAAATAATGAATTCCGTAGCACGTGTAGCTCCCTTTGTTCTCTGTGTTCCTGGCTCCTTCTTTTGCTTGGCAAATTCCTTCACTCTATTCAAGACTCTGATCAGATCTTAATGTCCCAGCAAACTGTTGGTTTGCACCCTCAAGAACTCCCCAGGAGATAGGGATGTTCACCATATCCCTATGTTTTAGTTGCTGCCAACATTAGACTATGAACTCCTCAGTGATACATTCCTACTCCTAAAACTACACATAATACTGTACACATCTAGATTTACATCTGGTACAGAGATATTTATTGACTAAATAATATGGATATTAATAAAAAAAAGAGTTCCCCAGGTGAAATTCAAAACTGGACCCTGCACATGGAGGGCACAAAGATACCAAATAAAGAGGCAGACCCCTTCTGATTGGTAGATGGCAAGTTTGATAAGGGCTTCCCTGGTAGTTTAGCTGCGAAAGAATCCACCTGCAATGCAGGAGACCCCAGTTCAATTCCTAGGTCAGGAAGATCCCCTGGAGAAAGGATAGGCTACCCACTCCAGTGTTCTTTTGGCTTCCCTCAGCCCAAAGAATTGGTAAAGGATTCACCTGCAATGCGGGAGACCTGGGTTCGATCTCTGGTCTAGGAAGATCCCCTGGAGGAGGACATGGCAACCCACTCCGGTACTCTTGCCTGGAGAATCCCCATGGACAGAGAAGCCTGGCAGAGTACAGTCCATGGGGTCATAAAAAGTTGAACATGACTGGGCGACAAAGCACAGCACAGGTTTGATAAGCAAGGAAACTTATATATGTCTTGTCTTGAGTAGTGGTAACACAAGTAGATCTCTGCACCTGTTCTCCAGAATCTTAAGGGTTTATACAGAAGCCTTAACAGAGTTCAGCAGGTATTCAGTCCAGATGGTCTCAACATCACCTAACTCTCTCAAGGATGCATCCTTGAAGTAGCACCTAACGTGGGAACTGTGGGCAGAACACACAACCCAAGGACAGGTGACAAGGGGAGGAGCCTCTGGTTGGCTGGGTCCAGTTGCTGAATCAACTGGCAGTCACGTCCTCTCTAAGATCCCCGGCAACACAAAACTTCCTTGACACTCCCCTCTGAGGACAAGGGCAAACATCTAAGTCTTTGGTTCCTATATTAATCTCCTTGTAGACATGATGTCAATATTTGCTCTTCTGTGGTTATTTTCCCCCATTGGCTGTGAGCTTCTTAAAAGCTGAGAAATGTTTGCATTCTCATTGCACACATATCTTAATTTTTCTCACACAGTATGAGATCGACAACTGTTTGTGAGTTATGGTGGCGATTCTATTAAGAATACAACATGTTTTACAAGAAATGACAGCTTACATTTTCCCCCATGGCTAACAGAAAGATTACAAAAAAGACCAGGAGAATTTGTGTTTTTTTTTTTTTTAAGAAATGGGGGAACTAAGATCTTGCCTGTCACCTGGTATGGCTTAAAAAAAGGGAGGAGGGGAAATCTAAGATCTCTGCTTCTAACACTTTAGTAAAGAAATGTGACAGAATCCAAAGGTAGCCCCTGGCATAATTGCAAAAACCACATTAAGGTGCTAAAACATTCACCTGAAATTGCAGTGAAATTAGAAATTCAGGGATTTTTTTTTTTAATGGCTGGAATAACTGAAAAACTGTAATAAAAAACCTGATGTGGTCATGAAACAAAAAAGAGCCTTAAAACTGCCTTATTAACAGCATAGAATGTTAAACAGTTTAAACATTAACTCTTTGCTGCAGGGGGTGTCAAAGGCAAGAGATCTTGTAATGCTAATTGCTAAAATACTCTTAATTTGTTTCCAACTATTTGAAATAGCTCTGAATCACTGCTCTATCTTTGATCAAGGCAAAGAAAAAAAAGCCATGAATGTTAAAATCATTAAGTATGCCCAGGGCCCAACAAAGGGCACATATGTTAAAGTTTTTAAAGCACCACCCAAAATTAAAAACTCGACTGTTGGCAGAGACTTTAATTGATAATGAATGTAAAGATGGACTTGTCTCTTCCATCTGTTACTCCTGGTATATGGATCTCATCATTACTCACTTTAATTTTACAGAAATTTCAAGATCGTATTTTTCTCACTTGAATGTTGAAAATATTTTAAGACCATTCTCTATTTTCATTTCAGTAGCTGAGTTGCTCATTTATGTCATTTTAAAAGATACACCTAGAAGAAGATGCTGTGAAAGTGCTGTACTCAATATACCAGCAAATTTGGAAAACTCAGCAGTGCCCACAGGACTGGAAAAAGTTTTCATTCCAATCCCAAAGAAAGGCAATGCCAAAGGACGTTCAAACTACTGCACAACTGAACGAATTTCACACGCTAGCAAGGTAATGTTCAAAACCATTCAAGCTAGGCTTCACCTGTATGTGAACCTAGAACTTCCAGATGTACAAGCTGGATTTAGAAAAGGCAGAGGAACCAGAGATCAAACTGCCAACATCCACTGGATCATAGAAGAAGCAAGGGAATTCCAGAAAAATATCTACTTCTGCTTTCATTGACTACACTAAAGCCTTTGACTGCGTCGATCACAACTAACGTGGATTCTTTACCACTGCACCACCTTGCCTAACATAGTCACGTTAAGCAAAAAAAGAAGAAAATATTTCTTATTTTTATTTTATTCAAAAATTCTAGATATTTTCAGACATTTCTATATTAGCCTAGTGTTTCTTTAAAAAGCTATCCAAGTAATTATTAATGTTTTTAAAGAGAATTTATTTTATCCATAAAATAGGGGTATTTTGGCTCATTGCCCTTTTCTTGTTAAAAAGTTGAAATATAAAAGTTGAAATTTATAAGTAGTAATAATTTGTACCGAAGAAAAACTTCCTAAAAACATCTATGACAAAAACAAACCAAGCTTAATCAGCCAGGATTACACATCACATTTTAATTATCAGAGGAGGATGTTTAGATGGAGCACTTCCAGCTTTATATGTGAAGTGACATGCTGCTTTAATTTCTAATTAATTCCAAAACCACCATTTCAAAAGACCAATCAGCCATTCAGCCATGGAGTTATCAGATCTGATTGTCAATAGACTACAGTTCAGAGCTTCCTAATAAAAAGCAAAATAGAGGAGCATTTATGGAGATCTGCTAGTATTTAAATAATTACAATTGTTAGCAGATTGCTATTTGATTAGCATCCATAGGTTCCTGACTCTGAATACTAATAAAAGGCAGGTTTACCCACGATCTCAAAGTGACCCAGTTACAGCACTCATCTGGAGACCAGATATCTAATTAGTTGACTGATCAGACTGTTATAGACACCATGGTTCATACACTTGGCCCCATGTGCCATTAGGTACCATTCTGAGTGTGTGTGGGCACGTACATACATATACATACATAAAATGTCATACTTAATAGTAGTAATAATGGTATCAATAGTAACCACAAATAGGCAGTAAGTATTTTTTAAATGGCCATCACTGTGCTAAGAATCTGACAGGCGTTGCCTTATCTAAAGCTGACTACAGGACTCCAAGGGCTTCCCAGATAGCACAAGCGGTAGAGAAGACACCTGCCCCAATGCAGGAGACACGGTGAGATGTGAGTTCGATCCCTTGGTAGGGAAGATTCCTCAGGAGAAGGAAATGGTAACACGCTCCAGTATTCTTGCCTGGGGAATCCCCTGGACAGAGGCGCCTGGGGGATACAGTCTATGGGATCACAAAGAACGGGACACAACTGAGCGACTGGGCACACAGCACAGGGTAGGGATTTCCCTGGTGGTCCAGTGGTTAAGACTCTGTGCTTTCACTGCAGTGGGTATGGGTTCAATCCCTGATCGGGGAACTAAGATCCCACAAGATGCCATACATCTTAAAAATTTTTTTTAAGTTTATTGCAATTCTGCAGGGTAGCCACTTTAGTTATTTTCATCCTCCAGGTGAGGAATCAAAGGCTTTCAAGGGTTAAAAAATGTCAGAGCTAAAAATTGGCTGAGATGTGGCCCACACCTCAGTCTAGGAACTCACTCACTAAGCTTAGTGTAGAAAATCATCACCAAAATCATCACCAAAATAGTGGCAGCTATTGCATATAAATTTACTGTCTGTCTCTCTCTCTCTCTGCATGAGCTGGAATTTTCATATTCTCCTGCCCAAAGATTTTGGAACTCCTAGCTCTGTAGTCCTTCTGACTTTGTGACTTAGGCTTTTGCTCCCATACTTTCAAACTGAGATGCAATTACACCAGCTTCCCTGGTTTTCCCACTTGCAGTTATTGTGGGACCTCAAATCCTCCATAATAGGTGAACCAATTCCCATCATAAATCAAAGTGTCTCTTTCTCTTCCTACTTTGTTAAATATTTTAAACATTTTATTTTATATCGACATTTCATATTTTGTTATTTATCATGTTATTCATATATGTAGAATGTCTACATTATTAATATAAAAAACAAGGATTCTAGCAATTATTTTTGGTGTTGTAGACTTTTAAATAAATCACATAAATCAAGCCATGTCTGAGGAAGTGACTGACTGTTCTTCTGAAATATTAAGCCAGTGGTTGATGAGTCTCCTCTTCAATTAGGGATAGAATTAGGGAAGTTGTGGGTATGACCTGCTTTTGATTTCTCAAATGACAGATTATGTTTGTCTCATCTCCCTAATATGAGAAAATACCAAAAAGGCAGAAAGCAGTGATTTTGCTAACAAGTCTTAGACAAAAGGGCAAAGCTAAATTGCTGGGCAAGTTATGTCCACTTGTCTGAAGTCTCGCCATTCATTATAGTCACCAAGTAAAGGAGTGACTTTTGGATGAAAGTATCATTTCCCAAAGATTTCCTATACTAATCTGTTTGGTCTGCTGTGTACAGAAATATATTATCTTTTTTTAAAATTCAGAGAAACAGCTGGGGTTGTACGAGTGAGGTCACAATGCATCAGCACTGCTGGAAAAGCAAAATTAGAGTTTGGGGGATATCAAATAAAAAAGAAAAATCTGTAACATTTACTCTGATGAAGGAGAACTAGTGCAAAAGTAGATCAGTTCAGTCAATTCAGTAGTTCAGTCATGTCCAACTCTTCGCAACCCCATGGACTACAGCATGCCAGGTTTCCCTGTCCATCACCAACTCTATCTCCTCTAAAAGTAGATTAAGTTCAGTTCAGTCGCTCAGTCATGTCCGACTCTTTTCGACCCCATGAATTGCAGTATGCTAGGCCTCCCTGTCCATCACCAACTCCTGGAGTTTACTCAAACTCATGTCCATCAAGTCGGTGATGCCATCCAGCTATCTCATCCTCTGTCATCCCCTTCTCCTCCTGCCCCCAACCCCTCCCAGCATCAGGGTCTTTTCCAATGAGTCAACTCTTCGCATGAGGTGGCCAACGTATTGGAGTTTCAGCTTCAGCATCAGTCCTTCCAATGAACACCCAGGACTGACCTCCTTTAGGATGAACTGGTTGGATCTCTTTGCAGTCCAAGGGACTCTCAAGAGTCTTCTCCAACACCACAGTTCAAAAGCATCAATTTTTCAGTACTCAAAAGTAGATAGAAACTGGCTAACCCAACTCTTACTGGCAAACAGTCCAAGACCTTAAAAGGTGATTCTGTGACCTCTTCGGGAGTGTGGTGAAGTACATATGAGCTCACAGGGAGGTGGTGAGCTACATGTAAGGACTAAATTGACTAAATTTAGGCTTCCATAAAAATGACCCAAGTAACAGATTAAACACAAATTCCTGGAGTTTATCAGGGAATTGTTTTAAGACTTCCCTGTTGGCTCAGATGGTAAAGAATTTGCCTGCAATAGAGACCCGGGTACAATCCCTGGGTTAGGAAGATCCCCTGGAGAAGGGAATGGCAACCAACTCCAGTATTCTTGCCTGGAGAATTCCATGGACTGAGGAGTGTGCTGGGTTACAGTTCATGGGTCGGACATGACTGTGTGACTAACACACACACACACACACACACATACACATACTACATATTTTAAAGGTGCCCCAGCTTTTAAAAATTAATGGAAAGTCAATTTGCAAACATTGTCTTTGCAAGTAAAAATGTCATAATTAAATCAACTTTTAATAAACTAATCTATAACCATCAAATGACATTTCAGCCACAAAACCAAAGAACGTATTCGTTACCTTTAAGCAATCTTGCCACAGAGATACAATAGCCATATTTGAAATAGATAAGATTTAAACAATCTATGAGATATTTTTGTCTTTAAATCAACCAGTTCAACATTTTTTTCAGTCACCTAGCCTACCTAATTGAGCAGCTGTTTTGAGTTATATACACACCGCTTCCATCTCATTTGCAAATGACATAAAACTGAGGAACAGAAGTCAACTGGTATGTGGACTCCATAATGACATATATTCACTATTCATTACTGAACTAATTAGGCTAATTGCCTTCTCAGAAATCTAGACCTGAATATACTGTAAACAGTGACAGTCTATTCCCACATGACTAATGCTACAATTGGACTTTAATCAGCAGTTCCATGATGCTCTCAAATTCAGACCTCAAGTTTGGGCAATCCTTCTGGGCAAAAGCATTAAGAAAGTTATAGGTTTTAACCATGTCCTCTCTAAGGGTTTTTCAACTTTCAGTGGCAACACGGCCTCATGCCAATGGTACGGGAAGAGTCGAAGACCCAGGTCAGTGATTTCCAGTGTCCTTCTTTCCACCAGAATGGGAATCACCCGCAGAACCACCAGACACAACTTTGAAGTCTGCATTCTCACAAACTACACAGGTAATTCTGATGCGAGACAGAACACTGCTCAAGATCCTATTTTAAACTTTGTCACTAAATGTATTGGCCAGCATAGATAAAGGACATAATATCTCACATCTTGGTTTGCCAATCTATATATGGAAATGACATTTGAATCTTCCTTTCTCCTGGAAACATTGGAAAAGTAACATTAGGGAATTACACTTAAAAATTAAAACTGAGGATTATGTTTAAAGAATGGCATAACCAGGTTAGCATTAGAAAAATCTGGATCCAAAACCCAGGCTACTGCTTAGTCAGTGAATTTATATCTCAATTTCATTCCTGCAAAAAGGAGATAATAATGCCAACCTCATAAAATTATATGTCATTAAATTATAAATTATATATTATATGTATATTATATAAATTGTAAATTAACATATAATATCTCATTAAAGGAGATATTATAGGCAAATTGCTATCTTGTGATTGCCACATTGTGAATACTCAAAAAAAAAAGCATAGATATTACTAAGGATGAGGAAAGCTACAAATGTTTTGGGGTTTTGCCAAGTAAGTGGGAGAAATAAAATTACATTGTCATAGCCATTAATATTTTTGGAATGTTTGTTACCAACTGCATATAACTAGCTCCTCCTGGCTGATACAAAAGTCACTTGATGGTGGAATGTTTTACTTTTAAATAAAGGAAATGTTTTATATATAAACTTTGGTCATTATGCATATAAAACTTTTTAAACAGTGAAAAATCTACAAGGAAGATACACACCAATTCTCTACTTATAAATAGTATTTGCAGAGGCAAACATGGAGAGCCCTTGGCAGGAATACATCTCTTGCCAGATGTTCAGTTTCACATTTAACCAGATGCCTTGTTCTTTTTATTTTTCAGTCACAATTCACTTCTAATGTTTATGAAGATGAGATCTTGAGACACGATGAGAGCAGGCCTCTTTCAGTGGACGGTTTGCTGCTATCCTGGCATCCCAAACCCTCTGGACAGCATTCTATCTGCCCAGATCCACCCATACTTCTACTGAGTTAGACACCAGCAGCTCACTCCCCACTTGTCTACCAACCCAGCAGCTCTCAACAGTTCCTCTCTGAGCCTGGGAGGACCCCTTGAGTCTTGTCAACATCTGTCGCTGATGAGGAGTTTGTGTCGAAAGACTCTGCCTAACATGTGTCAAGATGGAAAAGTAATAATAGGAAACCACCAAGAGTAAATCATAAAGGCTATTACTGTTGCAGATCAACACCACTTAGGAAAACAGTAGAGGGTTGAAAGAACACAGAATTTAGAGTCAAATAACAGGAATTTGAAAGGCAGTTCCTCCAGTCCTACCAGTAATGTACCTAACATTTATTGAGCACTCTCTGAGTACATTACATACATCACCTCATTTAACCTTCACAACAACACATGCGATGAATTCTACTCTGCTGTGCTCAGTCGCTTCAGCCATGTCTGACTCTATGCAACCCGTGGACCATAGCCCACCAGGCTCCTCTGTCCAGGGGATTTTCCAGGCAAGAATACTGGAGTGGGTTGCCATGCCCTCCTCCGGGCAATCTTCCTGACCCAGGGATCAAACTCACATCTCCTGTGTCTCCTGCATTTCAGACAGATTCTTTACCATTGAGCCACCAAGGAAGCCCCAGTTCTACTGTATCATTACCCTGTTTTTCTAGATTGGGGAGTTGAGGAAAAATGAGGCATACTACAAACAAAAATGCTGCTTTCAGTCCACCAGTTCCTCTTTTTTAAACTCCTATGATGGTGAGTTCTTCTGTGTATCTGCAAATTATATTCAGGGAGCCAGGAGTCTGAAATGTCCTTGTAATTAATTTTTGGTACAATCAAGGGACAGTGGGTCAATTAGGAAATGCCTACCATCACACAGTGACATTTACTAAAGGTGAAACTTATGACATCAGCAAGTATTAGATAGAATTGGGCAGAACTGGACAGAAAATAAGGCTGCATCATTTTCAGGCTAAAGTGGGTTCATCAGTATCTTCACACTGCATTAAATGAGCATTCCTTCAGAAATTTTCCTCCAAAAGTGTTTCATGAAGATAAAAATAATTTAAATAGCCCTAGATGTCTCAGCCTACCCACCTGAAACCTTCAACAGCGCAAATATCTAAAAGAAAAGGTCCATAACCCTTAACCAGGAATTGCAGGTCTTCACAATGTGCCCCAAACACACCCTTCTGGCCACTCTTAACCATCCCCCCAAGCACGTACACTGACCCTGGGTCACGCAACCTTGTCCCTCTCTTACCAGAGCATGCCTTTGCCGATTTGTTCTTGCTATTTCCTCTACCAAGTATACATCTTTCCTAACCATTGTCTGTCAACACAATATCCATGTATGCTAGTGTGGTATGACTGCTATAACAAAATGTCACAAACTGAGTGGCTAACAATCCCCAGAAATTTATTGTCTCATGATTCTGGAAGCTAGATGTCTCAGATCAAACTGTTAGCAGGGTTGGTTCCTCCTCCAGGTTGTGAGGGAGAATCTGGTCCATGCCTTTCCGCAGCTTCTGGGGGTTTTCTGGCACACCTTTCCTTATAGGCGAATCATCTGGATCCCTGCTTTCACATTCCCATGGCATTCTCTCTGTGTGTCTGTGTCCAGTTTTCCCCTTTTTTATCAAGACGCCAATCTAAGTGGTGTCAGAACCCACCCTACTCTAGTTTGACTTCATCTTAACTAATTACATCTGCAACCACCCTATTTCTAAATAAATTCACATTTTGAGGTACCAAGCCTGATGATTTTAAAATAGCAATTTGGGGAAATACAATTCAATCCATAATACAATTGTTCAATTCTTACATCAAAAATGACCATTTCATTTAAAAATACCTTCTTCCCAAAAAGTCCCCAAATTCCAAGGCAAGATGTAAGTATCTCTCCTCTGGATTTATAGGGGTTTATCACCATTGATGAAACTGAAGCTCCAATACTTTGGCCACTGATGCAAAGAGCTGACACATTAAAAAAAAAAAAAAAAAAACCATGATGCTGGGAAAGATTGAAGGCAGGAGGACAAGGGGATGACAGAGGATGAGATGGTTGGATGGCATCACCAACTCGATGGACATGAGTTTGAGCAAGCTACAGGAGCCGGTGATGGACAGGAAAGCCTGGCGTCCTGCAGTCCATGGGGTCGCAAAGAGTCGGACATGACTGAGTGACTGAACTGAACTGATCACATTGAATGACTTTCAGGTGTCTTATGGTACATCATACCATATGTCCATATGTATGGTTTTTTCCCTGAAGATAGGATTTATGTCTTGCTCATCTTCAAATTCTCTACATGAATAATATCTTGACTTAGTCAGTGCCTAATCCATGCTTGCAGAATAGAACTTTAAACTCTTCTTTGTTTTCATGTAGTCACTTTTTCATTCCTTACTTTTCTACCAAGAAGTCACACCTCAGAGGGTGTTCATTCCCTTGCAATGTACATCACTATGAAGCTGAGTTGGTGACATACATGAAACAACTAATCACATGATGTTTTAGAAACTTTACCATATCAGCACAGACATTTCTCACAAGTAAAACCAGGTCCAGAATACCAGGCTAGTGTCTTACATAGGTAATTATTATTGTTGTTGTTCAGTCGCTAAGTCATGTCCTACTCTGTGGCCCCATGAACTGCAGTATGCCAGGTTTCCCTGTCTTTCACTATCTCCTGGAGTTTGCCCAAACTCATGTCCAGTGAGTCTGTGATGCCATCCAACCACCTCATCCTCTGTCAGCCCCTTCTCTTGCCTTCAGTCTTCATAAATGATGAGTGCCAACATGACATAATAGCAATCTATTGAATGAAATGTATTTTTGAAAGCTTTGATAAGATTCACTGGAATTGAATGATATTGATAAATTCACAGTCCTAACACTATATCATTTACATTCCAATGATGTCATTCCTTGACAAAGCTTTTCAATATTTCTTGTTCTTCAGCTCCCAATCCCTAAAATAAAGGTGAGCATCCATCATGGCTGCCCATCTCAACAGCAATTTGAGATGCTGAATACTTTTAAGAGTGTAGCATGCTTTTAAAAATCACTAAATGCAAAATATAATTTCCATAGCTAAAAGATGTTTGTCATTAGCACCAGTTATTAGTTCATCTATTTTAGTAAAAGTCTTTTCCTTGGAAACTGACTTGGCCTTCATTAAGCACATTGAACCCAAATGAAATTGGGGCCTTGTAATTACCAGGGAAAGGAAAGATCAATTGAACTGATACTGTTCCATAAGGCGGTCCTTTTCATTTCTTTCTTGTGAATCATATGAACTTCAGGGACCGTTCACACCCGTGCTTTTCATTAAGGAAACAGGTAATGCATTCATTTAGCTTTCTCTTTATGACTCAGTCCAGGAAACACTCTGATCTGGCCCCTGGGGTTTTGAAATAAACAAACTACTTTCTCATCAATATTGAGATAACCTCAGAGAAGCTGGGAGATAGGTTTATCCAGCAAAAGAAGAAAACAGAGCATTTTTCAAAGACAAATATATATATAGCTACAGTACGCTGATAGCAGTCATCTGCCAAGGTGTATAGCCCCCCTGGGCTTATAGGCCAGGAGGGCAATTCTGTCTGACACAGTAGCTTCTGGGGTCACTCTGAGACGGAGGCTAAGGACTGTTTGACCACCTGAGTTGGGAATACTGATTCTCACTGTTCTCCTGATACAGGCAGTAAATCACCTATATGTAATGTACCCACATTGTCATTTAACGCATAATTAGTTTCTAACTACAAGCAGAGCAATGCCTGGGACTGGGAGGGAGTGAGGGGCAGAGTGGGACAACATATGTGTGTGTGTGTGTATATTCTCCCATCCCCATAACTAACTACATACTTCTTTCTCTTTCACAATCTTGCTTTATCTAAAATATTCTCAGCATAGCCTTCCTTGTTAACACACTACTCTTTTCTTATAGCTTGATTGAGGTATAATTGGTATAGAAAAAAACTGCATATATTTAATGTATACAATTTGATGAGTTTGGACATATGCATATACCTGTGAGATCATCACTACCATCAAGGTAATAAATATATCCATCACCTTCAAAGGGCTTTGCTAATGGCTCAGACAGTATAGAATCTGCTTGCAATGAGCCCCAGGTTCAATTCCCTAGGTCAAGAAGATCCCCTGGTAAGGGAATGGTCCCCACCACTCCAGTATTCCTGCCTGGGGAAATCCATGGACAGAGGAGCCTGGCAGGCTATAGTCCACAGGGTCACAAAGAGTCGGACATGTCTGAGTGACGAACACAACAACGTTACCTTTAAAATTTTTCTCCTGCCCCTTTGTGGGTTTTTCCTTTGTTGTTTGTGTGTAAGTGTGAGGTAATCACATTTAACATGAGATCTACCCTCTTAACAGAGTTTTTAAGTGTGAAATAGAGTATTGTTACCTTTAGGCAACACATTACTATTAAAAGGTGAAAAGGAGTTAGGTTTGCAGAATGTGCTCAAGGAGAAAGACTTTATCCTGATCTTCCCCCAGCCATGCTTCTGATTGTCATTAACAGATTTTAAACTGTCACTAAGTCAAGTCATCACTGTCCTAAAGAAGCAGAAACTGTAGAAAGCATTCTTTAAAATAAATTTGTATGGGGCTTGCCCGGTGGTCCAGAGGTTAAGAACCTGCTTTGCAATGCAGGGGACATGGGTTCATTCCCTGGTTGGAGAACTAAGTTTCCACAAGCTGCAGAGTAACTAAGTCCATGCACCACAATATAGAGTCATGCACCACAACAGTGAGATCCCTGATAATGCAGCAAAGACCCAAGGCAGCCAAATAAACAAATAAATATTGTTTAAAAGTGACTCTGTATGGGCTCTTGGAACAAACTGAGAACCAAGCTCTCTGGACCCAAAGTCTTACCCTTTCCCAGAAAAGACATTACCTCCAAATGGTATTCATTCAGATTAAGACAGCAGGGGTTTTGTTCATTACAGATAAGCACAAATACTGTGCTACAATTGATGCTTTTGAACTGTGGTGTTGGAGAAGACTCTTGAGAGTCCCTTGGACAGCAAGGAGATCCAACAAGTCAATCCTAAAGGAAGTCAGTCCTGAATATTCATTGGAAGGACTGATGCTGAAGCTGAAACTCTAATACTTTGGCCACCTGATGGGAAGAACTGACTCACTGGAAAAGACCCTGATGCTGGGAAAGATTGAAGGCAGGAGGAGAAGGGGATGACAGAGGATGAGATGGTTGGATGGCATCACCTACTCAATGAACATGAGTTGGAGCAAGCTCCAGTTGGTGATGGACAGGGAAGCCTGGTGTGCTGCAGTCCATGGGGTCACAAAGAGTTGGACACTGCTGAGTGCCTGAACTGAACTGAATCTATACAGTCTATTCTTTGCACATGTTGAAGTCTCTAAATTCCATAAAATCTTGCACACATTGTTCCCACTCTTTCCTGGTCATTCAACCTAATTTTCTCCAAGATTTCCTTTTCTCTAACATAGGAAATGGAGATTGACTCAGTCTGCACACAGACATCAAGCTATTGTCTTTATTATTCTGATTACAATACAAGAATGAATTCAAGTCATCTACCTCTCAGACTCCTGACTCTGTGTTTTAATCCAGCCACCATGTCCTCTTAGGAATGGCTTTGTCATCCCATCTCATGAACTGGCCCTTGGGACTTCCCTGGTCTTCCAGTGGTTAAGACTCTGTGCTCTCAATGCATGGGCTACAAGTTCGCTCTCTTAACTTGGGAAGATCCCACATGCTGCATGGCATAGCTAGGGGAAAAAAAAAAGCAGTAGCCATTCTTGCTGGTAGAGGATTCGCTCTCTTAACTTGGGAAGATCTGACATGCTGCATGGCATAGCTGGAAAGAAAAAAAAAAGCAGTAGCCATTCTTGCTGGTAGAGGATATTGACACATGACAGAAGAGGAAATTTTTTAGTGCAAAAACTAAATCCAGGAAAGGGTGGGACAATTGTCTGGTGACTTGAAGAAAGTAACAACTGAAAGAGATTTTGACTAAGTTTTCAAGCTTAATCTTAATTATGGGAAAATTTCAAATCATTCTAGCTACAAAGTTAGTTTCCTTGGATTGTGTTAGAGGCAGAAAAAGGAATGTGAAAGAGAAAGTTTAAAGGAGGACAAGTGTACAGGAAAGGAAAATGAGGAGAAAGAGCCTGAACCATCCAGTCATTGTTTAATGATAACTCACGGTGCTGCCCATGAGTCACTTATTATATATTTGAAAGAAAATGGAGATTTACTTCGATACCTTCCTACCTAGTTAAAAAGAACATAAGGTACTTTGGAGTTCATCTTAAAACCTTTTGTGTGGATATGATGAACAAAGAAGAGCTATGACTCAGTGATTAACTAGAGGAAATGAGTCATAAGATGGAATATGTAGCTGTTTGAGCTTCCTCACCAAAATCAGCCAATATGACACTCAGTTTGTAAACTTCCTGAACACTATTACTACTGTTCATATATTGATTTTTCAACATAACATACATTTCTTGATCCTGTAACTTTCGATCCAACTTGGTAATGAAATAGACTCTCAAAAACCAAGGGAGATCTTGGTTTTATTTTTTTCTGTCTTTCCTTCCAAGTAAACATCTCCATTGATTATGGAATTTATTCAAATTATAGCAAACTCATAAACACAATTAAATAATCTATGCTCTCATCCTGTGGGGCACAAAAATTCAAATGTATTTAAAAGAAGTTAAATTAACTATTTCAAAAAGCCAGTCATGGCAACTTTGCGCAGCTGCATCATAAAATGCACAATCTCAGGGTCTACAAAATGTTTCACAGTTTATCCAGTGACATACAAAATGCCAAATTTTTCATTTTAAAGGGAAAGATGATGTTAAATTTCCATTGTGTTTGATTCTTTTATGTCCATCCAAACACTTGGGTTTATATTCATAATGAATAAACGTCTCTTTTGAAAGCAAAGTGAGATCCTGAAGATAATGAGAACATATTTTCCTTTTTTTCAGTTTTATTGAAGTATAACTGACAAATAGAACTGCACATAAAGTGTACAACTTGAGGAATTGATAAACTGTATTATATGTTGATAACCATAATCAAGTTAATTAACATATCCATCACCACAAAAAGCTACACTCTGTGGATGTGTGTGTGTGTGTGTGTGTGTGATGAGAATATTAAAGATTTACAAAAATTCTTCAGATTTCAAGTATACAGTATGGTATTATTAACTATAGTCCCATGCTTACATTAGATCTCCAAAACTTGTTCATAACTGGAAGTCTGTACCCTTTGACCAACATCTCCCCACTTCCTTCCCCTACCTCTGACAATCATGCTTCTATTCTACCTTATAAGCTTGATCTCTCTTCCTTTAAGATTCCACATATGAATACGATCATACAGTATTTTTCTTTCTCTTTCTCGTTTATTTCAGTTATAATATTATCTAGGTTTATACATACTGTCACAAATGGCAGATTTGCTTTTTCTGGCTAAATAGTATTTCCCTGACTATATTTAACCACATTTCTTTATCCACTCATCTGTCAAGACATGGAGGTTATTTCATATCTTGCTTATGTGAATAATGCTGGAACAAACATAGAAGTGCTTGTTTTCTTCAGATATAAACTCACTAGTGGGTTTGCTGGATCTTACTGTTATTATATTTTTTTATCTTTTGAGGAAACTGTACTGTTTTCTGTTATCATACCAATTTACATTCTCACCAAGAGTGCATAAGTGTTTTCCCTTTTCTCTTCATCAACACTTGTTATCTCTTGTGTTTTGATAGCAGCCATCCTAAGAGGTGGGCTTCCAAGATGGTACAGTTCTAAAGAATTCACCTGCTAATGCAGGAGGCACAAGAGACACAGGTTTGATCCCTGGGTTGGGAAGATCCACTGGAGGAGGAAGTGACAACCTGCTCTGGTATTCTTGCCTGGTAGACTCCATAGACAGAACCTGGCAGGCTGCAGTCCATGGAGTCACATAGGGTTGGAGATGACTATGCAACTGAGCACACAGCGCACACATCCTAACCTAAGGTGTGAGGTGATACCTCACTGTGGTTTGCATTTTTATTTCCCTAGTGATCAAATTGCCAATATCTGCTGGATCATCGAAAAAGCAAGAGAGTTCCAGAAAAACATCTATTTCTGCTTTATTGACTACACCAAAGCCTTTGACTGTGTGGATCACAATAAACTGTGGAAAATTCTGACAGAGATGGGAATACCAGACCACCTGACCTGCCTCCTGAGAAACCTGTATGCAGGTCAGGAAGCAACAGTTAGAACTGGACATGGAACAACAGACTGGTTCCACATTAGGAAAAGGAGTATGTCAAGGCTGTATGTTGTCACCCTGCTTATTTAACTTATATGCAGAGTACATCATGAGAAATGCTGGGCTGGAGGAAGCATAAGCTGGAATCAAGATTTTCCAGAGAAATATCAATTACCTCAGATATGCAGATGACACCACCCTTATGGCAGAAAGTAAAGAGGAACTAAAAAGGCTCTTGATGAAAGTGAAAGAGGAGAGTGAAAAAGTTGGCTTAAAGCTTAACATTCAGAAAACTAAGATCATGGCATCTGGTCCTATCACCTCATGGGAAATAGATTGGGAGACAGTAGAAACAGTGTCAGACTTTATTTGGGGGGGGGGGCTCCAAAATCACTGCGGATGGTGACTGCAACCATGAAATTAAAAGATGCTTACTCCTTGGAAGGAAAGTTATGACCAATCTAGGTAGCATATTAAAAAGCAGATACATTACTATGCCAACAAAGGTACATCTAATCAAGGCTATTGTTTTTCCACTGGTCATGTATGGATGTGAGAGCAGGACTGTGAAGAAAGCTGAGCACTGAAAAGTTGATGCTTTTAAACTGTGGTGTTGGAGAAGACTTTTGAGAGTCCCTTGGACTGCAAGGAGATCTAACCAGCCCATCCTAAAGGAGGTCAGTCCTGGGTGTTCATTGGAAGGACTGATGCTGAAGCTGAAACTCCAGTACTTTGGCCACCTCATGCGAAGAGTTGACTCATTTGAAAAGACCCTGATGCTGGGAGGGATTGGGGTCAGGAGGAGAAGGCGATGACAGAGGATGAGATGGCTGGATGGCATCACAGACTCGATGGACATAAGTTTGAGTAAACTCCGGAAGTTGGTGATGGACAGGGAGGCCTGGCGTGCTGCGATTCATGGGGTTGCAAAGAGTCGGACATGACTGAGTGACTGAACTGAACTGAACTGAAGTGATTATAAGGTTGAACACCTTTTAATGTATCCGTTGGCCATTTGTATGTCTTCTTTTGAGAAATGTCTACCCCGGTTATTTGCCAAGTTGGATTATTTAGGGTTTTGTTTTTTGTTTTGATATTGAGTTGTTTGGCTGCCTTATACATTTTGTATATTAACCCCTTAAGAGATGTTTATTTGCATTATACGCTGTCTTTAAACTTTTTCAATTGTTTCTTTTGCTGTGTAAACTCTTTTACATTTGATGATGTCTTGCTTGTTTAATTTTTATTTTTGTTGCCTGTGACAAGAAGATTTATCTTTATGTTTTCTGGAATTTTTATGGTTTCAGTCTTACATTTAAGTCTTTAACTCATTATGAGTTAATTTTTGTGAGTGGTATAGGGTAGGGGTCTAGTTTCATTCTTTAGCATATGGCTGTCCAGTTTACCAACACCATTTATTGTAGAGATTGTCCTTTTCCCACCATGTGTTCTTAGAGCTCTTGTCAAAGATTAGTTGACTATATATGTGGGTTTATTTCTTGGCTCTCTATTCTGTTCCATTGACCTAGGTGTCTTTTTTTAATCCCGGTACCATACTGTTTTAATTACTATAGCTTTTTAATATATTTTGAAATGAGGAAATGTGATGCCTCCAGGTTGTTCCTCTTTCTCAAGATTGCTATGGCCATCCAATTTGTCAAAAAAATGATAATGACCCAAAGAATCAATAATCTAAATCAGAAATTGGCAAATTAGCATTTTATATAAGAGATCAGATAGTAAAGACCTTAACTTTAATAGGTCTTACAGCCTCTGCACAACTACTCTGCTGTTATAACACAAAAGCAGCCATAGATTATATTTAAAATAATGGAGCATGCTGTGTTCCAATCAGTTCAGTTTGGTGGCTCATTCGTGTCTGACTCTTTGAGACCCCATGGACTGCAGCACACTAGGCTTCCCTGTCCATGCCAGAGCTTACTCAAACTCATTTCCATCAAGTCAGTGATGACATCCAACCATCTCAACTTCTGTCATCCCCTTCTCCTCCTGCCTTCAATCTTTCCCAGCATCAGGGTCTTTTCCAATGAGTCAGTTCTTCGTAACAAGTGGCCAGAGTATTGGAGCTTCAGTCTCAGCATCAGTTCCTCCAATAAATATTCAGGACTGATTTCCTTTAGAATTGACTGGTTGGATCTCCTTGCAGTCCAAGGGACTCTCAAGAGTCTTCTCCAACACCACAATTCAAAAGCATCAATTCCTCAGCACTCAGCTTTCTTTATGGTCTACTCTCACATTCATACATGACTACTGGAAAAACCATATCTTTGACTAGATGGACCTTTCTCAGCAAAGTAATGTCTGCTTTTTAATATGCTGCCTAGGTTTCCCATAGCTTTTCTTCCAAGGAGCAAGCATCTTTTAATTCCATGGCTGCAATCACCATTTGCAATGATTTTGGAGCACAAAAAAATAAAGTCTGCCACTGTTTCCACTGTTTCTTCATCTCTTTGCCATGAAATGATGGACTGGATGCCATGATCTTAGTTTTCTGAATGTTGAGTTTTAAGCCAACTTTTTCACTCTCCTCTTTCACTTTCATCAAGAGGCTCTTGAGTTCTTCACTTTCTGCCATAAGGGTGGTGTCATCTGCATATCTGAGGTGATTGATATTTCTCTGGAAAATCTTGATTCCAGCTTGTGCTTCATCCAGCCAAGCATTTCACATGATGCACTCTGCATATAAGATAAATAAGCAAGGTGACAATACACAGCCATAACGTACTCCTTTCCCAATTTGTTCCATGTCCAATTCTAAGTGTTGCTTCCTGACCTGCATATAGATTTCTCAGGAGCAGGTAAGGTGGTCTGGTATTCCCATCTCTTGAAGAATTTTCCACAGTTTATTGTGATCCACACAGTCAAAGGCTTTGGTATAGTTAATAAAGCAGAAATAGACGTTTTTCTGGAACTCTCTTGCTTTTTTGATGATCCAGCAGATGTTGGCAATTTGATCTCTTATTCCTCTGCCTTTTCCAAATCCAGCTTAAACATCTGGAAGTTTTCAGTTCACATACTGTTGAAGCCTGGCTTGGAGAATTTTGAGAATTTCTTTGCTAGCATGTGAGATGAGTGCAATTGTGCTGTACTTTGACAACTCTTTGGCATTGCCTTTCTTTGGGATTGGAATGAAAACTGACCATTTCCAGTCCTGTGGCCACTGCTGAGTTTTCCACATTTGCTGGCATATTGAGTGCAGCACTTTCACAACATCATCTTTTAGGATTTAAAATAGCTCAACTAGAATTCTATCACCTCCACTAACTTGGTTCATAGTGGTGCTTCCTAAGGCCCACTTGACTTTGCACTCCTGGATGTCTGGCTCTAGATGAGTGATCACACCATCATGGTTATCTGGGTTATGAACATCTTTTTTGCATAGTTCTTCTGGGTATTCTTGCCACCTCTTCTTAATATCTTCTGCTTCTGTTAGGTCCACACCATTTCGGTCCTTTATTGTGCCCATCTTTGCATGAAATATCCCCTGGTATCTCTAATTTTCTTGAAGAGATCTCTAGTCTTTCCCATTCTATTGTTTTCCTCTATTTCTTTGCATTGATCACTGAGGAAGGCTTTATCTCTCCTTGCTATTTTGGAACTCTGCATTCAAATAGGTATATCTTACCTTTTCTCCTTTGCCTTTATCTTCTGTTCCAAAAAAACTTTACAAAAAACATGTGGTAGGCTAAATATGGTCCATAGACATAGTTTCTGATCCCTGTTCTAAATTATCAAAGGTGACTTTGATCACTGAAGCCATGAAATTAAAAGACACTTGCTCCTTAGGAAAAAAATGCTGACAAACCTAGACAGCATATTAAAAAGGGAAGACATTACTTTGCCTACAAAGGTCCATTGAATCAAAGCTATGGTTTTTCCAGTATTCATGTATGGATGTGAGAGTTGGACATAAAAAAGGCTGAGCACCAAAGAATTGATGCCCTCGAACTGTGGTGCTGGAGAAGAATCTTAAGAGTCCCTTGGACAGCAAGGAGATCAAATCAGTCAATCCTAAAGGAAATCAGCCCTGAATATTCATTGGAAGAGCTGATGCTGAAGCTAAAGCTCCAATACCTTGGCCACCTCATGGGAAGAGCTGACTCATTGGAAAAGACCCTGATCCTGGGAAAGGCTGAAGGCAAGAGGAAAAGGGGATGACAGACGATGAGATGGTTGGATAGCATCACGAATTAAATGGACAAGAATTTGCACAAATCCTGGGAGATGGTGAAGGATCTGGAAGCCTGGCATGTTGCAGTCCATGGGGTCACAAAGAGTCAGGCACCACTGAGCGACTGAACAACAATAATGAGAAAATGAAAAATACAAAACAGCAAACTTTAGGCATTAGAATAATCCATAAGACTTAAGTTCTCAGAGAACAACATGATTAATGTTTTTCCATCATGCTTAACTGATGGCAAAATCTTGAACTAGTAGATGGATTCAAGGTATATTTTGGCAAGAGAATTAAAAAGAATTCATTTGAATCAGTTCTAATGAGATGGATGAAACTGGAGCCCATTATACAGAGCGAAGTAAGCCAGAAAGATAAAGACCATTACAGTATACTAACACATATATATGGAATTTAGAAAGATGGTAATGATAACCCTATATGCAAAACAGAAAAAGAGACTCAGATGTATAGAACAAACTTGTGGACTCTGGGAGAAGGCGAGGGTGGGATGTTTCAAGAGAACAGCATTGAAACGTGTATATTATCTAGGGTGAAACCGATCACCAGCCCAGGTTGGATGCATGAGACAAGTGCTCGGGCCTGGTGCACTGGGAAGACCCAGAGGGATCAGGTGGAGAGGGAGGTGGGAGGGGGGACCGGGATGGGGAATACATGTAAATCCATGGCTAATTCATTTCAATGTATGACAAAAACCACTGCAATGTTGTAAAGTAATTAGCCTCCAACTAATAAAAATAAATGGAAAAAAAAATGTATATTTTGGCAAGAGAACCAACAGCAAATAGGACTCACTAATGTAACAGAGGAGTCAAAGATGACTCCAAACTTCTTAGCATAAGTAAATGATGATGCCATTTAATGAAATAGTAAGTAGGAATATACTTTTGGATGGGGGTAGAATTAAAATTCTAGATTGGAATACTGATTTTGAAATATCCATAAAACATCAAAGTAGAACTTTCAGGTAGGCTGTTGAATGTACTCAGAGAAGAGGTTTCAACATAAATTTGGGAGTCATCAGCTCATAGACAGCATTTAAGCCTAGAAATGAATGAAATTATCTAGGCAGAGGATGTAGAAAGAAAAAGGAAGATGAGGAAATATCTCGATGTACTTTCTGAATCATCTAAGAAAGAGTTTATCATGTTCAGCATAGTTAACCAGTGACAGGAGAGTTTTAGTTTTCCCAATCTTGGTGAATTTAGAATTTGTTAGTGGCAATAAATACACATTTCTATTGTACAGTTTTTTTCAAATTTATTGAATCACATACCCCTTTTCCAAGAACTATCTTGGGGTATAAGTTCATCTAAACAAAATTTAGAAAGTGCTGATAATTGTGATTAGTATAATACAGTAAATGTAATATTTTTAATAACTTTATTTTATTTTATTCATCACCTCTAGATTTCTAGTCAAAGAGAAAATATTAGCCTTCCCAGCAAGAAGAAAAGCAGCTGATTTCAAATAATCTCTGCAATGCAACTTGCACTGCATTTACATATATAACATTCACAATGCACTACTGCTTGAGGTGTTACCTGCCCAGAGATATAGGTAAATTCCTTGTAGTTTAATAATGGGAAGGAAACAAAAACTAAAAGTCCTCTTTTAGCTTGTCATCTACTCAAACATCTGATCCTGTCAGCTCAAATTTCAACTCAGTTCTTTAATCCGTGAGACCTCCATACTTTAGAAAGTTATAAAAACTGGAATTTTACCCAGTGCTATTCTCCCTCTCTCTCTCTCTCTCTTTTTTTTTTTTTACAAATATTGACTCCACTCCATTTCTGCCTGCCTTTGTTCAAGCAACATGTAGAGGAAAAGGAAATAATGGATGAGAGAAGAACAAGAGAGCTCAAATCAATGGATCCATCACAGTCATTCCATTTTCTGGAGAATGGGAAAAGAGGTGGTGTATTCTGCTTTTAATATGGTTGAGGAGCTCCTCTCAGACCAACCCTCCAGTAAATAATAACCACATACTCAGGGCAAAGTATAAAACACTATAAATGGAAAATACTGAAGGGTGAACAAAGGCAGGCAGAAATGGAGTGGAGTCAATATTTGTAAAAAAAAAAAAAAAAAGAGAGAGAGAGAGAGAATGGCACTGGGTAAAATTCCAGTTTTTATAACTTTCTAAAGAATGGCAACCTCATGAATTAAAGAACTGAGTTGAAATTTGAGCTGACACCTACTGCAGGAGCGACAAAAATTTCCAATTCAGTTTAGCCAAGTTACCAGCCTGATTTTTTTAAAAAATCAATATTCTTCAAAGGAACATAATAGAACCAAGAATTTCTATAACACATTCTTCACAATGTTGAGGATACAATATAAAATTGCTCAACATACAAAGAAATAGAAAAACATGGCCCATTCTCAAGAGAAAATATAATAGAGACCAGTCCTGAGAGGATCCAGATGTTGACATTAGCAGATTAGGATTTTTAAAGCAGATATTATGGTTATGCCCAAGGATGTAAAGGAAAATATTCTCACAGTGTGTGAATATTAGGGCATCTCAGCAGAAAAGTAAAAACTATAAAAAAGAATCAAATATAATCTGGAACATACTATATCTGAAATTAAAGTGTTATCAAATGGGTTTAGCATCAGAGTAGAGATGACAGAGGAAAGATCAGCCAGCTTAAAACAAGATCAATGAAAGTGATACCATCTAAAGTAGAAGGATTTCCATGGAGGTCTAGTGGTTAAGAATCTGCCTTCTAATGCAGGGGGCACAGGTTCTATTCCTGGTTGGGGAGCTAAGATCCCACATATCTCACAGCCAAAAAAACACATTGTAAAACAGAAGCAATATTGTAAAAAATTCAGCAAAGATTTTAAAACTGGTCCACACCAAAAAAAAAAAAAAAAGCTTTAAAAAAATTTTTAAGAAAAGATGAATAGAAAAGAGGATGTGAGAGAATAGCATTGAAACATATATATTGCCATATGCAAAATAGGTGACCAGTGCAAGTTCAATGATGAAGCAGGGAACTCAAAGCGGGTGCTCTGGGACAGCCCAGAGGGATGGGGTGGGGAGGGAGATGGGAGGGGTTTCAGGATGGTGGAACACATGTACACCCATGGCTGGCTTATCCATGTCGATGTATGGCAAAAAATATTGTAAATATTTTTTGTAATAATAATACAAATATAATTTTGTAATAATAATATTTTTGTAATATTTACAAAAAAATATTGTAAAGCAATTAGCCTCCAATTAAAATAAATAAATTAATTTAAAAAGAAAAAATGAAAATAACAAAAGAGGCAGAGCATCAGGGACTTGTGGAACAATATTAAAAGGTCTACTATACATATAATTGGGAGTCTCAGAATGAGTGGAGGGTAAATATGATGTAGAAAAAATTTCTGAAAAAATAATGCTTTTTCTTTTCAAATTTGGTAAAAGTAATAAATTTACAGTACACACTAAGCAGAATTAATTCAAAAAGAGCTATTCCTAGACCTATCATAGTCAATCTGGTGAAAACCAAAGAGGAAATCTTAAACACTAGACAAAGAAAACGAACACAGGTTACACAAAGGAACAAGAATCACTGACTTCTCATCAGAAGCAATGATCTTTATAGTGTTGAAATATTTTTTTAAACAGTGAATGCAAAATTTTATCTCCAGCAAAGTCATTCCTCAAAAATCAAGATCAAAGACATTTTCAGACAGGAAAAAACTAAGATTTCTTGACCTGCTGACATGCACTGCCAAAAATGCTAAAGAAAGTTCTTCAGGCTGAACGGAATGAAAACCTAAATCTTCAGGAAGTAATATAGTGCATTAAAGTTGAGAAATGTGTGTAAATACATAAATGATTATTTTTCTCTTAAATTTAAAGATACATGTGGCCCTTTAATGGAGGAGGGCAGGACAACCCACTCTCCAGGTATTCATGCCTGAAGAATCCCATGGACAGAGGTCACAAAGAGTCAGACACAACTGAAGCAACTTAGCAAGCACACACAAATGGCTCTTTAAAGAATCACTTTCATCAAAATATTTGAAGACAGACTGAATTTTTCATTCTAAATCTAAATGTTATCAAGCTTAGATCTTAAAAGATCATCACATTTTTCCTGGCATGAAACTGACATTTGGATATAACATAGTTATTATTTTCTGAAATTAAATACATGCCTTCTATCAACATTTACTTGTCACATTCATTTTATTTGCATTTTTTTCTCCCCTTGTAGAGAAATGTATCTAGAGTTAATAAGCTTATCAAGCTTCTAGCCTAATAGGATTATTCTCAGAACATCTCTTTTGAAAGGGAGACATTTTCCTAATGGACTATCATTTAGAGAGATTTTTGAGTTGTGAATCAATAAAGCAATAAATAATGAATACACTCCTGTGTTGTTAGAACTCCTAGGTTTCAAGACATGTTTTTCTTCATACACTCTGTTGATATTTAACTTAAAGTAAGATCAAAAGATGTTCAAATATGGCTAAAATTCTTAGAGAAAAACAAAGTTTATGTAGTTGTTGTTTAGTCGCTAAGTCCTATCTGACTCTTTCTCGACCCCATGGATGGTAGCCTGCCAGGCTCCTCTATCAAAGGGATTCCCCAGGCAAGAATACTGGAATGGGTTGCCATTTCCTCCTTCAGGGGATCTTCCCCACCCACAGACTGAACTCACATCTCCTTTGTTGGCAGATGGCTTCTTTAACAATGAGCCACCTGGGAAATCCCAATAAAGTTCTCTGAAAAAAATCATAATGTTAAACACTTCCAAAAAAGAAAAGCATAATTTAAAAGTTAAGCTTAAAGTGTGTGTATTACAACAAACTGTAAAATTCTTAAAGAGATGGAAATACCTGCATCTTGAGAAATCTATATTCAGGTCAAGAAGCAACAGTTAGAACCAGACATGGAACCAGACTGGTTCCAAATTGGGAAAGCAGTACGTCAAGACTATATATTGTCACCCTGCTTATTTAACTTATATGCAGGGTACATCATGAGAAACCCTGGGCTGGATGAAGTGCAAGCTGGAATCAATATTGCCAGGAGAAATATCAATAACACCAGATATGCAGATGACACCACCTTTATGGCAGAAAGCAAAGAGGAGCTAAAGAGCCTCTTGATGAAACTGAAAGAGGAGAGTGAAAAGGCTGGCTTGAAACTCAACATTCAAAAAATTAAGATCATGGCCTCTGGTCCCATTACTTCATGGCAAATAGATTGGGAAACAATGGAAACAGTGACAGACTTTATTTTCTTGGGCTCCAAAATCACTGCAGATGGTGACTGCAGCCATGAAATTAAAAGAGGCATGCTCCTTGGGCAAAAAGCTATGACCAACCTAGACAGCTTAGACATTTAGCATAAGCAGAGACATTACTCTACCAGTGAACATCCATCTAGTCAAAGCTATGGTTTTTCCAGCAGTTATGTATGAAAGGGGAGAATTGAACTATAAAGAAAGCTGAGCACTGATGCTTTTGAACTGTGGGGTTGGAGAAGACTCTTGAGAGTCCCTTGGATTGCAGTATCAGACCAGTCAATCCTAAAGGCAGTCCTGAATATTCATTGGAAGGACTGATACTAAAGCTGAAGCTCCAATACTTTGACCACCTAATTCGAAAAACTGACTCATTGGAAAAGACCCTGATGCTGAGAAAGATTGAAGGCAGGAGGAGAAGGGGTTGACAGTGGATGAGATGGTTGGATGGCGTCACAGACTCGGTGGACATGAGTTTGAGCAAGCTCTGGGAGTTGGTGATGGACAGGTAAGCCTGGCATTCTGCAGTCCATGGGGTCGCAAAAGTTGGACACAACTGTGTGACTGAACTGAAGCTTAAAGTGCATTCAAATACTGGTGGATAAAAGAATGAGATTATATGTCAATGCTATTTAAAATCTTGAGCAAAAATATCAAAAATAAAGTCATCAAAATCATATTCAGAAATTCTTCATAGTTTCTAGAGGCAAGCAAACAACAAAAAAATATTTCCTGTGTTTTTGCATTTGCCAGCCAGATATTTGGTGTGGATACTCTACCAACACCTCAGCATCTGTATTTGAACATTAAAGTTATCTTATGAGGACTTCCCTGATGGTCCAGTAGCTAAGACTCTGTGCTCCCAATACAGGAGGCCTGGGTTCCATCCCTGGATTGGAAACTAGCTCCCACATACTGCAACTGAGAGTTCACATGCCATGCAAAGATCCCACATGCCTAAGACCTGGCGCAAATAAATAAGACCTGGCTGCTATTGAAAACACCAGTACCACCAGTAGAAACTACTGCTTTTTTTTTTTTTTTTTTTTTTTTGCTGCTCTAGGTCTTCGTTGCTGAGGGTGGGCTTTCTCTAGTTTCGTCTCTTGGGCTCTAGGGCATGCAGGCTTCAGTAGTTGTGACACACAGTCTTAGTTACTACGTGACATGTGGGATTTTCCAAGACCAGGGATCAAACCCATATCCCTTGCATTGGCAGGCAGATTCCTAACCACTGGACAACTGGGGAAGTCCCAGAAAACTATTCCTGTGTGAGCCTGAAGACACAGAGAGAGTTGGAGAGGGAAAGGAGAATTTATGGGGCTGTCAATGCTGTCAAGGAACTTTTTACATTGCTTTTTTATATGAACTTTCTCATATCTGAAATTCCTTTTCAAGTGTGCATGAGGTGTGTGGTGGAGGAACTCTGTTCCCCTTTAAATCTGATTATCTTATTCACAGATTGGGAAGAGGGGCCCAGAGGCTAGGCTGGGATAGCCTGAAGAACAAGGAAGATTGCTCCCCGCGAGAGTCCTGGGATAGAACGTTTCACCCAACCATCTCTTCATCTCAGCCACCAGCATCAGCAGGCAGCTTTCAGCTGGAGTCACAGCTTAAGGGGCCACACTCCTGCGTGAAGCTGGCAGGATCTGAACTTTTAGCCTGTCAAGATCCATACTGGCTGGCACAAGAACAGAGATCCCTTCTAAAATTGAACATGTCAGCCAAATTAATCCTATTAAACTCTAAATGACCCTCCACTGAGGGATGCACATTAAAAAGATTGTTGCTATATTACAATCCCTTCTCTATCATAGAAATCTTCTTAGGAAAACAGAATTTTCAAAAATGTCATAGAATGTCAGAGGTAGAGGTCGTCTTAAAAGATTATAGACTGCCTTAGTAATCATCCCATCCTACCATTTTATTTCACAAACGCTTGGCACAAGGAGAAAGAAAATTCATCAAATTTGTGAATCACCTTTTTTCCCTTAATTGAAACATAAAATGCATATAATATATAATATTTATAATTGGGTTTATGAAATAAATTCTGAGCATTTTTAGTTTCTTAAAATAAACCTCAATATAGTCTAATGTAAAACCTCTTTAAGGATAAACTTGAAGTAGATTTTTAGGCAAAATGCTCATCTATACCACTCCTATTTTGATGCAAATGTCTTCTCTGACCAGATTGATCTTTTTCCTGCCATTAGAATAAGCTTTACAAAGCATTATCTCTCTGAATGCTAACCCATTCTAGATATATTTTTCACAGCTTGAGTCTACTACCTTCTTTTCTATGCCACTGTACATATCTTGACTTCTTTCTTCCTGTTGACCTTATTCTAGGTTGAATTTTTAACATGGTAGAAAGTTCTTCTATGGCAGCTTTCAGGCTTCAATCAAACTTTAGGGAAAACAAGCAAAGTCCAGCATGAGATATGTGCGTGCACAGTCATTCAGTCATGTCCGACTCGCAATCCATGGGCTGTAGCCTGCCAGGATCCTCTGTCCATGGGATGTTCCAGGCAAGAAGACCAGAGTGAGTTGCCATTTCCTCCTCCAGGGGATTTCCTGACCCATGATCGAACAGGAATCTCTTGCCTATATTGGATTGGCAGGTGGATTCTTTCCCACTGAGCCACCAGGGAAGCCTCCAGCATGGTAATAACATTACATCTAATACTTACAGAATGCCTAATGAGTGTGAGACAACTTACTAAGCAAATTACTTCATTATCATGATACCTGATTTTATCTAGAGTTGAGTGATACTAAAATCTCCTTGTTGCTTACAAAGGAAAGAGACTCAGAGTTAGGAAATTGCCCAAGGTCACATAATTAGAAATAGTAGAACCAGAATTTTAATGCTAACAATTTATGTCAGAGCCCTCTCTCCTACTCACTGTGCAAACCTACCTACAAATGTATGACCACCATAGTGAGAGACAAAGCTGGAAAGTAATTTGTGACTTAGACTTATTATGCATGTGCTCTGTCGCTTCAGCCATGCCCAGCTCTTGCGTCCCCATGGACTGTAGCTGGCCAGGCTCCTCTATCCATGGGATTCTCCAGGCAACAGTACTGGAGTGGGTTGTCAGACCCTCCTCCAGGGGACCTTCCCACCCCAGGGATTGAACTCTCGTCTCCTGTGTCTCCTGCATTGGCAGGCAGATTCTTTACCCATTGAGCCACCTGGAAGTCTTCAAATGTGCTACAGGACTGGGTATAAGAGGGCCATCCAACCCAGTCTGGGAGCTCCAGGAAAAATTCATAAATGAGTTGCCTTCAGAGCTGAATTTTGAGTCACGTACTATGGCTGACATATTCTCCAACCAGTGGGAAGATCATAGAGGAAAGAACAGAGGTATAAAAGGGCATGGGGCACTTTTTTAATTTAACAATTATGATTTGTGTCATCTTAAAAAAAATCAGTCCACTGAATTATGTAGAAATAAATATGCAACAAGTTGGCATAACAAAGTATACTTTAAATATGTTTCAGTAGATAGCTCATCTGAAATTCTGGATTTTTCAGTCACTTTATTCTGATGTTGTGGCAGCCAACTGATTCTTAACTTTAGCTGGTGTAAGACTCGGAAGCCTGGCTTCACTGCAGATTCCTGCTGCTACATAATCTTCTCTCCTCTGCCCTTCCAAGCTTTCCTTTAAGGTTAATTTGGCTGTACAGGTGGCATCTTCAAGTTCCAGATCTTGGTTACATCTTTTCTTAAGGAGAAGTTTTCCCAGTCACATAGTTCTTTCCCATTGATGTGACTTTCCAGGCAAAGTAAGGCCTAGATGGATGTGACGGAAATAAACATGATCGTCCCTCATCATTCCAACCAAAAAAAAAAGAAAACCCTCCAAGTGAAGGAACACCATCTGACTGAGCATATCCTTGCGTCACAGAAGTTATGCTCTGTACCAGCAGAGTTGTGACAGTGGGTTCTCAGGAAACAAGACAGTGTCGCTAAGCTGGTTTCCCAGCTCTATGCACCAGCACTCTGAGATGTGAGCTCACGCCACCACACTTCAAACCTCAGTGTTTGATCATTGCTTCCACGCTGTGTTCTCGTCATTCATCCTACAGAATGGATTTCTGCTTCTTCTCGGTTGCTGATACCATACCATTTGCAGTTATAGTTTGCACCGAAGGGATTTTTTCAGCTACTGCAGCCAAAGGGTATTCAGTCTGGACAAGTTTAGCAGAAAGGCTGGATGCGGTCAGTGAAAAGTGATAACCGTGCTCTGCCATCTTTACCTGGACAGCACTTTTTTGTTGTTTATAGTAGCTTTATTCATAACTGCCAAAAAATTGAAATAACTCACAAGACCACTAATCGGTGAGGAAGGCAGAGTGAGTTCACTGGTGAAAATGGGCGTCAAATCAATGCGTGTCAAAGTGAAAACAAAAGTGTTACTCAGGCATGCCCAACTCTTTGCAACCCCATAGACTGTAGCCTGCCAGCGTCCTCCATCCATGGAATTCTCCAGGCAAGGATACTGGAGTGGGTAGCCATTCACTTCTCCAAGGATCTTCCCAACCCAGGGATTGAACCTTGGTCTCCTGAATTGCAGGCAGATTCTTCACTGTCTGAGTCGTGTAAGGAAGCCCCTCAGAGCTCACAGCATAGTGTACCAGTGTTGGTTCTTAGTTTTGACAGATGTACCACAATAATATTAGATATTAACAACAGGCAAACTGGTTGAAGACTATATGGGAACTCTGTATTATACTTGCCATGGTTCTATAAATGTAAAATCATTTCAGAATAAAAAAGTAGTTTGAAAAGCTTTCAACTGAAAAACACTTCCATCAGATAGCTATTAAATACAAGGAGCTACACAATCAAAATAACAGAACTTTTTAAAGTTATTGCATTATTTTTGACTCAGGTATTTATTGCTCTCTAAGACATAACCAAATAGGCCTACTTATCATTCATAAAATCTCTAAAAATCTATTAAGCTCTTTAGTATCTGTATAATGAAATCAATACTATAACCCACATAATTAAAGAATTACAATAGTAAAATTGAGTGCTTAAGAGATTTTGATATAGAGCCAAAAATATAGGTAAGCAAAGCCAAAAGAAGACTCATTGTCTATATCAGTCTTTATAATTGGTTGAAACAATACAATTCAGAATCTGTGCTATATTTTTAAAGCTGTTAATTGAGGAAAATTTGAAGCCTTAAATACTTTATCAATACAAAAAAAATTAAGCTAAATTCCCAACTCATAAAAGTAAAAAAAAAAAAAAATCCACCACCATCACAGCAACAAAATAAACCAAAATATAGCACAAAGAAAGAAATAATAAATATAAAAACAGAAATTAATGAAGGAGGTAACAGAAAAACAGCATATGTAATCAGTAAAACAAGATATCAGTTTCTTTAAACATTAACAAATTAAGTAAAGCACTAACTAACTTAATTGGGAGGAAAATACAAATATACAAAATTAATGCATTGGGGGAAATAATCATTGAAATGTGAGAATTTTTTAAATAAGATTAATTTGCAGACCTCCATACAAATACATTTGGAAAACTAGGTGAAATGAATAATTATGCAGGAAAATAGCTTTCCAAAACTGACTCATTAATATAGAGTTCAGTAGGATAAACTTCTAAATTTCTTGCATAAATTAAAATAAATAAAAAGAACAAAAAAACTTTTGAATAACTAAAAGGTGAATTCTAATTGTTATTGCTGTTCAGTCGCTAAGTTGTGTCTGACTGTTGGTTACCCCACAGACTGCAGCACTCCAGGCTCCTCTGTCCTCCACTAGCTCCTGGAGTTTGCTCAAATTCATGATGTTCACTGAGTTGGTGATGCTATCTAACTATCTCATCCTCTGCCACCCTCCTCTCCTCCTGCCTTCAATCTTTCCCAGCATTGGGGTTTTTTCCAGTGACTTAGCTGTTTGTATCAGGTAGCCAAAGTATTGGAGCTTCAGCTTCATTATCAGTCCTTCCAATGAATATTCAGAGTTGATTTCCTTTAGGATTGACTGGTTTGATCTCTTTGCAGTACAAGGGTCTCGCAAGATTCTTCTCCAGCAGCATAATTCAACAACGTCAATTCTTTGGCACTCAACCTTCTTCATGGCCCAAGCCTTACATCAATAATGTAATTTCAGGTTACTATTCTTACATCTAGTCCCAATGACAAACATAACTTTCATATGCCCTTCTGAAAATCTTATTGCTGCTTAAAATATTAATTTGTTGAAGGTTAGTAAAAATTCAAATTCCAAATAAGAAATTTGGCTTTATATTTTGAAATATGTCTGTTCATGATCAGACTTGATCCATGTCTTACTAAAAACTATCTTTGAATTCAAACCTGTCGTGTTTTTTTTTGAACTTCTCCTAGAGGTACCACCTGATCTCTTCAATCAGAGGCATTTCTCCTTATAAACCATCACTTGAGTGAGTAAACAAGCTTCTTTTGCTCATTACCCTATTTCTGCCATATTTGACAATGCTATCATCAAGTGATACTGGGTTTTTTCTCTGAATTCCATCAGCCCTAGTGAAAATCACTGGCATGAATGATCAAAATCATTTGTATGATTCTTAATGAATTAAAATTATCCTTATTTTAATGGAAATAAGAGAGTACTAAGTGACCTTTGTTATCAAGTGATAAGAAAAAAGCGTTGTTATTTGATGGTTCTTTTCTTTTTTGAATTTCCTTTTGTTGTTGTTGAGCCAAACTCTTCAGAAATACTGTTAATTGGACTGGTGATATTTGTTTCATTTATACATTTCATGCTGTCAGCACGACCTCTCATTGTATGTGTGTGCTCAGTCACTCAGCCATGTTTGCCTCTTTGACCTCCCTTACTACCATTTAAAATTTTAAAGAAAATCAAGTATTTCTTCTAGAGAGAATATAATGAATGTACATATAACTGTATGAGTCAGATTGTGACTTTTTATTTGCAAAGAGGAAAATGCAATTATTTCTCTTTTTTTTCTTAAATATTCTCAATAGAATAAAAGTTTAAAGATGCTACAAATGCCCTGGTTTGATCTTTCACTTCCCACTGCTATCTCTCTTAAATTTCTTTCTTTCTGTGACTTCTCTTTTCTCTTAGAGCTGAAGACAAATTTTGTTTTTCATCATTATCTCGGCTTAAATTCAGTTGGGAAGGAAATGAGAAGCGTGGGAGCTGATAAGCACAAAAACGCAATTCAAATAAAACTGGCTTTTGCATTTTTCAGTCTTCAAAGAAGAATCACAGTCAGGTTTAAAGATGAGATTCATTCTGCGATGGTATGGATACCCTCTTTCTTATTCAGTATTTCCTGCATGCCAAGCATGGAGGAGGTGAGGATACTCCTCTGGGTATCGGGCTCCAGAGATAAAATGGTGAGAAAAACAAGACAGAGACTTCACCCCACAAAGTAGAGAGTAGAGTCAGGAAGATTAATTAACAACCATGTAAATTAATGTTAGCTATACAAGATGGTTGGATGGCATCATTGATTCAATGGACTTGAGTTTGAGCAAGCTCTGGGAGACAGTGACGGACAGGGAAGCCTGGCGTGCTGCAGTCTGTGGGGTCACAAACAGTGGGACACAAATGAATGACTGAACAATAACAATGAAGAATACAAGAAAGGAAACGTAGGTGGCATAATGAGCACATATTATTACAAGGAGATCTGGAGCATTCCATCTGGGTCAGATGAGGCCTTGGGGTTGAGATTCCAAGATGGGTAAAACCAAGGCATGGGGTAGAGGATGAGAGGCATATTCAGGCAGAAAAATGGACTGTCCGCAGCTTTTGTCATCTGAGGAAGTTTGGTTTGAGCCACAAAAAGTGCCTCACATGACTTCCCTGGTGGTCCAGTGATTAAGACTCCATGCTTCCAATGCAGGGGGTGTGGGTTCAATTCCTGATTGGGTAACTAAGGTCTCACATTGTCTGTGGCATAGGCAAAAAATAGAAATTAAAAAGAAGTGCTTCATAATGTAACTTCACAGTAATTCGTCAGTCATTTTGAGAGAAAAAAATAGAAATATGAGTGACAGTACTTAGCACAGAGTAAGTGCTAAATAAACTTGAGCTTCTATTATTATCATATTCCGTTTCAACACACCGCCTCCCACCTCTCTCCACAGCTATAGCTCTCCCAGCCAGCTTCTAAACAAACATCTTCCGAGGACAACATACTGTACTCTCAATCCCGACAGGAACTCCTTTTGATATGTATTCTAAATTCTGTTCTGGGAACTTCCCTGGTGGTCCAGTGGCTAAGACTCCACACTCCCAATGCAAGGGGCCTGGGTCCTATCCCTGGTTAGGCAGCTAGGTCCCACATGCTGCAACTAAGACATGGTACAGCCAATTAAATAAGTAAATATTTTTTTAAAAAATAAATTATGTTCTGTATCATGCCGGAAGTCATCCTTGAATGCATAAAATTAATGTATTGGTCATTTAGCAAATGCATGTTAAGCAAGCATGTGATTGATAATAATGACAGCTAAAATTTGCTGAGGACACACCCTTGGGAAAGGCTGTCTTAAGAATAGTGAGCTCTTCAGAAAAATTTTTGAGGCAGGTATTAATACTTTTGCAGCCATAATCTTAGTAACAGAGGACAAAGAGGTTAAACATTTTCTTCTAGCAAGTGGCAAAGCTAGACTTAGGAATGCAGGAAATCTCTCTCTAGAATGTGAGAGTGCCATTTGTCTCTTAGAAGACAGACAAGGCACTTGCTTACTTAGAAAGAGGCAGGGAGACCATGGAAATTCAATAAACAAGTAAATAAATAAGCTTGATAATTGCCATTTGTGATTAGTCTTGCAAAGGGATTAAACCAAATGATGTGGTGAATAAGGATTAAGGGTGGGCAGGGGAACCCTGCTTTAGAAAGAGTATTCAGAGGTGATTTCCCGAGGGAGGGGCCTTAGAACTGATACTTAAAAGATGGAAAAGAGATGGCTCTGTGAAAAAGTAGAGAAAAGAATTCCAGTGCAGAAAATAGCAAATACAATTGTCTTAAGGTAGGACAAGACTGGTGTATGGGAGGAGCTAAAGGAGGCCAGAATCTACTTCTGCTTCACTGACTACACTAAATAAAGCCTTTGACTTTGTGGATCACAGCAAACTGTGGAAAATTCTTAAAGAGTGGGAACACTAGACCACCCTACCTGCCTCCTGAGAAATCTGTAGGCAGGTCAAGAAGCAACAGTTAGAACTGGACATGGAACAATGGACTAATTCCAAATAGGGAAAGGACTATGCCAAGGCTGTATATCATCACCCTGCTTATTTAACTTACATGCTGAGAACCTCATGTGAAATGCCAACCTGGATCACTCACAAGGTGGAATCAAGATTGCCGGGAAAAATACCAATAACCTCAAATATGCAGATGACACCACCCTAATGGCAGAAAGTGAAGAGGAACTAAAGAGACTCTTGATGAAGGTGAAAGAGGAGAGTGAAAAAGCTGGTTTAAAGCTCAACATTCAAAAAACTCAGATTTTGCGTCTGGTCCCATCACTTCATAGCAAACATGGGGGAAACAGTGGAAACAGTGACAGATTTTATTTTCTTGGGCTCCAAAATCACTGCAGATGGTGACTACAGCCATGAAATTAAAAGTCACTTGCTCCTTGGAAGAAAAGCTATGACAATCCTAGACAGCATATTAAAAAGGAGAGACATTACTTTGCTGAGAAAGGTCCATATAGTCAAAGCTATGGTTTTTCCAGTAGTCATATACATATGTGAGAGTTGGGCAATAAAGAAGGCTGAACAACTAAGAACTGATGCTTTCAAACTGTGGTGCTAGAGAATCCCTTGACAGCAAGATCAAGCCAGTCAATCCTAAAGGAAATCCACCCTAAATATTCTTTGAAAGGACTGATACTGAAGCCAAAGCTCCAGTTCTTTGGCCACCTAATGTAAAGTGACTCATTGGAAAAAAACCCTGATGCTGCGAAAGATTGAAGGCAGGAGGAGAAGGGGGCAACAGAGGATGAGATGGTTGGATGGTATCAGCTATCACGGACTCAATGGACATGAATTTGAGCCAACTCCAGGAGATAGTGAAGGACAAGGAAGTCTGGCATGCTGTAGTCCATGGGTTTGAAAAAAGTAGGATACAACTGAGTGACTGAACAACAAGTGGTTTTTCCTGTAGTCATGTACAGATGTGACAGTCGGATCATAAAGAAGTCTGAGTGCCCAAGAATTGATGCTTTCAAATTGTGGTTCTGGACAAGACTCTTGAGAATCCCTTGGACAGCAAGGAGATCAAACCAGTCAATCCTAAAGGAAATCAACCCTAAATATTCATTGGAAGGCCTGATGCTGAAGCTGAAACTCCAATACTTTGGCCATCTGATGTGAAGAACTGACTCATTGAAGAAGACCCTGATGCTAGGAAAGATTGAAGGCAAAAGGAAAAAGGCAGAGGATGAGATAGTTAGATTGCATCACTGACTTAATGGACATAAATTTGAACAAACTCCAGAAGATAGTGGAGGACAAAGAAGCCTGGCATGCTGCAGTCCATTCTGTGAACTCTGCAGTTCACAGAGTTGGACATGACTTAGAGACTCATTGCCACAACAAAGGAGATCAGAGCAAGAGGAGAAAGAGAAGTAAGATAAAGCAGATTATGTAAGACCCTCCTGCCACGATGGGAGGTTTGAATATGTCACCTGAAAATTAATGCAGAGCCAGTAGACATTTAAAAACAAGAATCAGAATAAGAAAATCTCATTAATATTTTCAGAGTTTCACAATAGCGTTCATATTGAAGAAAAGATTATAGGAATCAAGGGACAAAGAAGAGAGACCAGTTCAGAGCTAATGCTGTCAACCCAGTAAGGAGAAATCATAGTTTAAACTAGAATGCTAACACTGGACATGGAAATATAGAGACAGAGCTAGAAATTTAAAGTCTTACTTAGGAGAGATTGTTGGATGGCGTCACCGACTCAATGGACATGAGTTTGAGTAAACTCCTGGAGTTGGTGATAGACAGGGAGACCTGGTGTCCTGCAGTCCATAGAGTTGCAAAGAGTCGTGTCCACGACTGAGAGACTGAACTGAACTGAACCTATGAATTGGACATAGAGAATGAGGAGAGGGAAATCAAAGGTGACTCCTAGACTTTTTGGCTTAAATAACTACAAATGGTGGTTCCTCAAAGGGAGACAAGGAAAGATCAAGTCTCGGGGGGAAAGCCATGAGTTTCATTTTGAATATGAAGTCTGAAATACCTATGAAGTCTTCATGGAAAGATGTAAAGCACAAAGTTGTATATGCAGTTTGACCCTAGGGCTAGAGAAAGGAATGTGATCGTCATTGACACGTAAGGTATTTAAAGCCTGGTGGTCTGGTGGGTAAGAACCCCTTGCAATGCAGGGAATGTGTGCTCAATCAATGTGTGTGTCAGGGAGCTAAGATCCCCTTGCACCACAGCTACTGAGCCCAAGCCACAACAAAAGTTCCCCATGCTGCAACAAAGACCCATGCATCCAAATAAATAAATACATGTTTTTTAAAAAAATAAGTAAAAGCATGGAGATCTCCCAAGAGAGTAAAGAAGAGAAGAAGTCTTAGACCACAGTTCCTAGGCATTACTGGCTAATTCACCATCCCTTTCTGGGTCTCACATTCCTTACCAGCTAAATGGGAGCAAAGTAATAATGATACATCCTGTCTCAGGCTGGAGGAATCTAGGAGTAACACTCTCCTTTTATTCATTCTTGATCACCCTCTACAGTGCTGGCAAGTAAGAAGATATTTTTATTCTATGCCCTAACACGTTCTCAGATAGGTTGAAAGACTGATGAGGGCTTTGGAGCAAAACAAAGAAGAATTCTTAGAACACAGTTCAGTTTTCCTCTCATTGAGTGTGGCCTGAAGATAAAGCTCCAGAAAAGTCCTTATCCCTTTTCCTTTCAGAATGCTCATGATAGCAGAACCAGGGATGTTACTAACTTCTTTATGTAAACCCACTGAATCTGAGCGACATTCCATGACTCTAAGGAGTAAATAAGCACAAACCTCTGTATTCCAACCACATAATCATATCTGAAAATTCAGTTTCAACACCAGGATTTACAAGAACCCAGCAGTTGCTTTTGATAGTCAATCAACAAGTATTTACTGTGCCCTTAGGGCACCTGGTAGTGGACAAGACTGCTTTTGTGAGCAAGCAAGTGTGCTCTCTGCTTTGAAAATAGAAATTTAATCACTTGTTTGTCCAAGCATTTCCCTTCAGCTTTTCCAGTATGCTTTTCTGTGAATGACTAAGAGAACAGCTCCTGCAAAGGCAGCCTGTGACTCTCAGCCAGAGTCCCCAAGAGGAAGGATGACTCATGCCCACCTGACATCAAAGCCTCTGCTCTTTTCAGAGTGGTAATGGCCTGGGTCGAATGACCCAGATGCCCCCTGAGTCTGTGCAGGTCATGACGGCTTCCTCCTCCCCTGCCTGACGGTGATGATTTCAACCCAAGGAAAGTGGAAGCTGTGAAAACTCCCAATTTCATTGTCAAGGTGACTGGAAAACCAAAAACAGGAATTTTTCCTTCTGTCAAGTGATAGCCAAGCTTCATTGTGAGTTTTGTTTTGTTTTGTTTTCTCTTTGGAAAATGCTAAAAGAATACAATCCCTTTCATACTGTGTTTTGTATTGATTTGGGTCTTAGCTCAGGCTACTATACCAAATACTACCAACCTGGTGGCTTAAACAACAGGCATTTATTTCTCACAGTTCTGGAAGCTGGAAAATCCAAGATCAAAGTGCTGGCAGATTTGGGATCTGACCATGACCCTCTTCCTGGTTTGCAGATGGCTGCCTTCTTGCTATATCCTCCCATGAGAGAAAGAAAGAGAGAAAGAGGGAGCTCTGGTCTCTTCCTCATTTTATAAGGACAACAATCCCATCAGGGAGCATTCGCCATCATGACCTCATCTAAGCCTAATGACCTTCTAAAGGCCGCTCTCCAAACACCATCACATTGAGGGTCAGGGCATCAACACATGAATGTGGGAGGGACACACATGTGCAGTAAATAATCATTTACTTACATGTTAGAGGGCTTCCCTGATAGTTCAGTTAGTAAAGAATCCACCTGCAGTGCAGGAGACCCTGGTTCGATTCCTGTGTTGGGAAGATCCACTGGAGAAGGGATAGGCTTCTCCCTCCAGTATTCTTGGGCTTCCCTTGCGGCTCAGCTGCTAAAAAATCTGCCTGCAATGTGAGAGACCTGGGTTCATTCCCTGGGTTGGGAAGATCCCCTGGAGAAGGGAAAGGTTACCCACTCCAGTATTCTGGCCTGGAAGATAGCAAAAGAGTTGGACATGACCGAGCAACTTTCACTTACGTGTTAGAAGTAATCAGTTCCAGTGTAGCTTTTTCTTTATGATTGCCAAGGACTTTACCGGGTTATGCATAGGGCCATTCCACTACTTACTCATTCAAACAGAGGGTCAAGTGCACTGAGTAACCTCTGGGTCACAGTTCAACAAAGCTCTGACAAGAGTCAGAAAAGTTAAACAAATGTGACCTTGGAAACTTTTTGGCCATGTCACAGTTCAGCCCCCTTTGGCATCGGTCCTGGGGCCTTCTGCCCAGGCTTGCTTTTACTGTTTAATCTCTTGGGTCATCCGATCTATTTCACTGAATCTATTCTAAATCTTTCTCTTCTTTCCAGGGAAACTGGATGTCTAATTAAACTGGGTAAAAGTTAAACCTAAATTGTTGATGACATCTAGTGGGTTACTTGGTCTTCCTCTGAAGTCTCAATTAAAGTCATATGTCTGTTCCAGCACCCACTGATCACTTAATTCTCTGAATTTTTATTTTATAAAGGTCCTTATCACACCTTTAAGAATTTTTTATATAATATTAACCTTTCATTGTATCTTACAGTTTGCTTTGTGGATCTTGAGAGAGATAAACTTACTAGATCATCATCCTAGTCTTTCTTTTACTCAGAGCATCCATCACCACAACGCTTTGCACTAAAGGTTCACCCTATAAGAACTTTTGAGATTACGTAAAATTTACATGATGGCAACCTCTGAAACTAAAGTGAAATGGCATAAACCTAATAGTAGCATTTAAGGTATTATAGTAGGTGGGTAATTAAGACAGTTCAGGGTAAGAAGGACTTTGGGGACCCCTTAACATATCTGCATCTATGCTATTGATATGAGAGACTAGTCCTAATGATGCTACATCCTGCACCAGCTTAGGCCTCAGTGTGACATCATCACTCAAATGTACACAGGACCGATTAGTAACAGTAATTACTAATTGACATTAGTAATGTCAATTGTTGACATCAGGAGAGAGGGACCTAGCCTATGAGCTATGACACTAGCAGAGGGCCTTCCCAGAGTATAAGTCTGCTAAGTAAAGCCAATGAGAACAAAAAGTAGATGCCTGATGAATGTTGGATAAGAGTTAAACAGAGACATTCTCAACAGGCTTCAGAAAGCTGATAAATTGCCCTTTCCTTCTAGAAGGATAACATTTTGGTCTCTGGAAACTGGAACCCTGATCTTTGGGAAATGCCTGGAGCCACCATTGTTGCCGTTGTTCAGTCACTAAGTCATGTCCAGCTCTTGGCAATCCCGTGGACTGCAGCATGCCAGGCTCCTTTGTCCTTTGCTGTCTCCTGGAGTTTGGTCAGATTCGTGTCCATTGAGTTGGTAATGCTATCCAAAAATCTCTTCCTCTGCCGTCCCCTTCTTTTGCCTTCAATCTTTCCCAGCATCAGAGTCTTTTCCAACGAGTCAGCTCTTCCCATCAGGTGGCCAAACGATTGGAGCTTTAGCTTCAGCATCAGTCTTTCCAATGAATATATTCCATGACCAAGTCTTATCCTCTGACTCCTTTGTCTAAACTTTACATAAGTCTGTATCTTGTGAATTCTACATCTTCATACTATCTCAAAACTCTCTGCCTTTCCCCCCTCTCTTTAGAGGGGTCATTTCTGTGCTGGGTATTGTTATTATCACTCTCACTGAGATTCTGCATTCTGGACTCCTGGGGAACATCCACCTGGTAGCCTCTAACCCTTTGTATTCCATATTCAGTCTGGAATGTCCCAAGTTTGGGGTTGTGTCAAGAAACTGAAACAGTTCCAGAAGCTCACCCTAAAGAGATCCAAACATTTGGCATCTACTAGGGAAAAAAGGAGCATCATACATGATTATCAGAGATCAGATAAAGGCAGGTGTTTCATGGTTATTATACTGGAGAGTTTTAGGGGAGAAGTGTTAGTCGCTCAGTCGTGTCTGACTCTGTGATACCATGAACTGTAACCTGCCAGGCTCCTCTGTCCATGGAATTCTCCAGGCAAGAATACTAGAGTGGGTTGCCATATCCTCCTCCAGGGGATCTTTAGGGGAGAAGCAGGCCCAAAATGAAGTATGGCTAAGTGCAGGAGTAATATGGCACTTTGGTTTTAACTCTGTAGAACTCAATATGTGATAGTGTAATAAAAATCTCAGGGTTTAGGACTTGCCTGTGGTCTAGTGGTTAAGAATTCACCATGCAATGAAGGGGACTCGAGTTTAATCCCTGGTCAGGGAACTAAGATCCCACATGTTGCAGGGCAACTAAGCCCTCGTGCCATATCTACTGAACACACACTCACAACACAGCTAGAGAGAAACCTGAGTGCCACAACAAAGATCCCACACCTGCAACTAAGACCTGATGCAGACAAATATATATGTGTGTGTGTGTGTGTGTATATATATATATAATCTCAAGGTTTAATAACGTGCATAATGTCACATTTCTCTTTACTTCTCTAGAACTGCTGCCTCTCAGCTCCAGGAATCAGTGACTGTATTTCTGTTGACTTTCTGCTTGTTTTCTGGAGGCATTGCATCTCTGCCAACATTGATTCTAACATGGAATAAAAGTGAGCTATATCTCCTTGAAATATATCCTACATCTTCTTGAATGTTATCTCATCTCATACATTTACTTCCTCATCCCATTCCTAAAATATATCAAGTTGAATAAATTTCCCAACATGGTAAGTATAAACTGATGTTCCAACACACTTGTATGAAACTTCATTTTCTGTCCAACAATAGTTCCTATTGTTATTTCTCTCATTCTTTCTTTCAGAGGAAGGTCTGAATGTCAGTAAATCTGCAGGGCCACAGACCCCATTCAAATCCTAAAACTTGTCAGAGACCCAGGCCAGACTCTGGATTATTCATTTCTCCTTCAAGATTCTAGGTTCCAATAATTCCAGCCTCTTTCCTCTGTTTGCTAAGAGTGCCAACTTCCTCTGTGACACATCAGAATTCAATTTTAGCCTTTTCAACCTTTCGTCCTGTTCAAACAATTCTTTATATTACATTCTCTCTGCTAAAATGACTCATATCTGTTTTAATGGCTGAATCTTAACTGATATTATTATTGATACCAGAAATTGGATTTCTTTCCCACCCACTGGCTCACATGTGTCTTAGAAAGATGGCTGATACCAGACCACCTTACCTGCCTCCTGAGAAATCTGTATGCAGGTCAAGAAGCAACAGTTAGATACGGACATGGAAAAATGAACTGGTTCCAAATTGGGAAAGGAATATGACAAGCCTGTATACTGTCATCCTGATCATTTAACTTATATGCAGAGTACATCATGCAAAATGCTGGGCTGGAGGAAGCACAAGCTGGAATCAAGATTGCTGGGAGAAACATCAATAACCTCAGATATGTAGATGACACCACCTTTATAGCAGAAAGCAAAGAACTAAAGGGTCTCTTGATGAAAGGGAAAGAGGAGAGTAAAAAAGCTGGCTTAAAACTCAACATTAAGAAAACTAAGATCAAGGACTACGATCCCATCACTTCATGGCAAATAGATGGGAAAACAATGGAAACAGTGACAAACTTATTTTCTTGGGCTCCAAAATCACTGCAGATGGTGACTGCAGCCATGAAATTAAAAGATGCTTGCTCCTTGGAAGAAAAGTTATGACCAACCTAGACAGCATATTAAAAAGCAGAGACATTACTTTGCCAACAAAGGTTCAATCTAGTCAAAGCTATGGTTTTTCCAGTAGTCATGTATGGATGTGAGAGTTGGGCTATAAAGGAATCTGAGCACCAAAGAATTGATGCTTTTGAACTGTGGTGTTGGAGAAGACTCTTGAGAGTCACTGGGACTGCAAGGAGATCCAACCGGCCCACCCTAAAGGAGATCAGTCCTGAATATTCATTGGAAGGACTGATGCTGAAGCTAAAGCTCCAAAACTTTGACCACCTGATGTGAAGCACTGACTCATTGGAAAAGACCCTGATGCTGGGAAAGATTGCAGGCAGGAAGAGAAGGGGATGACAGAGGATGAGATGGTTGGATGTCATCACCTACTCAACAGACATGGGTTTGAGCAAGCTCCAGGAGATGGTGATGGACAGGGAAGCCTGGCATGTTGCAGTCCATGGGGTCACAAAGAGTTGGACACAACTGAGCAACTGAACTGAACTGAAGGTGGCTAAGTTAGTTGGTAATTCTGGCTTATCTAGCTCCAGTGGGCACAATGTCATCAACGTTGTAGCCTAGTGTGTTGTTCTTTGAAATATCAGGATGATCAACATCTCTGCATTTTATAAGTCTTTGAGGTCTTTTTGTGAAAGGCTTAGATGACAAATTAGAGTATATCCTTGTGATTCTGTTTGTGTGTGTTTAAATCGGTCAGTAATGCTATTTGCTGAGTACCTACTATGTATCAGACACTGAGCAAAGGATGAAAAGATGATGAGACAAGAAGGTTGCCCTCAAGAATGTTGTTGTTGTTTTCTATTTTTTTCTGGAAGAGGCAGTCTAGTAGAAATAAATGTACACAGATAAATTGTAATACAATCATTAAGTGATATGATGTTGTAAAATAGTAAGTGTTGTGGGAGTACTTTATATAAGAAGAAAGCTACCATTTATAGAAAAGATCCTTGAGAAGGGTGTAAATATGTTATTTTGGAATTGGCTTGAATCCAGAAATAGGAGTATAATCCAGGTCTTCTTGTTAGAGTAGGATAACGAGTAGGATTCATTTTCTTTCTTAAAATTAATTTTTTCTTTTCTGAGGTCTCTGTGATAAATTTATACTTGCTTTATAGTTTGACTAATCTTGTGTTAAAAGCCTCTCAAATAAAAGCCCTATCCTGTGTAATAGCTATGCAGGAATCCTCCTTCATACATAGTACCCAAAACCAGGTGTAAGTAACAAAGGTTGTGACAGTGTTTGTGATGATGATAATCTGGCTTCAGCACTTACCTACCGGTGTGATCTTGTGCTCTCCCTCCACTTCCTCAAATGGAAAATGGAAATGATAAGAATATATACTTAGTAAGATTGTTGTAAGAATTAAGTGCATGAATACAAAGCCTCTAGAATAGTATCTAGCACATACTAAGAACTCAGTAAATAGTAGCAATACCAACAAAAAAATAATTGCAGCTAGCATCCACTGAGTCCTCCCTGGGTAGTAGGCACCGTGCTGACCATCTCAATGGATTCTGTCGTCTGCTCTCCCAGCCAGATCTAACTAAGAAGGATGAGAGTTTCAGTTCAACTCCTTTAGTTACCCATATTCTCAGTCTTGCATGAAAAACCCCTTGGACAAAGGATCCTGGTGGGGGCCACAGTCCAAAGTGTTGCAAACAGTCGGACACAACTGAGCAACTAAGCACGCACATTCTCAGTCTTGCGTTAAAAAAGTGGTGATTGTGCACAAGTGTGAATAATTCATTACTCTATTAGCTACTCATGTCTATAATTCATTTTGGTCTTTCTCCTTAGAAAGCAATAGGATAGATCACATCTTCACACCATGACCTTGGACCCTTTCCCCAAACTAAATAAAAGCTTTGGACTCTTCCAAGGCAGCACAGACTTGCTTTTACAAGTTGTCCTTTGGAATAGGGACTGACTTCAGCATGGACCTCAATGAGTTACCAATCTCCCTGTCAAGTGATCTAATTACTATTGTGGATATATGTCTACTCTTTTAGTGAGGCTTCAGTATTCATGAAGGAGGAGGAGGGAGGGAGGCAGAAAAAGAGAAAGAGGAAAAGGAAGAAAGAGCAAAAGAGGGAGGAAGGGAAGGAAGAGAGGAAAGAGGGAGGGAGGAAGGGATGGAGGGAAAGGACAGAGGGAGGGAGGGAGGAGAGAGGGGCAAAGGAGAATGAAAGAAGAGAGAGAACGAGAGAGAGGGAGAGAAGGAACGGAGAAAGGAGCAGAGGGCAGGAGGAAAGTGACAAAAACAAATAAAACCAGCTTTGAATATGTTCTGCACTCCAAGTCACAGGTGGAGGTACTTTTTAACTTTAAATAAGTTTATCTGTAATAAAACATTTCTTTGTTCCTGGTTTATCCAGTTAAACCAGATTAAAAGGGACAGGCTCAAATGGGAGCTAGATGGAAGGAAACCGTGAGATAAACTCTTGGCAATGTCTCCTATGAAGTGCCTGGGGCTTCTGAAGCTATATTTAGTCTTCTGAATCTAAGTTCACATCATAAATACAATAAGGAAGAAGAGCCTGGTGTAACTGATACGCAGGCTGCTGAGTGTCTTTGAAGGGTATAATTCACACATCAACACCAGTTATTCTTGTTTTTCTGCGTCATTCCCTCTTCAGGGACAATTTTAAATCATCTGTGGGTAGACAGTTCAGTCAACTAAAAGTAAATTTTTCAATTTTCATAAAATAAACCCTATACAAAGAAAACAAGTGAGCATAAGGAAATGTTATTCTCCTCTTTGGGGTATTTTTCTCTCTATTTGCTTCTTCCCTTAGCACAATAGATAAATTTATTCATCCCAGAATAGACTGTGCGCTGAGACTCATAACTTCAGAAAATATTTAGCACCCAGCGCAATATTCAAAGACATTGTGCTAAACCCTAGGGATAAAAGGACAAGCAGCCCTGAGCCCCTGGGCTCCATAAACTTATTGTCTAGAGATAAATGCGGATAAATAGACAAGCACCATGCAAGTGCTAAGCCAGGAAAATTCTGGAGAGGGAAGAAGTACCAGGTCTGAGTACATATCACCATTGAGTAGGCAGAATCAGAGAAGGTCCTCCTGAAGGTAACACATAGGTTGAGAGGGAAAGAATTTAATATCAGTCCTTTATGCAACAAATATTTATCAACGGCTTCCCTGGTGATCGAGTGGTTAAGAATCTGCCTTGCCAAAGATATACAATGGAAAAAAGACAACCTCTTTAACAAGTAGTACTGGGAAAACTGGTCAACCACTTGTAAAAGAATGAAACTAGAACACTTTCTAACACCATACACAAAAATAAACTCAAAATGGATTAAAGATCTAAATGTAAGACCAGAAACTATCAAACTCCTAGAGGAGAACATAGGCAAAACACTCTCCGACATCAATCACAGCAGGATCCTCTATGACCTACCCCCCAGAATATTGGAAATAAAAGCAAAAATAACAAATGGGACCTAATGAAACTTAAAAGATTTTGCACAACAAACAAAACTATAAGCAAGGTGAAAAGACAGCCCTCAGAATGGGAGAAAGTAATAGCAAACGAAGCAACAGACAAAGGATTAATCTCAAAAATATACAAACAACTCCTCCAGCTCAACTCCAGAAAAATAAATGACCCAATCCAAAAATGCGCCAAAGAACTAAACAGACATTTCTCCAAAGAAGAGATACAGATGGCTAACAAACACATGAAGATGCTCAACATCACTCATTATCAGAGAAACGCAAATCAAAACCACAATGAGGTACCATTATACGCCAGTCAGGATGGCTGCTATCCAAAAGTCTGCAAGCAATAAATGCTGGAGTGGGTGTGGAGAAAAGGGAACCCTCTTACACTGTTGGTGGGAATGCAAACTAGTACAGCCGCTATGGAGAACAGTGTGGAGATTTCTTAAAAAACTGAAATAAAACTGCCATATGACCCAGCAATACCACTTCTGGGCATACACACCGAGGAAACCAGATCTGAAAGAGACACATGCACCCCAATGTTCATCACAGCACTGTTTATAATAGCCAGGACATGGAAGCAACCTAGATGCCCATCAGCAGATGAATGGATAAGGAAGCTGTGGTACATATACACCATGGAATATCACTCAGCCATTAAAAAGAATTCATTTGAATCAGTTCTAATGAGATGGATGAAACTGGAGCCCATTATACAGAGTGAAGTAAGCCAGAAAGATAAAGAACATTACAGTATACTAACACATATATATGGAATTTAGAAAGCTGGTAATGATAACCCTATATGCAAAACAGAAAAAGAGACACAGATGTATAGAACTGACTTGTGGACTGTGGGAGAAGGCGAGGGTGGGATGTTTCGAGAGAACAGCATTGAAACATGTATATTATCTATAGTGAAATAGATCACCAGCCCAGGCTGGATGCATGAGACAAGTGCTCGGGCCTGGTGCACTGGGAAGACCCAGAGGGATCGGGTGGAGAGGGAGGTGGGAGGGGGGATCGGGATGGGGAATACATGTAAATCCATGGCTGATTCATGTCGGTGTATGACAAAAACCACTACAATATTGTAAAGTAATTAGCCTCCAACTAATAAAAATAAATGGAAAAAAAAAAAAGAAAAGAATCCGCCTTGCAATGCAAGGGACACCTGTTTGATCCCTAATCCACAAAGTTCCCATATTCCACAGAGCAACTAAGCCCATGAGCCATAACTACTGAGCCCGAACTCTAGAGCTGCTGCTCTGCAAAAAAAGAAGCCACTGCAATGAGAAGCCAGTGCACCTCAACTGGAAAAGCAGCCCCTGCTTGCCACAAGAGAAAGCCCGCACACCACAACAAAGATTGCCAAAAATGAGGTCAATAAATGTTTAAAAATTAAAAACTAAGTGTTTCGAGCCTCTTATCTACACAAGCACTGTCATAGACCTTGGGGATAGAGTAATGAATGAGACAAGACCCCTGCTCTCAGGTCGTTTATTGAGAGAGACTGACAGTAAATAAGTAGATAATGAGTCTATGCTATCACTGGAGATACTGATAACTACTAGAAGAAGCTAAAGCAAAGTAAGGAAATAGAATTTCTGAAGAAATAGAAAGCAGTGATACAAATAAAGCAAAAGAGATTTTCTTAAAAAAATTATAATAAAAAATAAATGGAAAGTCGGGAACAGCCACTTTGAGTAGGGGACATTCAAATACAAATCAGTAAAGTGAGGAAGCCAGACAATGGACTCATTTTTTTTACATTCTCTTTTTTCAATTGAAGTGTAATTGATTACAATACTATGTAAGTTACAGGTACACAGTATAGTGATTCACACTATTTAAAGGTTATACTCTATTTATAGTTATTATAAAATATTGGCTCTATTCCCTGTGCTGTAGTAATATAATAACAGACAATTGGCTCTTTAAAGCCAAATGGTGCCTATAAACAGCAAGTATGAAGCCTCTGTGGAGTAACACTGCGCTTGTGCTTTCCACATGTCCAGGGGCTTAGCTAGATGACCCTGCTGATCTTGGCTGGGCTCCATCACAAATCGGGAGTGAAAACCTGCATGGCCCCAGTAAACCAAAGGGGAGAGTGACCTGAAAGTAGAAGTGCTGGCAGGAGCCAGGTTCATGCAGATGAAGATAAAGTATCTGAACTTGATTTAACATGTGATGGGAAGCTTTTGAGAAAAGAAAGGCCATGATGTGTTTATCATTTCTAAAAGATCACTCTTACTGTTACAGGATGAACTGTAGTAAAGCAAGAATGAACGTGACCAGCTAAAGGACCTTAATGATATCCTGGCAATAAATGTTGGTGGCTGGACCGACTCACAGATAAACGGAATAAGCTAATGGTTATGGGGGCGGGGGAGGCAGGGAAGGACGGTGTTGGAGGTGGGGGGCAGGTACAGAGTGTTGAGTGTACGATAAGCTCAAGGATGTGTTGTACAACATGGGGACTACAGTCAACATTTTGTATTAGCTATAAATGGAAAGTAAACTTTAAAAATTATATAAAATTTTGTGGTGGCTTGAACTAGGGTAGTAAAGGCAGAGGTGACAAGCATAGTCTGAATTTTTTAAATCTTTGGAAGAGACACCTGACAAATCTTAGAGGTGGGCTGGAGGTGAGGGAGAGGGATGAACCAAGTATAGAGGTAGATTATGAAGGCTAGACTCACCGGTCAGCCCCACAGCAACAGAGAGTGGGTTCCCTTCTTGGCCCTTCTGGACAGCTGTCCAGAGAAGTGACACTGCTTCTCTCCTGCCACTCTGACCGGGGGCACCAGCAGATTGGACAGCAAGAGGTGTGTTCCTCACCCCAGATTGCCAGAGGGAACATTGAGTCCACACCCAGCAGACTCCGGGTCAGGGATTAAACCCTGTCTCTACAGTCTCTGTGGGACTACTTCCCTGTCTGAGTCTCAGCTTCCTCTTTACAAGGGAGGCAATTGCTGACAGTCCAAAATGCTGGCGAAGGTACGGATCAACAGACCCTCTCATTCACTGCTGGTGGGAATGCAAAGCGGCACAGTCTGGAAGACCATCTGGCAGTTTCTTTAAAAGCTAAGCATGCTCTTGGACTTCCCATGTGGTCCAGTGGTTAAGAATCCACCTGCCTTCCCTCTGGGGCTTCCCTGGTGTCTCAGATGGTAAAGAGTCTGCCTGCAATGTGGGAGATCTGGGTTCGATCCCTGGGTTGGGAAGATTCCCCTGAAGAAGGGAACGGTTACCAACTCCAGTAAAGCATATTCTTGAACTCACTGGTGGTCCAATGGTTAAGAATCTGCCTGCCTTCCCTGAAGACTTTAACAATCACCTAGAAGAGTTCTTTGCTCAAAAAGATAGAAAGTTTTGGGAAGACAGAATTATGACGCTGCCTGAAAAAATGGCAGAAGGTAGTGGAACAAAACTTTAATGAAGTTCTCAGTGAAAATGAAATAAAAAAAAAGAATCCCTCTGCCTTGCAGGCCAGTGCATCCCTGGTCCAGGAAAATCCCACATGTAGCACAGCAACTAAGCCCGGGAAGTGGCTGTGGCGCGGTCCAAACTCAGCCTTCAGGCTGTCGGAAGGAATTAGTCAGAGGACTCTGAGGTCAAGTCCAGGAGGTCAACTACCAGGAAGGCTCTGGAGCCACACATGACTGAGAGGCGAATGCAAACACAGAGCCCGAGATCAGAGGTGGACACCCCACCTCCAAGAGCCCCAAAGCTAGGGGACAGCAAGGACTTCCCTGGGTGGTTCATAGGTTAAGAATCTGCCCACCAGTGCAGGGGACAGATTTAATCCCTGCTCTGGGAAGATTCCACAAACCATGGGGCAAGTAAGCCTGCGTGCTGCAGCTCCTAAAACCCCTGCACCTAGAGCCACCGCAATGAGAAGCCCACACACTGCAACTAAAGAGTAGCCCCTGCTCATTGCAACTAGAGGAAGCCTGTGCACAGTAACGAAGGCCCAGGGCAATCAAAAATAAATTAATTAATTAAATGTTTTAAAGCTAGGGGGCAACAACCGAGAAGAGAGAATAGAGTAAAGGTTGAGCACAGGTCACAGAGGGAGAAAACCTCAGGCTTGGCTCAAGGCAAACTTTGTGACTGTGGGGTTGTGGCTCTGTGTCCCACCCCCCAGATCTTCGGCTGGGCACGTCCTTCATCTGGGCTGAGGCAGAGCCTCTTAAGAGCCAAGAACTGCTTAGATGACTGGGATGTTTGCAGGGATTTGCCAACAGAAGAGAAATGGGTCACTCAGCACCATGGCGGGGTACCTCTGCTAGAGCAGGAAACTTGGAGAGGCCCCTTGGAGAAGGCAGGGGGCAAGGAGGAGCTCCAAGCAGGACTCTGCAGAGAAGAGCTGGGGGTGAGCCCCTCGGTGAATGGCACGTTTCTCAGGGTTGCCCAGTCTTTACTTGAACCCACCTAGAGCAATTTCTCTCGCTCTAGGTCACAAGGCCACAGAGGGCCCTGTGCAGGACATCCAGAACTTGGAAGCACCTGAAAAACACAGGTGCAGTCTTCCCTTGGCCCGCCTCCTCATGGTCAAGCTTCCATCCTTCTGTTCTGAATGCATTCTTGGCCAAACCAGGAATAGACAGGAATCCGTTTTTTTAAATTACTGTGAGCCAGGAATTTGGCCTTTCACTCAGCTGTTTCTTTGGCAGAGTTCCTCAATGCATTTAGCATCTACCCACTCACCAGCATCCTGGATCAATTTACTTTCTGACTGTCGTGTGGATGTCTCAGAAGAGGGTCTGTCACAACAGCTCAATTCCACTCATTCAAGTACCCATAACTGAGTTTACGCTAAGTCACTTCCATCGTGTCCCACTCTTTGTGACCCTATGGACTGTTCCCAACCAGACTCCTCTGTCCATGGGATTATCCAGGCAAGAATATTGAAGTGGGTTGTCATGCCCTCCTCCAGGGAATCTTCCGGACCCAGGAATCAAACCTGCATCTCTTGCATCTCCTGCATTAGCAGGCGGGGGAAATAACTGGATTTAAGTGAAGTGAAAGTCGCTCAGTTGTGTCTGACTGTTTACAACTCCATGGACTCTAGAGTCCATGGAATTCTCCGGTCCAGAATACTGGAAGCCTTTCCCTTCTCTATGGGATCTTCCCTACCCGGGGTCAAACCCAGGTCTCCTGCATTGCAGGTGGATTCTTTACCAGCTGAGCCACAAGGGAAGCCCAAGACCAAGAATACTGGAGTGGGGAGCCTATCCATTCTCCAGTGGACCTTCATGACCCAGAGATCGATCCGGAGTCTCCTACATTGCAGGCGGATTCTTTACCAATTGAGCTATCAGGGTTAGCTGACAGTTATTGAGGTCTTTCTAATTCTCAGGCATTGAACCAAGCTCCTAGAAGCTTTACTTCATTCAATTCCCACAACAATCTTAAATGAAAAGAGGCATTTTTCTCCCCCTCAGTTCCACTGATGAAAAAAATTGAAAACCCAAGGTCCCACTGAGAATAAGGAGTAGAGCTGAGATTCAAATTCATATTAAATATTTAATTATGACCTTGAATAAGGAACTCTAGTCTAAACATGACATTGAATAAGGAATTCTGGTCTAACTTCAGCACTGAACTAGGAATCTGTTCCAAGATGTGGGTTCCGTCTTCAACTCCGCAATTCACTATCTACTGGGAAAGTCACTTGCTGAAAATAAGTCTATCTTAAACTTATTTAAAAGTTTTTCAATTATAATAAAGACAGGGACATGGAAAAGAAAGTGTTAAGGGTGAGAGAGATAGATTGGGGCTTAACTGGAGTGGTCAACAAAAGACTCTCTGAGAAGATGACATATTTACATATACCATACATGCAAAATTGCAGAAGAAAACCAGAGGCTGTCACATATGTTGGGTTTCCCCGGTGGCTCAGCAGTGAAAAAAAAAAAAATCCTCCTGCCTACACCTGCCAATGAAGGAGATGCAGGTTCAGTCCCTGGGTCGGGAAGATCCCTTGGAGAAGGAAGTGGCAGCCCACTCCAGGATTCTTGCCTAGGAAATCCCATGGAAGGAGGAGCCTGGCAGGCTGCAGTCCAGGGCATGGCAAAGAGTCAGACACGACTTAGCAACAACATCACGTGTTGGGTTACATGCGGATGGTTACTGCAGTCACTGAGGTGGAGAGACTGGGACAAGACTTCAGGCATGATAGAGAATTTGGACATTACTTTACAGGCACCAGGGAACATGGCAGGGTTTAGGGTAATAAAGGGGTAGTAACTTATCTGTGTTTTGCTCAGTCCCAAAAATATCACTGGCACAGAACCTGGGTTAAAAATTAACTCTCCAATTCTTCATTGAAGAGACTGAAACAGTCAACATTGTCTCCTCCCCTGAAAAAGGGCAAACAGTGTAAACTATATCTGATGTTTTTCAACAAAAAAGAAATATGACCATGATTATATTCCCAGGCGAAGCTCTGAAGCCAGACTTTTACAGAAATAACCACAAAAGTCACAAGAAATGAGATATGTGTGACATGCCCTATAGCATCAGTTTTCAAAAGGACATAAATCAATTAAGGAGCATAAGAATCCCATCCACCCACAGCAAACTCTGCAGAGTGTGGAGAAAGGGGTCCTTCAGGCAGCCAGGAAAAGGAGAAGCTTCCTTAAAAGACAAAGAAGCACAGAGTGTCCTGAACTGCCAGGGTCTCTTCCTTAATTTCATCATCAGTTTTTTAAATATACAGTTTATCCAACATCTGTTTTGAGCACTGAAGAGTGGGAAGAGGTCTGTGAGCCATGCAATTTTGTCCAAGATGGACAAAATTCAGAATCATGGACCCGTAACCCTCACTAGCCATCACTTTAGTGGTCATAAAATATACCCACATGAATTACTGGGTTAGTCAAAAAGTTCGATTGGATTTTTCCATAGACGGGATGGAAACCCCAAATGAATTTTTTGGCCAATCCCAATACTTGACAGCCCAATACTTAATCTTTAATATTAATATTTAATAACTCAATACTTTGCCCACCTGATGCAAAGAGCCAACTCATTGGAAAATACCCTCATTCTGGGAAAGATTAGAGGGCATGAAGAGAAGGGTGCGGCAGAGGATGAGATGGTTGGGTGGCATCACCGACTCAATGGACATGAATTTGAGCAAACTCCAGGAAATAGTGAAGGACAGGGACACCTGGCATGCTGTAGTCCGTGGGGTTGCAAAAAGTCAACATGACTCATCAACCAAACTACAAGAACAACAAATACTTAATAGCTGTTAAAACATAACTATTCCCCTATCCTGAGCATTTAGATTGGTCCTAACCTTTTCAACTACTGCAAAACTACTGCCAAGATTATCTTTGCTCATTTTGATATTTCATATTTTTAGGAGTAGCCAAATTTGCTATGGAAGGTTCAGATAGCAAAAATTTTAGGTTTGGTGGGGCACGCAGTCTTCCTCCTCCTTTTTCTTCTCTTTCCTCTTTTAATAATTTTTTAAACATGTATATCCATCCTTAACTGGATGGTTATACAAAAATGGTCCTCAGATTGAATTTAGTCCATGGTCAACCCTGCATTACATTCTCAGAATTCCTCAGCCAAAGGATAGGGTCATTAGAATGCTATTTACATGTATAACAAATGCTTCTTCAACAGTGTGTGCTGTTACCCATGCTATCCAATGTTGGGCATTATTCTCAGTTTGGGGTTTTTTGCTAAATATCACTTATATTTTCATTAAAGAAATTTTGCCAGAAATCCTTATCATTTCCATTTTATTACAACTTTTAAGAGTTTGGAAGTGGAGCTCATGGCCCCAGAGAAATAAAATGCCTCCTTCTGCCATCCTTTTAACTGTATTGTGGAGAGGCAGCCTAGCAAATCACAGAAGGTGCCACATCACATCAGACCCTCAGTGCACTGAGGATGTTATACTCCATGACTAGCCCGTGGCCTTTTGAAGCTGTGTAAAAATTAGCTTTTCATTTGGGAATTATCCTGAATATGTCAAAGGAAGAGACCGTTTTAAACCTAGAGTTTGCCTATGATTAAAGTTCATCTTGAGTCAAATTTATCCTCTTGGCCCCAGGGGTGATATTAATCTCACGCTTGCTTTGTCCAGTGAAGCAAGAAATTCATCCTGGCCGGCAGCAGGCCTGCAGCTTCCATCACAATGGCAGGCAGGAGTTCAGAAAAGACCTCGTGGGGAAGAGGGGAGGAAAAGACCACCACGTCTGCCTTGAAGGAATCCTCTTCCTTGAATTCAATATGTAAGACCTGGTGTGTGTGTTTGTGCGTGCTCACTCAATTGCATCTGACTCTACCCCAAGGGCTGTAGCCCACCAGGCTCCTCTGTCCATGGGATTCTCCAGGCAGGATTACTGGAGTGGGTTTCCATGCCCTCCTCCAAGGAATCTTCCTGACCCACCTGTGTATCTTGCATCTCCTGCATTGGCAGGCATGTTCTTTGCCACTGAGCCAGGAAGCCCTGTATTCAAGTGCAATTTCTGCAATCAACTTATAGGAAGCTCTAGTTTTCTTCTTGACGCTATCTCCCCTAACATCACAGTTGGGACAGCTTGTCTGCTGTTTGTCAGACTAATCTCAGTTCAGTTTGGTCTCTCAGTCGTGTCCGACTCTTTGTGACCCCATGGACTTTAGCATACCAGGCTTCCCCGTCCATCACCAACTCCTGGAGCTTACTCAAACTCATGTCCATCTAGTGGGTAATGCCATCCAACCATCTCATCCTCTGTCATTCCCCTCTCTTCCTGCCTTCAATCTCTCCCAACATCAGGGTCTTTTCCAATGAGTCAGTTTGCATTAGGTGGCCAAAGTACTGGAGCTTCAGCTTCAGCACTAGTCCTTCCAATGAATATTCAGGACTGATTTCCTTTAAGATTGACTGGCTGGATCTCCTTGTAGTCTAAGGAACTCTCAAGAGTCTTCTCCAACACCACAATTTAAAAGCATCCATTCTTCGGCACTCAGCTTTCTTTATAGTCCATTCTCACATCCACACATGACTATTGGAAAAACCATAGCCTTGACAGACCTTTGTTGGCAAAGTAATGTCTCTGCATTTTAACAAGCTGTCTAGATTTGTCATAGCATTTCTTCCAAGGAGCAAGCATCTTTTAATTTCATGGCTGCAGTCACTATCTGCAGTGATTTTGGAGCCCCAAAAAATAAAGTCTCTCACTGTTTCCATTGTTTCCACTGATCTCAGGGCCCTCAACAGTTAGTAGCTTGAAGCAGGATCTCAGTTCTCCGACCAGAGATTGAAGCCAGGCTGTGGCACTGGACTTAACCACGAGACCACAAGCTCAAGCCAATGGCCGGTGACAAGGCCCTAGCTTGTCTGCTATGTGCAAATGAATTTCAACAGAGACAGAAACTAGTGAAACAAGTAAGGTGTTTATTAGGATGAAAAACAGTATAGGTGGATAGATACATATGGGTGGGTTCAGACAGACTCCTGCCCTTGTGGCAGTTTAAATCACTTATATGGGGCATGTCTTCTGGTTTCCCTCTGGCCAACCATCTTGCTTTGCCTGGTTCTGAGTCCGTACTTGGTATAATTCAGGGTCCTTCCCTGTGTATGTGTGCAAGATGGATTGGATTCCAGCATAGAGGACTATGGGTAGGTTGACACCACATATTATGGGGTGGCAATCCTTCCCTTTTTGGCCTGCAGGGACCTTTTCTGTGCACATGTACATAGGAAGGGCTCCTTGACCTTGAAAATGAGAAATATGTGATCTCTTTATCTCTTACCTGGGCAGGACTCAGTTCCTCTTTGTTCTTGCCATTATCTTCATTTTAGAGGCTCTGTCCACAGGGGACAGATTTCAGCTGCTCAGCCTGGGGCCCATCTATTTCCTCCCTGAAGATAATCCAGAAGAAAAACCAAGACCAGCATTGATGGAGCCCTTCCAGGGTTCCACACCCTGTCCTGAGCAGAGATGGGATGCTGAGGCTGGTGTAACATACCTGTCAAAGTCACACAACTGGCAGGTAACAGGATCAGGATCTGAATCCCAAAGTCCCATGTCCAAATAAGACCTTGGATACCTTATTGATCAACTCAGAGATTCTAGGTGCTAATGTCAGAGTTTAAAAAGTGGACTATGTAAAGAAATTAACCTGGCCTTAAAGCTGAGAAGAGTCCCCCTTCCCTTGCTCTCATGCAGGTCTGCCTTTCCTGATTCCCCTGAGAGACCGGTCCCAGCAAGGCTGATAGACAATCTTTGCAGGCAGAGTTAGAACTCCAAGTCAGCCAAATTGTCTGTTTTATACATAGTTACCTTTTGCTTATCTCATCCCTTAGGAACACGGAGATACTTTTCATGTCAGAAGAAACAGAACTAGGCTTCCCTGGTGGTCTAGTGGTTAAGAATCTGCCTACCAATGCAGGGGTCACAGGTTTGATCCCTGCTCCAGGAAGCTTCCACATGCCTCAGGGCAGCTAAGCCTGCGAGCCCCAACTATCGAAGCCCACACTCTCTAGAGCCTGTGCTCCAAAACAAGAGAAGCCACCACAACAGGAAGCCCACGCACCACAACCAGAGAGTAGCCCCTGCTTGCTACAAATGGAGAAAGTCCTCCCACAACGAAGACCCAGTGTAGCCAAATATAACAAATACATAAATAAAATTTTTAAAAAGAAGGAAAAACAGAGCTGAGAGTTTTTTCCCCCAGCCATGTCAACTCTGGCTCTGATCATGTAATCCCAGCAAAGGGGAATGACTCCACCTCCTCTCCATTCCCCAAAACATCTTCCTAGACTCTCCCCTTCCTGATTTCCATAATGTTTTGTTTTCAATCAGTTCAGTTCAGTCGCTCAGTCATGTACAATTCTTTGTGACCCCATGGACTGCAGCAGGCCAGGCTTTCCTGTCTTTCACTACCTCCTGGAGTTTGCTCAGACTCATATCCATTAAGTGAGTGATGCCATCCAACCACCTCATCCTTCTCCTCCTGCCTTCAATCTTTCCCAGCATCAGGGTCTTTTCCAATGAGTCAGTTCTTTGCATCAGGTGGCCAAAGTATTGGAGCTTCAGCTTCAGCATCAGTCCTTTCAATGAATATTCAGGACTGATTTCCTTTAGGATGGACTGGTTGGATCTCCTTGCAGTCCAAGGGACTCTCAAGAGTCTTCTCCAGCACCACAGTTTAAAAGCATCAATTCTTCGGCACTCAGCTTTCTTTACAGTTCAACTCTCACGTCCATACATGACCACTGGAAAAACCATAGCTTTGACTATACTCCTAAGTGATAACATCTGAATAGCCTTGTTATCTGGGGTCCCCAAGACCACCCTCAGGCTGGATGCTTCACTAGGACTCCCAAGGATCAGAAGCTGTGAGAGTGACAGTTACAGTTTATGGCTGTAAAAGGACATAAAACAAAATCAGCAAAGGGAAGAGGCATGTGGGGCAAAGTCCAGGAGAAACCAGGTGCAGCCTATGTGTCCCACTGGATGGTGTCACACGGGACTACCCTTAATTCTCCCAGCAATGATGGGTGCAACACATGCTAAGTGCTGACAATCAGGGATGTTCCCCAACTCAGAAAGTCAGGCTTTTAGGACTTACCTGGTGGCACACTGGATAAAAATCCACCTACCAATGCAGGGGACACGGGTTCGATGCCTGGTCCAGGAAGATTCCACATGCCACAGAACAACTAAGCCCATGCGCCATGACTACTGACCCTGTGTGCTGAAGCTACTGAAACCCGTATGCCTAGAGTGTGTGCTCTGCAAAAAGCAAAGCCACTGAAACTCAGAGTAGCCCCCGCTCCCTGCAACTAGAGAAAGACCATACACAGCAGTGAAGACTCAGTGCAACCAAAACTAAATAAATAACAATTAAAAAATAGATAGAAAGGGTACATGAGCCTCAATGTTCAAAAAAAGACAGGTGTTTACCATCACTCCCATTGTCAGGATAAACTGTCAGGCTGTAGTTGCATGGCCCAGCCCTCAGGCATGAAAAACCTCTTATCAGGCAGAACATTCCAAAGGCTCAGAGGTTTTCTCCCTAGAGCCAGCCAGCTCTGGAGGCAGGCTTTTATTTAGAAGGTGCAGGGTTTGAGCAATGCAGACCTGCTGAGTTAACCCTTTCTGTACAAGTTGTGAGAAAAAGAGAGAAAGACCTTCTCAAGTGAATTTATCTACAACATTGAGAAATAAAATGGGACAATAGGGGGACTTTGCTGGTGGTACAGCAGTTAAGAGTGTGCTTGCAGTGGGGCCTGGGTTCCCTGGTCAGGGAACTAGATTCCACATGCCACAGTGAAGATTCTGCATGCCACAGTTAAGACTGTTGCAGTCAAATAAATACATTTTTAGAAATCTTTTAAGAAAAAAAATTACTTTTAAAAAGGGGGATCAGTAGGAGCCTAAATCCTCATGGATTCAGTGGGAACCCCCGAACGGAGTTTTAACCTTAACTTCCACCAGTTCAAATGTATTTACTTGTGGAACAAAGAGTAAGTAGCTATATCTGCCCTGAAGACACTCGCAATCTTGAGTCAGATGTACCCTTTTGTGGATGTGTGGTCACCTTATCTCTGAGCCAGTGTTCTCCATTCCTGTAGCATCTGATGTCATCCGTTAATGCTGGGGAGGGACAATGCAGGCAGTTTCACGGGAGCCGACACCCGAACTGGGGCCCAGATGGTGACCGAGAATCGCCAGGTCAACAGTGAGCAGGATGCTCTCAAGGCAGGAAAGAGTTTTCTAGGGTATTCAGGTTAAGGGTCAGGCACATGTATTAAAGACTGAAGAGCTTCAAGCATTGGGAGTCTCCAGACTGTCATATTAATAAGGTTACTTTTCTAAGTCCTCTCTGTAAGGTCAAGTTTGTAAGGCTAGTTTTACTGGGTAGTTTATGGCAGTTTCCCAACCTTTTTACGTCATGACACTCATAAAAGATAACCCTGTTTGGCTCTCAGACTTCCTTTACAATTTATGCTCATTCTAATTTTTATTTTACCACTTTTCAATTTATTAACAGGAGAATGAGATGAAAAAAAATAAATGGACAACCTTTACAGTTACCATCACGAAATAACCTATTCTCTTTTATGCTGTCTTTACTTCCTTCCTTACTCATCTGTCCTAAACTTTTAAAAGAAATTGCCTTTCTGGTCCCTTATGAGTTATGTCTTAGCTAAGTCTACTGTGAAATATAATTTATATTATATTATATTATAATTTATGGTAGCTATCATTACCAAGGCAAATACCACCCTCTGCTACAGCAAGCTTCTTTGGAAGGTGTTTTTCCATTTCCGTTATGTATCCTCATAGCTTTGTTTTCACATCAGTTGCATTAGTACAGATCTCCCATGGTATCTAAAAATCTAGTCAACTCATTTTTTGTAGCAGAGGGCAAAGGAAAGCTGAAGAGATGGAGGGGAACTAGCATATCACTATTTTCTATTCCAGGAATTAGAAAAAAAAATCAGAAAGGGAAGTTCTATTCTAACAAAAAAGCCAACCTCTGTAATAATCACATAGCAGACTCATACATAGTCTATGTGACACAACTAAAACCACAAAAAGCACATATCTTTGGATAGAAGTTAAATATATATATTTTTTAGGAGGCTGTTCTTTGTACAACCACATCAATAAACCGTTAGATTCTCTCATGTTGCTGGTAAGAGCTGACAATGGGTTTACAACTCAGATGAATGATATCAATATAAAAAAGTTCAGTCACTCACATAAAAGGTATTGAATTAAGACTGACCTGGAAGTGTAATAGGTTAACTTCTGGTCCCAAATCACTTGTGTTCTTTCCCAAGAAACAAAACATACCATTATGGTCCCACCACCAAGTACTGTTTTAACCTTGGTCGTTTTACTATTATGTTTCCTCTTTCCCAAGAAACGAAACTTACCATTATGTCCCACCACCAAGTACTGTTTTAACCTTGATCACTTTATTATTATGTTTCCTCTTTCCCAAGAAACGAAACATACCATTATGGTACCACCACCAAGTACTGTGTTAATCTTGGTCACTTTACTATTATCACAGGGACAACTGCAACCAATTAGCTGCCATATAGAATTTAGCTTTTTGTCATCCAATTTCATTTAGCTAACATTTATTGATATTTTACTGTGTGTCAGGACCATAAAGAAGGCTGAACACCAAAGAATTGATACTCTCAAACTCTTGAGAAGACTCTTGAGAAGACTCTTGAGATTCCCTTAGACAGCAAGGAGGTCAAACCAGTCAATCCTAAAGGAAATCAACCCTGAATATTCACTGGAAGGACTGATGCTGAAGCTGGAATTTCAATACTTTGGTCACCTGATGAAAAGAGATGACTCATTGGAAAAAGACCCTGATGCTGGGAAAGACTGAAGGCAAAAGGAGAAGGGGGGTAGCAGAGGATGAGATGGTTAGGCAGCATCACCAACTCGATGGACGTGAATTTAAGCAAACTCCTAGAAATAGTGAAGGATAAGGAAGTCCGGCATGTTTTAGTCCATGGGCTCACAAAGAGTCGGACAGGACTTAGCAACTGAACAACAATAACAACAGGCACTGATAAGCGCTCTGGGTACCTATCTGCAGACAAAGCGGAAACAGAAGTGTCCCCTGGAGTTGTGGGACTCTACTGTGCTTCAGAAATACAGTAATTTAATGCTATTTCTGAATAGTATCAAGAATTGTAATGAACTGTACCAAGACAACACAAGAGACAGTATAAACTCTCTTGGTGAAAAATGAACTGTTCTGGTGACATACTCTAGAAATGAGCAGACTGCTCGCTGGCCTAATGATTCTCTTAAGATTCTTCAAAAACATTCCCATCTGGAAGTGTTAAGAAAACTCTCTTTATTTCATTTTTGGCCATACTGCATAGCTTGTGGAGCTTTATTTCCCCAACCAGGATCAAACTGGGCTCATGATAGTGAAAGCGCTGAGTCCTAACCCCTGGACCACCAGGGAACTGCTGAAAAATATACTTTCTTAAAGGGGGAGGTTTCAGGTTCTGGTTTGATAACTATAGGTTTCCTCCATTATGCAAAAGCAGGGTGTCTTATGAAAGTTTTTGTAAGCCATAACGGCATAAATGTGCAGAAGCAATTACCTTAGGACACAGGTTGCTCACAGATGCACAAATAAACAGAGATAAAGCACAGGTACTTACAGATACAGTTCAAAGCTATGGCTGCTTGATGCTGAGGTGCTGGGTATAGCTCCGCAGAAGGAGCTTCGTGGCCCCACTCTCCCGTTCAGGGTGCCTGCTGCCGCTGTAGCAGCTCCCCATGAAACACACATGCTTGCCTTTTTGCTAAGTCGCTTCAGTCGTGTCTGACTCTGCAACCCTATGGACTGTGGCTTGCCAGGGTCTCCCATCCAAGGGATCCTCCAGGCAAGAATACTGGAGTGGGTTGCTATGCCCTCCTCCTCCGGGGATCTTCCCAACCCAGGGGTCGAATCGGAGTCTTTTTTTTAAGACTCCTGAATTGGCAGGCAGGTTTTTTACCACTAGCACCACCTGGGAAGCAGCTCCCCACGAAACACACACAGTATCCTATTTTCGTTTTTTGCCTTTTTTTGTTAAATTGAAAATCCTCTTCAAATTCATTTTGGATATCAACAACAGGTACTAAAGGTCTTTTGTAAAAGCTAAGCGGTGTAAAGCAAACTTTTGAAAAGTGAGGGATACCTGTATGAGAAATTGTGTCAGTGACTGTAAGCCTTTATTGGGCCCTTTAGGAGATTCAGAAAAGCAATCTTCCCTGTCTCTCTTTCATACACACACACACACACACACACACACACACACACACACACCCTCAGTTCTCAAGGACTGTTCATAGTTGCAAGCGATATGTCTGGTCTATAAATATTTATACTATTATACTAAAAATGATAAGTACACTAGGAGGCACAATTATAAAACAAAGGGGTTTTAGAGGAAGAAGTTCAGTTGCTCAGTCATGTCTGGCTTTTTGCGACCCCATGAACTGTAGCATGCCACGCCTTCCTGTCCATCACCAACTCCTGGAGCTCGCTCAAACTCATGTCCATAGAGTTGGTGATGCCATCCAACCATCTCATCCTCTGTCGTCCCCTTCTCCTCCTGCCTTCAACCTTTCCCAGCATCAGGGTCTTTTCCAATGAGTCAGTTCTTCCCATCAGGTAGCCAAAGTATTGGAGCTTCAGCTTCAGCATCAGTCCTTCCAATGAATATTCAGGACTGATTTCCTTTAGGATTGAATGGTTGGATCTCCTTGCTGTCCAAGGGACTCTCAAGAGTCTTCTCCAACACCACAGTTCAAAAGCATCCATTCTTCAGCACTCAGCTTTCTTTATGGTTCAACTCTCACATCCATACATGACTATTGGAAAGACCATAGCCTTGACTATATGTACGTTTGTCAGTAAACTGATGTCTCTGCTTTTTAATATGCTCTCTAGGTTTGTCATAGCTTTCCTTCCAAGGAGCAAGCACCTTTTAATTTCATCTTTTAATTTTCAGAAGAGGAAGGTAGACTGAAATAAGAAAGAAGTCATGAAAGTGATACTTGAGTTGGGTACTAAAAGAATCTGGACATAGGGAGATGGAGTAAATAACATTTCCCACAAAAGGAAAAAGCAGAACAAGCAACAGCCAAGAAAGTAACACATCAACCTGTGGAAGGGTGGGATTGTGTGACTTAGAAGTCAGATCATGGAAGGTCTTAAAAGTCAGAGTAAGAAGTTTCATCAGCAACCACCGAAGCAGGGTAAATGTTTAGTACAAGGTGCAAGCCCATGTACCATCAGTGAGGTTAGGTGGGTATGAATTATCAGTGGGGACTGTAGAAGTCTTCGGTGCACTTCCCCCACCTTCTGCTGATTCCTGAATGCAGGCTCTCCCTAAGTGGCCAGTTCTCACAATTTTCTAAGCAAAGCAAAGCAAAAAAAAAAAAAAAGGGAAATCTAATTTTTATATGAAATCACATGATTGATTCCTTTCTTTATACAGTGAGAGCCAAACTAAATTTGTATGCAGGCTCAGGGTAGCCTGTGGCACCCAATTTGCAAAACTGACATGTTGAGTGGATGGTAATGCTGTTTCTACTTCTTGGCAGACCACTCTCCCAATCAGATTTATTATCTGATTGCTTCTTCTACATAATTAGTTGTGTGTGTTAACTCTAAAGGGTACTATACTTTTCCACTCTCTGAAGATAACCTTGATTATACAAATCCTGACCCTGCTGATGGTAGTCCACAATTGTTTCATGTATCAGGGTAGGCTCACTGCTGTAATGAAGAAGCCTAAGTGTTCAGGGACTTAATATCACAGAAGCTTACTTCCATCACACATGACAGTCCAGTGTGACTGTTCCTGCTTGGTTGGCTTTCCCAACAAAAGGTTTTTAGGTTCCTTCCACCTCATGGCTTTGCCTTCTCTGGATTCTGGCATATTTCCCTTTAGCCATAAACCGGGAAAGATGAGAGAATGGAGGGTTACACATGGGAGTGTTTCAATAGCCAGACCTGCACTTGGGCGTATATTACTTGGACCCACATGCACTGCTTATGGTTCCATTATAGATAAATCAAACTTCAAGAAGGGTGGGAAGTGAAGTCTAGCAGTAAGCCCAGGAGGAAACACGAAATGATTTGGTAAATGAACATCTCGTCTCTACCATATTTTCCAAGCAGTGTTTTGATTTCATCCAGCACTGGTCCTTGACTCAGAACCAAATGTAAGGTTTTATTTCATAGTTAGCTATAAAAAAAAGTTGAAGTGACATTCTGTAACTGAAAGCAGGAAATGTCACCCAATTTAGTGATTTTTCTAGATTATTAATCTTTTATTCACATTAGCCACAAAATGTATTGCACTTCTGTTCTCTTCTTTCCCCTAAAACACATAAGATATTCCACCTCCAAAATTCAACAACACAACCTTGGTGATTCACTATCTGTATTCCAAGAGTTGCCCTTCTTTCTGCTCCTATAATGGCACCCTTTATCTAAAGTGCACCCAATATACTTCACTTGTACCATTTAAAAGGGTGAAAAACATGCTTTAATGTCATTAGGCTTTTATTTCATACCAGGAAACAAACTCATCAAATACTTTCATGAAGTTTAAGATCTTTGATCAAGACAAGGTTTGATTAAGCAAATGACTAGCACTGGGACCTGATCAAAGCATAAATGTCAATGTAATGATTATTCTTTCCTCTTCTGTATAGTGAATGGTTTAGACTAGCTCAGTTCCATGATCCCATTTAAATCTGACATCCATTCATTTCAAAGAGCAAGTTCATGAACCTTGTCAGTGGTACATTCAGAATGAGTATGAAAGCTCCCAATTCCTAGTCCATTTTGATGCTCTAAACATAATCAAGACACTTAGTCTTACGGCTCAGAACATCCTTAGCAGTGAGTGATGGCCCACTTGTTTGCCCTGAGAGACTGACAGATGAAAATCATATACAGAAATTTTAGAAAGAATAAGCAATTATTTCCATCAATTCAAAAGGTCACAAGAGTTTAACTTATATTTGAATAGCATTTGGATGGCTGCCTCAGAAAAATTCAGTAATTACGCTTGTAAGATTTTGAATACAGAAAGCAGAGAGAGCAGAGAGGGTGTAAATAAAATATAAATACAGGTAACATTCCCTAAATGAGTCTGATTTTTAGTTTATGATTTGTCATTCTTGAGCTTCTTTGCATGTAGGTAAAAATTTAAATTTTCTTGCAACTTAATTTGCTGCCTACTCTTACATTTTTAATGAAGTATTCAACTAATAGAGGAAGTATGTACACATTTTCTTTACCATTATCATCATATAAAATTACATATTTTAAGTAGAGAATAATTTATTTTATTTATTTTTCTTATTATGTGCCTTTGTTTATTCACTTGCACATCCATTGTTTCACTTTTAGCTTTAAATATTATAATTAGCTAAACTGACTCGGTAAAAGATCATTAAAAATACACTTCAAGAAATAAAAATGCTTATTTTTAAAAACATGAAAATATAATCATTATGTACAGATTCTCCAAAATTATTTAATTCTACATAAGGCTCCTCTGGTCACTCAGATGGTAAAGAATTTGCCCACAATGTGGGAGACCTGGGTTCAATCCCTGGGTCGGGAAGACCCCTGGAGAAGGGAATGGCAACCCACTCAAGTATTTTTGCCTGGAGAATTCCATGGACAGAGAAGCCTGGAGAGCTACAGTCCATGGGGTCGCAAAGAGTTGGACACAACTGAGCAACTAATACACATACACACATAAGTGAAAGTAATATTTATACTTTAAGACATTTTTAGTTTATTTTATTAAATGGAAATTAATATTTTACTGTTTCCAATATTGACTGCATTCATTTTCAAAATTACATTTTTATAATTTTAAAATTAATTTTTGTGTCATTCTTAAAAGTATAAAAGCCTAAATTATTTTTAAAACTTAATTTCTGACCATAAACCTCTTATAAGTCCATTATTTTTCTTCACATTTATATAGGCTCAAATTTCACAGATATTTTTCCACAACAGAGTAAAACTGTTTTTTTAAACTGGAGGCTTCATAAATTCAACAGATGTCTCTCCCTCCAGAAAACTGCATAGAAGAGTTTAAATTACTAACAAAGCAGTATGAGGATTATCTTACACTTGCAACCGAGAGTTCCCATAATTCTTCCTCTTGTTCAGTTTAAATGTCTTATTTACTTCAAATTATTATCAAGTAAACATGCTGGCATCTTTCTACTAAACATCCACTATATACAAGATTGACATTTTAAATATGTACAAGAATAAAATAAGAAGCACAGTTCTTTTTGAAATTAACAATATCAGGTGTAGCTCATAAAGCTAGTTTTAAGGTCATGCTAACAACTGCCAAAGCCCACATTAACTCACAGAATTGCAGACAACCGCAATGGAAACACTCAATATTTCCGCAATGGAAACACTCAATATTTTCCAAAGGAATGAGGAAAAATTACCACTTTTGAATAATACTATTAGTTAAACAGAGGACGTGCCAAAGACATGAAAATAACTTGGTCTAATCTAGAAGATGGTTAAATCATAAACATATCATCTCATATTAATCTATTGTTATTAGGAACTGTGCTATTAAGCTCTGAAGAGATATGCTTCCATTATTTATTCCGTAAAGTAGCAAAACAAAGTGAAAGTGAAAAAGTGATAGTAAATTGACGCGTTGAAACAAGTTGTGATGGAAACACAGTGTGAGTTACCCACCAAGGGCACACACGAAAGGAGGCTCAGTCAGTTGGATTCGGTCAACATGTGAGTTTATTCACAAAGAGCTGATCAACAGTAAAAGTACACCTTCCATACTAAATGGTTGGCTTGAATTCCATTATCAAATAGTGAACCTAACTCAGCCCTGGTTATTACAGTCTTTTCTAGTTTTAGCTTTATGTGGCAAAACAGATTATCACTGTTGCATACCCACAGAACATTGTTGAAGGGCAGGATTTTTCAAGAGTTAAAACAAGGATTGAAAAAACATGTATTGACCCTCCCTTTGCAAATAATTGGCTTGCTTACTTGCATTCCAGAGGATCTAATGAACTTAATTTAAAATTGCAGGGACCATGTGGAAAAGAAATTAAAACTTTTATCAGTAAAGTTTATTGATTAATTAAAACAGAAAAGTAAAGCTAAACAGAGTGCATGAGTGATGTTTCATGGATATTGTAATACAAATCCTAAAAATGAATTATTAGATGTAGAAGAACATCAGGTGTGTATGTTTGAGGGAAAAGCTTTTTATTATTTTAGGAGACTTGATATGGGAAAAAGTTTGAATTAAAAATTTACTTGACTGGTCATAAGAAATGTCAACTTTACATTTGTTAATAAAAGAAAAGGAGTTAGTAGATTTAAAGAATGATTTACCACACATAAAAAGATCAAATTATCAAAATGTAGGTGAATAGTGAGGAAGAAGCCAATGGGTGCAAAACAATGAATTCTCTTCTCTCATTAGCTGTCACCTGCTTATGAAGTTTCTCCTTGTTGATTAGATAGAAAATTAAGAGGTTATAAGGACTTCACTAGAAATTGTGAATAGCAATTTCAGACATAAAATCTGATTTAAAAAAATATATATTCATAAAAACACACTCAAATTCCTCATTAAAAAACTTAAAAAAATTTTATTTGGAAGTTTTATACAAGTTTAATATTTATTATCTTTCCTTACCCTTAGTAGTTTTATTACATTAAATGATATAAAGAAAACATGATTATTTTCACCAAGGTCCATGTAAGACGCACCCAGGATCCCTCGGACTTACCCCAGAGTGCCATATCATTCATGTTCATGTTCTATGTGTGCTACAGACATGAACTTTGAGAATTCCCATCTACAGACAGTGTCTAATATAGAATTCTCCAGTATATGTAGAGTATGTATGAGTGAGGTTCAATCAATACCTTCATCCAAAAGTGAACTTCAAAAGACCCAGAAACACTTAGATAATTACATGAAGTTTACCTTAATAAAATTATTCTTAAAGAGCTCTGCCGTACTTAAAAAAAAAAAAAAAAAGCTAAAGCAAAAAATTAAAGATCTAAAGTAAACAAAGTGATAAAAATGACAAATTTCAACCTGATGCCCTACTTGTAAATACATTATTAAGTTGAGGAAATGTTAGATATTAAAAGTCTCATAATTACTTCGTAGACTAATCTGAGTTATTTCTTTTTTATGATGGTTCTATTTTGGAGTTGCTCAATTTTTACTCATGTTCTTCCACTCCTCTCCAGCCGTTTTTCCCTAAGTATGTCTGGCAAGATAAGTTAAAGAGGACATTTTTCTCTCATATTGGATTCTGCAACAGGAAGCACACTCTTCTCTTAGGAAGAACACTAGAGGGGCCCTAACCACTGCAACATGATGATATTTGACCTCAAATGGACACTGAAAATGCACAGGTAAGACATCAAACAGGGCACCAAGACAACAGTAGAAGCTAGTTCTCCCTAGAGGGTCTGACCACTTTTATTACCTGGTTATATAGAACTTGCATTTCAGGAAGCATGAATGTGACATAGTCACAATAATAATAGGCAGCAGCAAATATTTCCTTTGGGAGATGAGGAGAGAAAAAGGAGAAAGGCACGTACTATTCAGGCTACAATAATATTCAATGTTCCAAGCAAGCCTAATAAACAGTAAGTCTTCAAATATATTAGATATACATGAAAACATACTGGAAACAAAAACCTCTCAAGCAACTAAGGGTACTTGTAACATAAAAGATAATTAAAATAGCAGTATTAATAACTGTTATTGCCACTGTTATTAATCTTTATTACACTATTTATGATAAGGGGAGTTATAGACACTTTATTTTCAGATGTCTCAAAATCTTAATAAATACACAGAGCTTGTAGAAAACACAACCTTATTGGAATGCCCCTCATATTCAATTAAAAGGTAAAATTAAAACCTCACCTAGATAGCAGCTTCTAAGATATCAAAAACATTTAAGTCCAGTCATTATCTTCTAATTAATAATAAAATAAAATTTAAAACAACAACAACAACAACACTTAAGTCCTATACTATCTTTGGTTGTTTTCCTTAATTCTAGCCCTGAAAGATTAATGACTTCAGGACATCAAAATCAGATACTCTGTATCTGGATCGAAATGACAGCATTGTGTACTAAAAATGTCTAACATCATGTATGAACTCTGAATTATTAACATGTGAATCACTACACAATTTAAAAAGCTAAACATTTAGAAAAAGTATTACTAGTACAAGATATACTTTACATCAAAATCATGGATTATAATACAGTTTTCATCCTGTCAGAAGAGGATCAAAGGCAACAAAACATGCTGCAACAAATTTATTTAAATTCGCTCAAAAATATGACATGGAGTTAAAACACTGCAAACATTCAGTCTATCGAACTATGAAGCAGCTTTTTAACATCCAAGCAGTCATATACAGTATAATACAGACATGAATAATGATAAATATATTATGTCAAACAACTTTAATTTTTGCTAGTGAACAAAAAATCCCTTTCAAGTTATTTTTGGCATGGTGCCAGAGGCTCTGTCATCTAACTGAATTCAAGGCACTGTTTATTTACAGGTTCATAACACATAGCACTTGTAGTTTTCAAGTAGATGTATGGTTAAAAGGCAGGCTTGTTCATGTATTCTTCCATTGTCTGAAAGAGAACAACAGATTAAAATGATTTCCCCTTAAACCACATGCTTCAGGAGACTTTGAAAATATCTTCATTCTTTTACTCGTGAATTATGCCACTGGTGAAAAGAAACTTTTTGTTTGTTTGTTTGTTTGGGGGTTTTTTGGTTTGTTTGGGTTTTTTTTTTTTTTTTTTGGCCATGCCTCACAGTTTGTAGGATCTTACCTCCATCACCAGGAACTGAACCTAAGTCCACAGCAGTGAAAGTGCAGAGTCCTACCACTGGATGGCCAGGTAATTTCCAAAAAGAAGTTTGGGGAAGTGTACGTGGTCATAAATATTTGCATTCTAATCAAGAAAGGTGGTTCAAAGTTTGAGTGTAATTTATATACACATCCCTATGGCTGGAATTAAATAACTTTCAACAGAGGAAAAGCTAAGTTTGACTGTAAAATCAATGCCTGATGAGAGAAATGCTTAAACAACAGCTGCCAAGCTATCACAGTTGACTTCAGAAAAACGTACCTGCTAAAATGACCATGAGGACCATTTCCAGGAACAGGTATTAGAGAAATCTGAATGGTATTTGTATTAAATATGTATTGTTTTTATTGTTTAGTCACTAAGTCATATTGGAGTCTTTGCGAACCCATGGACTGCAGCCAGCCAGACTCCTCTGTCCATGAGATTTCCCAGGCAAGAATACTGGAGTAGGTTGCCATTTCTTTCTCCTGAGGAACTTTCTGACCAAGGGATTGAACCCACGGCTCCTGTTGCATCTCCTGCATTGCAGGAAGATTCTTTACTGCTGAGCCACTGGGGGAGCCATAGGTATCATTACAGATACAGAATATTTTATTGCCAAGACATAAAGGATAAACAGACCATAATACTTGAAATTTCTTCCATGTATTTTGAAAAGGCTTTCCTCCAAAGTATACAAATTATGTTTCTTCATCCTCCTCATCACTTACCAAGTTTGCTAATATGCCACAATATCATAATTCTTTCCCAGTACTTAAAAAAAATATATTTAAATGGATTCACAGTTACAGGCAGAGTTAAAAATTACACTGATGTTGCAAACCTTTATTATGCATGATGGGTGGGCTTCCTCTTCCACTCTGTCCCTGTTATAAACATATACTTATGCAATACCGTGACCTCTGGGTTGAATCAGTCAGGGAACTCAAGGGGCCAGCCTTAAGTAATACCCCTATTGCTTCTGCATAAATCATGTACAGTCAGTAATGTTCAACCTGTTCTTAAGCTTGAACTCCAGGGGACATGATTCACATGCACCTGCCAGTGAAGACACCCACCAGAGGGGCCAAACAGACTAGACCATGGCTAAGCAAGATTGCTCAGAGGATATTAGGGTTAGAAATCAGGTTTCCTGTTTCCACTAGCTCTATTTAGAATTCCAGTCCTCCTCTGCTGAAAATACTCATGTGTCATCATCCACACTTTCTTACAAAGCTCTTATACCTCCTGGATGAACAAGCCCACACCTTAAGACCTCTGCCCTGTATCTCCTCTTATAGCTATTGCCCATATATTTTTTTTTTTGGGGGGGGGTGCTACACCTTGTGTGACATGGGGGATCTTAGATCCCTAACCAGGCTTAGATACTTAACCAGGGGTCGAACCCATACCCCATGCATTGGGAGCATGTAGTCTTAACCACGGGACCACAAGGGAAATCCAAGATATTGTCCATGTCTTTAAACCTGGGGTATCACATTGGCCAGGAGCCCATGAATGTCTCTTGGTACCTAGAGTTTATACCATTTAACTAGGTATATAGGCACTTCCCTGGTGGTCCAGTGGCTAAGAGTCTGTGCTCCCAATGTAAGGGGCCCAGATTCAACCCTGGTCAAGGAACTAAATCCCGCATGCCGCAACTAAGACCCCAGCACAACAAAATAAACAAATAAAAATAGATATTAGAAGAGATATAGATGTAAAGAACAGACTTTCGGACTCTGTGGCAGAAGGTGAGTGTGGGATGACTTGAGAGGTTAGCATTGAAACATGTATATTACCACATGTAAAGTAGATAACCAGTGCAAGTTCAATGCATGAAGCAGGGCACTCAAAGCCCTGCGACAACCCAGAGGGATGGGGTGGGGAGGGAGGTGGGAGGGGGGTTCAGGATGGGGGACACACGTGCACCCGTGGCTGATTTATGCTGATGTATGGCAAGAACCACCACAATATGCAAAGTAATTGTCCTCCAATTAAAATAAATTAATTAGTAAAAAAATATTAAAAATAAATAAAAATTTAAAAATAAAGATGTATATAAAATTACAAATACTGAATTGGGTATAAAGTTTAATAAGAATGAGAAAAAGTGAGAGTAGATTATAAATTTTCTAAAAGACTTTTAAAAATCACAAAATCCAGAACAATAGCATATGGGTTTCATTCATCAAATGCCCGACACACCTCTATAATAGCTTACATATTCATTAAATGGCCACAAGGTCACTGCAGCTGAGATACCTTGCCTTTGCAAATTTGACCATAGGAGCTTGCAGCCGTGGAAGGGGCCTGGCCCAGGAAAGACCCTGGAATTGTCACTTCCCTGGCCTCACAGTTCATCGGTCTTTAGTCACTGGCACTGATTCACACCACTGAGTCAGTCTGCTCAAGACTGGCTGCCCTTCCAGAGCTCTAGCTCTGCTGCTACTCAAGTTACATGAGCCAATGACAGATGCGGTTGGCATTTTCTGGAGTTTGTCCCTTTAAAAGTTGGGACAGACTTTCAGGCCACACAAGCTTAAAGAGCTCTGCCCTGGGTATCATGGGACTCCAGATATTTATCCAGCATAGCAGTGCTTCTTGTGCATTCAGCACTGGGAATGCTACAACATTTTATTGCATTATGGTTTAGCTGCTTACTATGGTTTGTGCTTTTCTGGGAGACGGTGTTGGGGTGCACCTAGCCAGTTCTCATGAATCCCCACATACACATATGTGGTATCTCATTGCTTGACTTAATGAGATACCATTTGACCCTCCCTTCTTAACTCACTTTCTTATTCTGTGCTCAGAACATCTGTTTGTCACCTGCACTGGTGATCCCCAGAGTCCCAACCTCTGCATTTAAGGATCTAGACAGTGTATTAAAAAGCAGAGGCATCGCTTTGCTGACAAAGGTCCGTATAGTCAAAGCTATGGTTTTTCCAGTTGTCATGTACAGATGTGAGAGATGAACCATAAAGAAGACGAAGCACCGAAGAATCGATGCTTTTGAATTGTGGTGTTGGAGAAGACTTTTGAGAGTCCCTTGAATAGCAAGGAGAACAAACCAGTCAATCCGAAAGGAAATAAACCCTGAATATTCATTGAAGGACTGATACTGAAGTTGCAGTTCCAAAACTTTGGCCACCTGATACAAACAGCCAACTCATTGGAAAAGACCGGGGCAAAGACTGAAGGCAAAAGAATAAGTGGGTGGCAAGGATGAAATGGTCAGATAGCATTACTGCCTTAATGGACATGAATTTAAGCAAACTCTGGGAGAGAGTAGAAGACAGAGGCGCCTGGCATGCTACAGTTCATGGGGTTGCAAAGAGTCAGATACAACTTAGCGACTGAACAACAATATCATCTTTTTCCTTTCAGAGTTTCCTTTATCTTCTAATCATTTTGTACCAGTGTCCATAGGTACCTTCAAAATAAGGTACCTTTAGTCATCCCAACCAGTTAAACTCTTCCTTCATTCCATATTTTCAACGTCTAGCCCCAGTACACTCAGAATAAGCTTTGAGAATTTAGAGCTTTAAGACTATGCATTTTCTCACTAAAAACATAGAGACGTCTTTTTATTCTAAAAAACCTTTATTGGGTAGGGGTCAGCGTAAAGTCCAGGGCCTAGTTTGAGATTTTCAGTTATACTAAAAGAAAAAGGAATATTACAAAGGCCTCCCTTAAACATCAGCAAGTACAAACACACGCTTAGGTCCAAAGGACAGGGAAAAAAGAAAGCAATATTTTTTTCTCTTTACCCAATTATATCAGCAGTTCTGACCAGATACACAAAGTACAACGTCAATTTTTCAACCAGCTCCTCAAACATTCATGGACTGAGCTGAAGTACCAGACCCCAAGAGAACACTGATGACTCTGTCTCTATCTGGCAGGGGTTGCTGATTCATTGAGAGTTTTAGAGCACAGTCGTGATACTGCCTGCTCACTATGGGGACAAGCCAGCTAAATGCGGGGCCCCCTGAGACCTACCTATCAAGACCTTCCACTCAATAACCAGGGATATGAATGACCAATCAATGTTTCATTGTGAAGGGCCTCTCTCTTGAAATAGCAGACCTTCCCTGCTTCCCAGATTTAACTGGAACAAGAAGCCCCAGACAACCTGTAAGCCCTTTAAAACTCTATTTCCTGTGGAGGGGAAACTCAGCTTAACCTGGGGGTGTCTTGGCCCTAATTCAAGCGGCTTTAATTACTGAAGGTCCAAAGACCCTGTTAAATGCCTGTTTCTCCTATAAGGTGATTCCACAGTAAGGGCCCTGAGGACAGAATTATAAATAACTCCCTGGCATATTTTAAGAAAGGTTGTTCTGTGGAATTTCCAAACCAGTGATTTCTCAAGTACCTTGTAAAATTCCCTTTCTGTGGCATTTGGGGAAAGCCAAATGAGCATCAGAAAGTTTAAATGCATATTTTGAGGCGATAACACATCTAGAGATGAATGCAGCAGCTTCCTAATAGGCAAGCACAGAGGCTCAGGGGTACCCTGTATCTTTCTTAGTATCCATTCACCTGAGGACTGGTTCCTGGATGGGCAGGAGCAAGTCATCAGCTCAAAGATGTGCCAAAACCATTACTTGGAAGTCATTCCTAATGCTGTTTTACTAACTCAAGCATGCTCTTATTTCCAAACAGCTGCAAGAATGACTTTACCACCAATTTTTAAAAGATACATGTCAATGTATGGCCAAAACCACTATAATATTGTAAAGTAATTAGCCTCCAACTAATAAAAATAAATGGAAAAATAATAATAAAAAATAAAAAAGTTTAAATTATTTTTAAAAATTAAAAAAAAAAAAAGATACTTCGTAATGCTCTGAGATGTTGTGACCTGCTGTCATGAAACAGAAAGACAGAAGGACTCAACGATGCTGTGAGGAGAAGAACCTAGAAGTGGCAGAGCAGGCATGGAACCCAGGCCCTCAAAGGCATGCTGGGTCAGGCGTTAGGCAGATCATCTCATTGGGGAGGGCAAAGGTCAGTGGGGCGAAGCACTCTTTCTCATAGTGCCTGTGGGCTAATGTAGGTAAGTTCCCTTATTAGGAATGATGCAAATCCAGACTGGATCTACAAGAAAAGCCCCACAGCATTTTATATAAGTATCATAGAGTCCGGAGCATGACCAAATGGACATTTCAGGGCCCATTTATTCCTTGAGAGCAAGCTACAGAATTCCCAATTTATTTATGCAAATAGGAACACACACACAGCCTCTCCAGGAAGGTAGGAAATTTTAATTAAAATGATAAATGCCACTTTCAGTAATAAAGCTTTAATAACCTTGGCAAATAGAATAATGATGTTATTCTTCTTTCCCAAGGCAACGCGGGTATTTTAATGCAAGTCTTTTTATACCTCCCATAAAATTATTCTTGAGAAGAATAGCACCAATTATTTAATATCTTTTTGAGAGGGAGGGATCCTCACTGATAAGGTCAAACATGAAGAGCAAAGACTCTGGAGCCCAAGTGCCTGGGTTCAAATCTCTATTCCACGATCACTCGCTCCGTGACACTGAGCGGTCATTAAAACTCTCTGTGTCTCCGTTTATTCATCTTTAAAATGAGGCTAGAGAATTTCCTGGTGGTCCAATGCTTAGAACTCTGTGCTCTCACTGCTGAGGGCATAAATTTTGATGGCTGGTCAGGGAACTAAGGTCCCACAAGCTGTGGCAGAGCCAAAAAAAAAAAAAAAAAACAGTGGGTAACAATATACCTCTTAGAGTTGAAGTGATAATTAAATAACTTAATACATGTAACTTACTTAGAAACTATACCCAGCACAAAGTAAACAGTCAGTAAGTGTCAGCTAATACATCACCACCACCACCCCGCCACGACCATCATCTTTTCCCAGGGCATGAGAAAATGTGTACTGACCTCCTGTAACATATCAGAATCCTCGATGGCTTTGACGGCAGATTTCTTGGATGTTTCCTGAATTTCTCCACCGATGATAAACTCATCCAGGATAAAATAAGCCTTTTCAAAATTAAAGATAATGTCTAGCTCACAGACCTGGTAAGACAAAAGCAAATGTGTTGATAAACGTGCAGCAGTATCAGGGGAAACACGTGCCAGGGATTCAAACTTTGCAACGATGACACCCAAGTGGCACAGCAAAGATAAAAATATCAGATGGTATTTTTAAGGCCAGAAAAGCAGAACTAGGGGAATCCGAGCCCTGAAAAAAAAGCAAAACCACATTCTATTAAAGCAGAGCATGTCCACAGATAATACTGTTTAAAGTCACAACAGGAAATTTGAGGCTTAGTCGAGGTGGGGAGCTGCCCAGTTCATCCTTCCATCAGCACAGGTAAAAGCTGAATCCTTGCTGATTTCAGGCATAAGGGCAGCTTCGTTGCTCCTGATCACTGGTCTGTAAATTTGGCTCCTAGCTTTAGAACTCTCAGAAGCTCATTCTTCAGAGGCAAATTAGCTCAATTGTGCTAATTTTCCTCAAAACTATGTCTCAAAAAAGTGGTTCTCAACCTTCAGAGTGTGACCCAATCAGCCAGAAAGCTCACTGCACACACACTACTGGGCCCCACCTCTGGAGTTTCTGATTCAGTAGGTTAAAGCCTGAGAGGCTGAACTTCTAACGGGTTCCCAGGTGAGGCTAATGGTGCTGGTGTGGGGACCACACGTGGAGAAACACTTCCACTGTCGCAGACCAGTGCAGAGGCTGATAGATTTGGTTATAGGTAGCAAGTAGCAAGACCCATAATCCAAATAAGGCTAGCCAGCCAGCAAGGCCCCATCCCTACCGTTTTCCTTCCCACATAGTCCTCAACTCTCCCTTTCCTTTCCCTCCAGAATGCCTGCTCACTGGAAGCTTTCAGCCTCTCTCACCTTCGCTACTCAACAGCACTTGATACACTTCGCCAATCCCCTGCTTGAAAATCTCTTCTTGATGGCTGCCTGATGCTGGCAATACAACTCAATGCCTGTTTTCCTCCTCCATCTCTGATGATTCTTCCAAGGCTCCTTGGATGATTTATCTCTCCCTGAACCTTGCATTCATTTAAAAAGTATTTACAAAACGTTTGAGACACATCAATGGACAAAGCAAAAAAATCTCTGCAGCAGGATACTCACATCCTAGGGACCTGCTTTCCTCTTAAAGACTGATGCTTCTCAAGAGAGCCTCTTTGCAACACATACACTCTCCTGGACGATCTCATTGACTCTCTGCAGCTGAGTCTTGCATCAGGTGACTTAGCAAACTGAGATACCTGGGCCTGATCTCTCTCAGCAGTGCTCATCCAGTACCTTCACCCACTAACCAGACATCTCTACCTCCATGTTCCTCCATCCAAGTCTTTGAATCCCAAACTTAAGTCAAGCATATTCCTTTCCCTTTATTCCCTACTTTGCTCAATAGCTGCAGCGTCTATCTAGTAGCTCAATCTCATTTATTCTACATTTATTCCATTCCCCCTCTCTCTCCCACTTCTCCCTCCCTTGATCTCATCCCTCTCAATTTGATCACCAGCTCCTACGGATTCCATCTTGTACAGAAGCCCATAACCCTTCCTCTCTTGCCCATTCTCACTGCTGCTGCTCAGACCTGCAACATCTCTTACTTAGGTTGCAGTGACCTTCCTGGTGGTGTCTGTGCCCACAAGAGGCCAACGACCACTAATGTTTTGCTGAAGTGCTCATCAGGCTCCTTTGCTGGGTGAGCTCTTCTGTCCAGGACAGTCTGAATTCCTCAGCACGGCACATAGGAATCTCTCCAGCCCAGCCTGCGGCTTGCTCACCGGCTTCTTGTGCTGGCACCTACCCCATGCCACAGCTATGCATTCTACAAACTCACCCCGTTCTTTCCTGCCTTTGCTCCCTGCACATTCCAGAAATTCCTGGAACGTTCTCCAAAAGAACTTTCCTTTATTCTGCTGACAAAATCAAGCTCATTTTTCAAGGACAAATTCAAAAGTTATAAGCAAAATGATTCCCTCAAATCCTCATTTCTCCCTTTGAGATTTTGCATCACTTCCTCTATGTTCTCTCTTACATCTGGTGTGACTCAGTATACACTTACGTATCAATCACTTCCCCTTGTCCTGTGAGCTCAGGCACAGACCTTGCCTTAGTCATCCTTGTGTCCCTGGAACCTGGCACATAGTAGGATGCAATAAATGCCTGCAGCATGAATGAATGAATCAGCCACCATACAGGCCTTGCTTTTATGCTGCTGGGGACTAATGGCTTCCCAGATCTACAGTCCTCTGGTTTTTATGACTTTACATAAAACAGGTGTTAGTATTTTAATAAATTACTTCATATATTTATGCTCTAGGTCAATAAACTTGCAGACTTTCTAACTGAACCTAGAAGCATAAGAACAAATAAGTACAAAATCACTATAATATATGGCCAGCTCAGAAAAACTAACCTAACTAATCTGCAAACATTATGGTCTCTTCATTCATTAGAAAATAGCATCAAATCAACAAGTATGGGACTTCCCTGGTGGTCCAGTGGTTAAGACTCCACACTCCCAGTGCAGGGGGCCAGGTTCCATCTTTGGTCAGGGACAATCCCACATGCCACATGGTGTGGCCCAACAAAAGAAAAAGGAAAAAGAAATCAACAAGTGTGTGTGTGTAACACACGCATCTAAGTTCCCTCTCCCTACAGGGTCTGACTCTTTGTCTCTTTCCCTCTCTCTGTCTGTCTTTCCACACATATACACAAACATACATATATGCATATACATAAAGTTTAAAATGAGAATCTGTTCACTGGGACATGATACTATAATCTAGGACTTCCCCAGACCGTTAGGGTTTCCTCTTGAGAACAACCATCAGAAAAAGGATGGCATTATAAAGGTACATGTTCTCAGCTTATAAACCCATTCTTTTATTTCTAGAACACTTTCACTCCAGGAATTTTAATGACAGTGGAAACAAATTTCTCAGGCAAAAATGTGGAAAGATCAGAGTATAGGTTAAAAGTGGAGCACTGGATTGGGGATAATATTTGCAACATATATAATAGAAAGGGACATACCCTATACAAGATATAGAAAGTGAAGTTAAAGTTGCTCAATTGTGTTTGACTCTTTGCAACCTGATGGACTATACAGTCCATGGAATTCTCCAGGCCAGAATACTGGAGTGGGTAGCCTTTCCCTTCTCCAGGAGATCTTCCCAAACCCAGGTTTCCTGCATTGTAGGCAGATTCTTTACCAGCTGAGCCACAAGGAAAGCCCAATATATAGAGAGAATTCCTGCAGATCCCTAAGATAAACACCACAGCATAAAAAATCAAATAAAAGCTGTCAAGAAGCAATTAATAGACAAGGCAAGCAATGGAAAAGGCCAATACACATCCAGTGACATACATAGCCGCACTAGTTATCCGAAAAATGCAAATTGAATTAATGACCATCTGACTATTACGAAGAGAGAATACTCATTGCTGTTAAGTGTATGGATAAATAGGTACTCACTGCTGGTGGAATTTGTAAACTTTACAGGCCATTTTGAAGTCTCAAATTGTAGTGTCCATCAATTTTGAATGTACAAATCCTTTGACCCAATAATTCTGAAAAGAATTTATTCCTATGCTATACCCAAACTAATACACAATAATATGTATTAACAACAAGGATGACGGTAGCATCATTTTTAATAACAACTGGAAACAACTCAAAGTCCAGCCATAATGGAATTGCTTAAATAAAGTATGGTCTGCCCCTGCTTGGTATTGTATCGCATACCATGGAAATTCTATGTTTAAGTTGGAAAGAATAAAGTAGATTTCCATGGATAAGCAGGGAAATAGTTTCTAAGACAGGCTAGTAAGAGGAACAACAGAAAGTTGCAGAATAATATGCATAATGCAATCCCATTTTTTTTTTTTTTACTTAAAAAACTGTATACGTCTAGAAGGATACATTAAAAAAGGATACATAAAAAATTGCAATTTTAAACAATACAGATAAACAGGAAGAAAGCACCATAGATTAGACATTCATGCACATCAAAGAAGGTACAAGAAGTAAGCAGTTACCAGAGGTCAGAAGAGGCGGGAGGTCAGGAGTTACAGTAGTAAGAGCTGGGGAAGCCCAGAGTTCAAGGCAGGTGCAGACCAGGAGTCGAGGACAGACAGGAACCTCATTAGGAGAAACCGGCAACCAGAATCCTGTGAAGTGAACTTGACAGATACTAATCCAAGTGCTCTGGGAAGGTCTCATACCCCACTCTCCACTCTTCAAGCAGCAACTATCCCCAAGGCTATCGACCTCACCAGCAGCCACAGGGCAGTTAATTTAGTGCACCAAGTTTCAAGGAATGGGACAAAGTAAGGTGACAGGCAAAGCCAGATACTCACAACCCCCACCCACACACACACACACACACTGATTATAGTTACTTGTTCCAGATCACAAGGGAACTTGTGATGTGCGGCACAAGTTCTGTTGGCCTTAGAAAGAATGTTACAAATGAGCAAGACTCATATACAGCAATTCCAAAATACTATTCGCTATTCTTTGAATCTAACCCCAAAGGGTTATTGTACCTGAGAGTAAGACAAGAACTTAAGATCTAATGCAGATTTTTTCAGCTCCTGTCTAATTACTCAAACATTACTTCTAATTCTACCTTCAGGGTGCTGCCCCACTATATCAGAAATACACCCTTGATGCTCAAATGAGTGCCCTCCATTTTATGCACAAGCTCATGGCTTCCGTGGTAATAAACACGTGAGCCCCTTTCCTCATCTTTTCTCATTGTTTTCATGTCTCTGTATTCTGGAAGAAAGCCTATAAAAGGAAGAAGCAGCGGCCACTTAATGTTATCTTGGATCCCCCAGCGTTGTGCTTGACTACGATTCTCCTGCAATTTGGCTTGAGGGACTTCTATTAGAGCAGAACACGTGATGTAGGGAGAGGATCTCCAGTGCTTCAATAATTAAATCCTTTTGGATAGAATCTAAGAAGACCTTCCCTTACTGAATTCTGTTCTAAAGAAAATACAAAAAGCTCAAGTTACATACAGCAGGTACATAAATGTATATATAAAACAATAATGCAAAGTATAGAGTGCATAGCAACTGACAGTTTACAAAGTATTGTTAATTACACTACATCTCTGATCCTCACAATAGCCCCTAGGAGCTTTAGCAAAATAAATATTTCTATTAAACTATGTGTGTGTCATTTTTCTTATCTGTGAATCAATGATGAGCCAAATCATGGGTCTGGTGAGAGAGCCGGCTGACACCAGGGTCCAGGAGGACACAGAGCTTCCCTCTGCTGACAACAGAAAAACTCCCGAAATCAAGATCAAACCTCTCTGGGACGGCAACATCCACACCATCAGTAAAATCTCATGTGGCATCCCATAATGTGAAATTGGCAGGTGTCTAAATCCTCAATCTGACCCTTATCTCCTGACCCTAAGAGGCATTGCCTCTTAGCCTCTATAAATTGGGCTTCATGCTACTTAAGGAAGACCAAAAGATTAACCAGTTAATCCCTATAAATCTCTTGGGAATTGAAAAGTGCTAAAAAAAAAAAAAATACATAAATAAGTAGCCTGAGATTTTGATTCATCTGTCACAGGAAGGTAATATTTTCTAGGGTTATGAGAAGCTCAATGCAGGTATTTTTCTGGGAGAGTGTAAGGGTAAAATTCAAGGAAACCTTAAATATTAACACAAGAGGAAAAGAAGACCAAAAAGAAATATATTATACCTGATATGATGTCATGAGACTCAGTATTGCTGGGTTTACTCATCATAGTTAATTAATAAAAACCAAATACCTACTGGGCACAGAGCCTTGAGCTTCTCTTAGCTTAATGAAAGATTCATTGAAGTTTTTTTAGTGCATTAAATTTTGGTCCATGACAAAGATAGGGCTTCTAAAGGTATGCCAAAATAGGATGAAAAATTAATGTTGGAGAAATTGGAATGCATTCTGATTCTGCTTATCCTTTAACTGGGTTTAGAATAGGTGAAGGTGATTCAATTCTCTTGAGAAAGCAATGTGTTCTGAAATATCTGATATTTGGGCAGTAAGATTGAAATCAAAATTCAGTCCCAATTCACATTATCACTGTTGGATACATCTAAGAAAACACAACAGGTCACACCCACAGTGCAGAAATGAGGGGGAGAAGGCAGGTTATGGGAAAGTCTGAGCCTCAGGAGAACTCTTTTGCAAAAGGCCAAGTCGGCGGTTTATTTCAAAAAAAGTACCACAATGTCAGAATTCATTTGAATAACTGAAGGCATAAAATTAAATAAACTCCAGTTTGAAAACATGCCATTACATATTTGGAAATATCTCTTTAAAAAATGAAAATAAACTTAGTGAACCAAGAGAGAGCAAAAGAAAAATGGTCTGTCTTATCACTTCTAAACACTGACCAACAAACTGAAATTTCTGAAGCAATATTTAGGTCTTATAACATCATTTACAAAGAAAAGAAAAAAAGGAAAAATAAAAGACAGAAAGGAAGGGAGGGAGGGCAAATTAATCCAGAAACCTTCCAAGAACTCATCTTTGTGAAAACTGCTGCAATAAATCTTATAAAATCTTATCCAGTACCTCTAATGCTGTTCATTCCATTATATAGAATACACTACAGAAAACTCTTAAGGAAGCAAATTCTTCTAACAGTACTTAAAAATCTTCAGTGAACAAGGGAGTGGGGAAGAGAATATTACTGAGAAGAACACATTTTTCTAGTCTACTAATTCATTTCTTGAGACTGTGAACTAAATAAAAAGTTTCCGGAACATTTGCTATAACTTGACCCAGAGCTGGTTCCAAGTGTCGGAAAAAACAAACATGTAAGTCCCTGGTCATGATCTCCAGAGACTTGCAATTTGGTGGCAGGCAAATGGTGTACAAGTTGAGGATAATACAAGGTTGGTCCGTGTTGCTGGAGCACTGGCTATGCCAGGGATAAAAAGACAGAAAAGTGAGAAGGTTGGAGAAGTGGGGTCTGGGGCCGATGTGTAGAACAAGAAAATGCCGGGCTAAGAAATTTGAATTTTATCCATTAAAGCTGGAGGAGAGTGACTGAGGAGGCATGTCATCTGAGATCGGTGCCTTGGAAGGATGGTGATAATGAACAGGCCAGGAAAGGAAAGCAGAGACAAGCCCAGAAACAGAAAGGGGCAAAGCGGAGGTTTAAAAGAAAAGCAAAACTGTAATACCACTGAGAGTGAAACAAGATGAGCTTCAGTCCAATTTGAATAGACGGAGGGAGACTTAAGTAAAGGGTGGAGAAAGATGTAAGAAACAATGTCCTTTTGCACTGAAAGATCCTGGGACATAATAATTCTAATCACAAGACTGAAGAGGTTTTCAGAAGATGATTTTAGTCCTTGTCACATTAAGGCTGAGATGACCACGAAGAAGCCCAGTGAAGACCGTCACCAGCAAAGTGAAGAAGAGCCATCTGGTGATGGGTTTCCAGGAGAGAAAGCCTAGTGAACACACAGGAGAGGAAAAACAGCAAGAGGACACTTCAAAGGGAGGGAGGGAGCTGGAGAAGAAATCGAGTTGGGGTCTTGAGAAACACATGTTGAGTCAGCAGAACTCAGGGTCAGGGGGAGACAGAGAGGAGCGGATTTAAAGACAGGGTTGTGATGAGCAAGGGTGCAGGGCTGCAGAGACGCGAAGGCGGGTGAAGAGTAAAGAATAATCACTGGTGTGAGCATTAAGATTTCCTTGGAGGAGTAAAGGTGAAGTCAAGCCGTAAGCGCAACAAAGTACCAGTTCTAAAATCAGGACAGCTCTGAGAGTATGTTACCAGGAGGTAAATGCATGGAGGCTGGATAGCAACGTGAAGGGAAAGGATTTTGGTCTTCTTTCTTTATTTGTCTTACATACAAATAATATTAAAAAACACTTGGGTGTTTATTAAAAGAAACCAGCGTGTGATTCGTGTCCAACTCTTTGTGACCCCAGGAACTGTAGCGCACCAGGCCCCAGGCTCCTCTGTCCATGGCATTCTCTAAGCATGAATACTGGAGAGGGTTGCCATTCCCTTCTCCAGAGGATCTTCCCAACTCAGGGATTGAATTCAGGTCTCCCACACTGCAAGCAGATTCTTCACCATCTGAGCCACCAGGGAAGCCCCCCAAAACAAAAACCAGAGAGGGCATTAAAAAGTCATAATAGAAAAGAGAAGACGGTCCATGGAGACAAAGGGACAAAATATTAAGGAATCCTTCACAATTAAATTCCAGTTCATGGAAGCAAGGTGTCTAGTTGTGGCTCAGGCCTGGAGATACACACGCCACTTGCTTCTGATAAGCTTTGGATCTTCCATTTACTAAGAATTACAGGAAGTAGGGAAAGCCTTCTGTTCTGGTCCTCAGTACAAACATAGTTCATATCTTAGACTTGACAGAGAGAGAGAAGAAATGTGATGACAGACTTAGAACTGAAGTCAGAGTTGGGGTGAAGACCAACTCATTCTAAATACCAGGACACCACTTACATTTCCAAAGTATTTGTCCAGCAACTCCACATAACGATGCACAATCTCTAGGGTCAAGAGCTCATTGTCCTGATTTTCTACTGCACAGCAAAAATATAAACTAGCATACCTTGAAAAGGAAAAAAAAAATATAACGTAAAATAGGATGACACATAACACAACCTGACGATGGTTTTTTTCTATGAATACGCAGTTACCTCCTCCTCTCCAGGCAGTCTCCCTGTTCACACTCAAGATGGAAACATCCTTCACCACATTCAATATCCTCCCAAAATGTAAAACAGCATACAGAAAAAACATGGTGGTGACTGGATCATTTCCGTTAATTATGTGAAAGATCCTCAACAAAACTGTACCTTGAGGCGCTGTGATCAGGGGACAAAGTCCTTTAATCGGTGTCTATTCATGCTTCTTTGGTTGGTGAATTGTCCTATCTAAAGTCCAAACCCCCGACCAAGGGGCCCAGGGGCCCACATTGCCCACCCTCTCACTTTACCTTGTACCACAGTATATCCCATCCTCAGCTTCTTAGGTCCTCCCTCCATGTATGTTTCTCCTACCTAGAATACTCCTCCCCTCCCCATTCATGGGGCTCTCTCCTACTTCTCCTGCAGCTCTGAGCGTGGGCGTCCTTGCCCTCAGGAAACCTCTGTCCTCTCTGACTGCCCTGGATGCCCCTGCCACGCATTGCTGTGCCTGCCCTTCCCGCAAAGGGTGTCTAGCACCATCCACTCGGTAATTTCATGGCCTGTCTCTCCCCCACTAGATCAGTGGCTTCCCAAAGGCAGGTACTGAGTCTGCCTAGTTCACTGTTGTTTATCCAGTAGCTGTAAACAGTGGCTGTTGAGAGAACTGCTGAAGTCTATTTTTCATGTAACAGTTTAAATCACAACTGAACCCAAAGTTGTAGAAACCAGCAGGCAGAGAGAAGCAAATATTGCCTTTTGCCTTTCCATCCCTGAGATGCTTAATACTGTAAGGTGCCTTCGCTTACATCTCTCATGATGCTCATATGAAAAGCTTTGACACAGGGCCCAGCAGAAGAAGCTTTGCCCAGGCACTTCCTGGTAATTTACTCCATTAAATAGAGCCTTCAATGTTACCCTTGTCTTTCCCCTTCTAGTTTTGTAAACATCCCTTGTGAGAGCCTTTCTAATGTGCATTTTGCTTCTGAAAGTTGCAGTATGATGTTAGATGCAGGGTCACATCAGTTATGTCCTGGTCCTGGCTTAGGCATCAGTTATCTGGGTCTTTATGTTGAAACGACTTCACCTCTCGGGGTCTCGGTTTCCTCATCCAAAAAGTGAGGTCCCTTTCTAGTATGGTCATTCCATGGCAACCAGGTGCAGTAATGATAAGATATAAAGGCTTTAAAATCAGGGGAAAAAATCTGGATTTTTCTGCCAGTTACCACACAATTACTGCAACTGGGGATTAATTACTTAAATTCTCTGTAGCTTCAGTTTCCTCAACTGCAAATGTGAATAACAAAGAGCTTCTCATCTTTCTAGCACATTAACCTTTTTTTCTACAGCATGTTACTAACTGAAACTGTTTTGTTTACTTAATAGATGAATAAGTTCCAAGAGACCAGGAATGCTCTATGTCTTGTTCGATACTGCATCTACAGTCATTAGAACAGTGTTGGAAATATAATAGATGCTCATAAAATATTTCTTGAATGTATGCATATATTATCAACATGTAAATTATCTAAAATAAGTATCTAGAATCCATCCTGGTACATGGAAAACCATTCAGTAAATGAGAGTTCTCTTCTGTTTAGCCTATTGGTACAAACATTTGGGCTTCAGCCTTCAAAGTTTACAGTAAATGATGGAATTGGTACTGCAATCTAAAATGCTTAGGATTAAACAAACGAAACAGTAATGAGAAATTCAGCTCTCAAAAAGTTACTCACACCTTTTATAAACAAGTTTTAGCTCCTTCCAGTCAACGAAACTGCTTGTTCTCTGACCACGGGAGAGAATAATCTGAACAATTTCGCGCGTGATCTTTTTCCTTTCCTTGTCAGGGAGAGTAGTATACCATTTCTGCAGCCGTAATTTCCCTTGTCGACTGAAGAGCAATATGAAATGTATCTAGAACAAATAAAGGACAGGGGGAAAAAAAAGATGGAATTTGGTCAGATAAATCATTCTACCACAGATATTAAAATTCAGCAGCAGGGTTTTCAAAGGAGTATAAGTTGGAACAGAGGAAAAATACTTACAGCATGAAAACTATCCCACCTGGAAATGACATTTAACCCAAAAAGAACAAAGAAATGCATACAGTGCAAACATAACTTATTTATACTACAGGAGAGAGATAATTCATTTTATGAGTCACAAACTCATTATAGGGGTATATCATCTCTCCATTTCTCCCACCTCCCCAATCCCTGAAACTACTGTTCTACTCTCTGCTTCTATGAGTTTGATGTTTCCAGATTCATATATAAGTAATACCAAGCAGTATCTGTCTTTCTGTGCCTGACTTATTCCACTTAACGTGATGTCTTCTAGGTTCATCCATGTTGTTATAAATTGCAGGATTTTCTTCTTTTGCAAGGCGGAATAATATTCCATTGTATGTATATGTATATATGTATGCATATACACACACCATACTTTCTTTACCCATTCATCTGAAAATGGACACAGTTTGATTTCTATATTTGGGCTACTGTCAATAATGCTGCAATGAACACGGGGGTACAGTTACTGCTTTGAGAAACTGATCTCCTTTCCAATGCAAACATACCTAGATGTAGCATTTCCCTTGGAACTATACCTAGAAGTACTATCATATGGTAGTGTTACTTTTAAATTTTTCAGGATGGCTGTACCAATGGACATTCCCACCAGCTGTGTGCAAGGGTTCCCTTTTCTTCACACCCTCACCAACACTTCTCATCTCTTGCCATTTTGATAACAGCCATTCTAACAGGTATAAGGTGACACATCATTGTTCTTTTAATTGAAATTTCCCTAATGATTAGTGATATTGAGCATCTTTTCAAATACCTGTTGGACATCTATATGTCTTCTTTGGAAGTATGTCTCTTCAGGTCCTTTGCCAGTTTTTTAATCAGGTTATTTGTTCCTTGCTATCGACTTGCTTGAATTCCTTACATATTTTGGGTGTTAACCTATTAACAGATGTATGATTTGTAAAGACTTTCTTCCATTCCATAAGTTGTCTTTTTACTCTGTTGTCTCATTTGCTGTGCAGAGGCTTTGCACAGAGTTTGATGCAATCTCATTTGTCTATTTTTGCTTCTGTTGCCTATGCTTTGAGAGTCATATCCAAAATATCATTGGCCAAACCAATGTCGATGTCAAGAACTATTTTCTGTATGTTTTCTTCTAATAGTTTTACAGTTCAACAGTTTCAGGCCTTACATTTAAAACTTTAATCCATTCTAAGTTGGTTGTTATATGTGAAGTGAGATAAGGGTCCAATTTCATTCTTCTGTATGTGGATATTAGTTTTCCTAACCATTTATTAAAGAAACTGTCCTTTCTCCATTGGGTGTTCTTGGCACCTTTCTCAAAGATCAAACTAAGTCTCAAATGTAAGTTCTTTGAGGGTTACTTGGCTGAGACATTTGGAATCAAATTATCTTTGGCATCACAATAAATATTTAACAATTTAGATAGTGTTGACCACATTAGGGAGAAGCCTGATTTTATTTTCAATTAAGTTTCAAAATGTGTATTTGAAATGCTTGTTCCCATTTAAGTGAATTTTGAAAGCTTTAAATGAATAGAAGACACTGTGATATGTAGAAACTTACTGCGGAACCTGGGGGGTAGTAAAGACTTGTTTTTCAGTCATTGTCAGATGATCTGATCTTCATTTTATAAGAGATTAAGTTTTCTCGGTCTACAGTATAAAAAGATCAATTCCAGAATCATAATTTATTTTGTAGTTTTTTACAAAATGAAATTCATTATTGAGGTTAATTGTGTCACGGAGGGAATAATATATACTAGGAACCAAAATAATTAAAATTATCAAACTTTACAAATATTCAACTCTTTTTATTAAAGAGATTTGGCTCTGAATGTCACAGCATATGTCATATGTCATACAAACTCAGCAGGTGGAGATATTTGAAAACCAAAAGAAACCAGGCTCTTTCTTCAGGGCATCCCCTGAAGAATTTGAAGTCTTCTTAATAAGTTATATTATCTCTTAGAAAAAAAAAAGACCTTATAACAAGGTCTTGAAAAACCAAGACATAGAAAATGAATAGAAAGCAAGTTATAAAGTCCTGCTCATCTAGCCATTTTAAGAAAAATCACCCTCAGTCTGGAATTTTAAGCACCTAGTTAGAATATAGCATTTTCTTAAACACCCATTTCACTATCAGTGCAGGTGTAGATAATTCAATAATGAAATAACCACCACTTTCTAAGAATCATATTGAGAGAAAGATATTTTTAGCTTCTAAGAAGAGATCATCATAAAAGTGACATTCTAAAAGTAAAAAATTGAATGGGAATAGAATAATAAAACTTCAGGATCTTGAGAACAAGGTTCAGCTTTGGATTATCACCAGTAGATAAGACTATTCAATCCTATTTCAAGTGAGTGGTCAGATCTTTGCTAGAGAAATGAAATTCACATATATTCTGGGTGTTGACTTTGCATCTTCTATCAGAACATTTTGTTCTTCCCATGTAACCTAAATCTCTTCTGTTACAATTTAAACTGATTTTCCCTGATTTTATCCACAGAGCATGTTAAAAGACAATATATCACTATCCTTGAAATAATAAGTATGTCTCCACATATTTGAAGACAGGCTTTAAAGTGTATCTGGAGTCTTTTCCTTCCAGAAGAAATTACCCGGTTTCATGTCTCCTTATTGGTTCTATTACCAGATTTCAAAACTGTCATTGTTACAGTTCCTCCAGGACTGCTTCACAGATAAATGTCACTTTTAATTTAAAGATCTCAGATCAATGCCCAAAGTTCCAGTGAGAGGCTGGAATTATTGCTGAGTTTAATTATGGATTACTTTCTAGTTCTCTTGCAACCTTCTCTCAATATCAAGTGCCTGCCTTCTTAAATGGATCAACAAGGTAGAAAATAAAGAAAGAACTCTTTTTCATTCTAACAATGAATTCAAAGAGAAATGATGATCAAGAACATAATACCCACATTCATAAGGTCATTTTAAATATAAAAATGTGTTTCAGATTCAAAAGAAGCAACAAATAGATTCAAGTTTTTCCAATCATTGCATTGATTAAGACAGTGATGAAAGATTTCATTTTCCCAGGTTCTACTCTGAGGAAGAAGGAGCTTGTGTTGTGGTGCCTGGTGTCTGTTACATCTCAAACTGAACAATGGAGCATGAGAAAACTGGTGGAATGAATTGTAGTGACTCACAGGAGTTCATTGCCTCTAGCAATTAATGTTTTCCAATTTACCTGCTTAGTCAGTCAAGGCATATTTGGATAATACGTTTCAAGAGATTAATCAAATACCATTTTTGATCAGCATTAGCTTAAAGAGTAGGAAAAAAAGGCAATTGGAAAGTTTTTTTTTTTCCCTAATATACACAGAGTCAACTTAAATTCAAGTTGATGTCATGAACAAACTTCATCTGACTTCAGAAAACAACACCTAGGCATTTTGTTTCAATAACATTGCTGAGAAGAAGGGAGTAATGCAGAGGTTGACTGGTAATCCTCTTCTGGGAAATGCCAACTCCAGAAATAACCCTAAAATCCAATGCAGTGCGATGAGCAAGGCTGACTTCTTATATCTGGGCCAACTGCTCTGGCCTCGGGTGGGCATCTGGCTTCACCGAGATCTCCCTCCCTCATTCAAGGTTAACCTGAGATGATCTGAGAGGAAATAATCACACTGGCAGCTAAATTAACTGTATTTCAGAGACCTTAAAGTACAGATTATTTATTCACGAAATCCATATTTACTAAGTACCTATTATGTGCACCATGAACCTACAACATGAAACTTCTTTATGTTCTTTACGTTGAACAGCTTTTAATCATGACAAAGAGTCAAAAAAAAAAATAGTAAATGTATTTAATTAAACCACAGGCCTTTACATCTTCTGTTGGTGGTTGGTGGTTTAGTCACTAAGTTGTGTCCAACTCTTGCGACCCCAGGGACCGTATCCCACCAGGCTCCTCTGTCCATGGGGTTCTCCAGGCAAGAATACTGGAGTGGGTAGCCATTTCCTTCTCCAGGGGATCTTCCCGACCCAGGGATCAAACCTGGGTCTCTTGCACTGCAGGTGGATTTTTTACAGACTGAGCTACCAAGGAAGCCCTCACCTCTTCTATCTCCCAAAATGCCACTAAAATGACAATAGCAAAATTTCTTTAGTGCATTAACCCTCAAAGGCCAGGAGAATGGCAGGGGATGTGAAAGCAGCCAAGAGATTTCAACAATTCTTTGGAAGATGGAAGGAGACAGAAGACTGATAACTAACTTAGCAAATCAAGGAAAACTGTAGCTTGAGGTAGATTCCAAAGAGGAAACCAGAGAAAGTCTGAGAGCAGCACTTGGGGATACCATAGCCCCCCAAAGTTCTAAAAACAGGGACACTGGCTAAAGGTCTACCTACAGAGTGGTTGGCATGGACCACCTATGGCATTCCTGGGGGATTCCAGTTAAGTGAGAACACTGACGCATGTATACACACACAGAACACATGCTTATACACACACTCCACAGTAAGCTCCCAGCCGCTTTACTCAAGGGTACAGAAATTAAGTGGGATCCAGGTAGCTGGGGCATCTCTTGGCTCAGCTTCCTCTGGCCCCCAGTCAGTAACAGGTAGCAAGCAACTGGCAATGCCAACAAGGCTTGGTTTACCCAACCTGAGAAGCTCAAATCTGTGCAAAGCCATATTTCTTCCCAGGTGGCCGAGTGGTCAAGAATCTGCCTGCCAATGGAGAAAATGCAGGTTCAATTCCTGGGTCAGAAAGATCCTCTGGAGGAGGAAATGGCAACCCACTCCAGAATTCTTACCTGGAAAACTCCATGGACAGAAGAATCTGGCAGGTTCCATGGGGTCACAAAGACTTGGATACGACTGAGCATGTACACACGCATGCGCGCGCGCACACACACACACACACACACACACACTACTTCTTTACTTAAGGCTTACGTTACCTCTCTCAGGGGACTTACACAAGTAATCTACATCCACAAAAAGAAATATTTACAGACATCTGCAACCCTCCTGCATCTTAAACATAATTCAGAGCTGCAAAGCTATATATGCATCTTCACCAAGAGAGGAACGTGTTCCTCACCTCTACCACCAAACTCTGTTGTATTAAAAAGCTCATCTATTAATTAGGAAACTGAATGATTCCTCCCTGAAGACACTAAATGGCAGAGAAAATATCTCTAGGTACTAACAACAGAGCCTCCCAGGCCACCTGACTATGCCCCCAGAACTGTCTAGTAGCATCTTAGCACCCGTTTTTAAATATGAGTAGAGGCCAAGGATTACCTGACATCTGAGAATAGTCTCTAATGTCAAAGAAAGAGACTAAAAAGAACAAACAGTAAAAAAAAAAAAAAAAAAAAGGACAGTGGATATAGTAAGAAAGCATGGAGCAGGACAAACTGTTACACACACACACAGACATGAGTAGGCTCAGAGAGTTCAAAGATGAAGTTCCTATATCAATAAAACAAAAGGATTCTATGGAGGAAAAAAGAGATAAGAAAAAAACTCTTGTGAATTAAAAAGTATGATAACCAAAATAAAGCCAAAGGACTCTCCGAGAAATGGGGACAAACAGAAAAACAGAAGGAAAATTAGAGGAAAAGATAAAACTATTGAGGAGTCAACACAGAAGGTGCAAAATTCAGAGAGCTAAAAGAGAGATAATGGGAGAAAATCTCAAAGAAAGAATTCAAAAAATGTCCTAGGTCTAACAAGATGAGTCGTCAGATTAGATAGGCTCATCATGTGCCCAGCACAAAGAATATTAAAAGGACATTGCATGAAAGAACTCTTATGATAAGGAGAATAGCTTAAGAGATTCCAGGAGGACAAAAAGTTCACACTCAACAGATCAGCAATCAAAAGAGGATAGGACTCCTGACCTGCAGCTGTTAGAAGACTAGATGTCTACATCCAACCAAATGATCAACTCAGTGAATGAGAGGAAGAGACCTTTGGTTTTCACCCTTGCATAGACTAAAAATCAAGAGAAAAATAAAGAAGAAATTTGCATCTAGCTTCCCTGGCGGCTCAGTGGTAAAGAAATCTGCCTGCCAATGCAGGAGACACAGGTTCCATCCTTGGGTAAGGGAGATCCCCTGGAGAAGGAAATGGCAATTCACTACAGTATCTTTTCCTGGGAAACCCCATGGACAGAGGAACCTGGCAGGCTATAGTCCATGGGGTTGCAAAAGAGTCAAACACAACTGAGCAACTCAACAACAACTATCTTCCTTAGGAAGCCAATGGAAGATGTCTCTCAGCAAAGTGTAGGAGAGAGTTAGATATGGTTACCTAGAGTACGGACTTCCCAGGTGGCACAGTGGTAAAGAGTCTGCCTGCCAATGCAGGACCCGTAAGAGACACAGGTTTGATCCCTGAGTCAGGAAGATCCCCTGGAAGAGGGCATGGCAACCCACTCCAGTATTCTTGCAGGCATCAGAGGATGAGACGGCTGGATGGCATCACGGATGCAATGGACATGAACTTGGGTAAACTCTGGGAGCTGGTGAAGGACAGGGAAGCCTGGAGTGCTGCAGTCCATGAGGCTGTAAAGAGTTGGACACGACTGGGCGACTGAACAACAAGAACTTAGAGTACAGGGAACCCAAGCAAATGGTGGCGAAAGGAAAGACCAGAATGACAACCACACGCCAGACCAAGAAAGCGACCATTTCGGCCGGAAGTGGGAGAGGCTGGAGGAAGAGGTGGGGAAGGGAATGACAGAATTTATAGATCATTTCATTCCTTTTTATAGTTGGAAAAAATATTAATAGTCATCTGCAAGATCTGTCAGATGACTGGAGGGAAAAATAATGATAGCTATATAGAAAACCAGACGGTGGAAAAAATACTTACCAACTTCAGAAAAAGAAATGACACAAGCAAGAAATCATAATCTTAGCTCTCAAAACTACTTCGGGAGAAAGAGAAGTGAGGAAGTATGTGTGTGAGCAAAAGAGAAGTACATGCTCAGTTACCATTAGTCAGGAGATAATGTGAAGAATTCTGAGTAGAAAACTGCCAGCATAAGCATATTACTTAGAATTATAGATGGAAATACCCAAAGTGCTTGGTTACCCAGTCGTTTCTCTGTGTGACCCCATGGACTATAGTCCACCAGGCTCCTCTGTCCATGGAGTTTTCCAGGCAAGAATACTGAAGTGGGTTGTCACCAAAGGAAAGGCTGAAATTATTGAAACTAAATGCCTCTAGGAGAAAAACACAGTAAAGAAGAAGAGTTGCTGTGTTTCATTACATAATCCAAGTAAATCTTTTAAAATATGCACATATATAAATTTAAAATTTTTAATGGAATTAAAAGTCAATAAATAAGGGATAGTAGATTACCTATATTTAACAGCGACATTAAAAATATATTCTGAGATATTTTCCCCTCTCCCAATATTAAACCCCAAGTTTGAAGGGAAAAATCCATAAATACATTAAATGTTCTAAACTATCATTTATGAGCTCTCATTTGATTTTATCTGATGCAGTTTTATTTTTCAACCTCATGAGTAAGAGTGCCACTAGTTTACTAGCTTCCAGGTGGAATAATATATTTTATGTCCTGATTTTACTTCAAGCACATAACATTTGGCCAGAATTCTACTGTTCCTAATACAACTCTTTAATATATTTTTTATACTTATTTATTTTGGGCTTTCCTTGGGTCTTAGCTGCAGAGGCTCATAGGCTTTCTTGTTGTGGCACATGGGCTTTAATTGCTCCATAGCAGGTGGAATCTTCCAGGACCAGGGATTGAACCCACATCCCCTGCAGTGGAAGGTGGATTCTTAACCACTGAATCACCAGGGAAGTCCCTCTAATATAATTTTTAAAAATGGAGGACAGATGAAATTTTGTGGAGATTCTGGCTTATCCTTCATGTACTAACAATTCCCTACACGCACACACCTGATGCCCACCATCCCACCCCCGCCCGCAGGCTTTTCCCTGTGGAGCAAAGACATTTGCCTCTGAAGCTTCTTTTCATACTATCGGCTTCTTAGTTCTCTTACCATTTTGCATGTTTCTTCCTGAATGATGTTTAACTCCACATTTTTCTCATAACAAGGACTCAGTAAATACAGGCAGAACTGTTGACTTTTGAGAAATGGCAACTAGCTCTGTCTTAATATTCTGAGTAGAGAACTGAGTTTTCTACAAGGGATGGAGAACACTGTGGCTTGGGGTTTTATTGAGCATCATGAGCTTGAAACTGGGATTGTATTTCTCCAGATTCAGTAAACTCACCTATCACTTGTTTTTGCCAAATCTTCTGGTTGTTTATCCTGACTGATTTAATAGTTCTCTGGCCAGAGGGTGTAATAGCATTTACACACCAAGAGCTCCAGTCATTCTGCTCTTTCTGCTAGGTCAGTTACACAAACGTTACACAAGACTGGTCTGGGCATTCATTTCTTCAGGGCCCCACTTCATACCTGAACGTAAGAATGATCCCTTTAACAATGTGCCTGGGGACTTCCCTGGTGGCCAGTGGTTGAGAATCTGCCTTCTGCTGCAATGGATATGGGTTCAATCTCTAGCCAGGGAACTAAGACCCCACCTGCCACGGAGCAACTAAGCCCGAGTGCAACTACTGAGCCATGCTCTGGGGCCTGCACACCACAACTAGAGAGTCCATGAGCCACAGCGTAAGATCCCACGTGAGGCAAAGAAGATTCTGCATGCCGCAACTAAGACCTGACGAGGCCAAATAAATTAAAACAAAACAACTAGCCTGATTTCCTTCCTCTAAGCCTTCTCTAAATATGACAAGACCAACCCCCTAGGACTGTTGCCTCTCAGGCATCTCCCTTTGGTCTATCGGAGGGGTTTCCAGAAAATAGATAGACGGACTATCCACTGTTTCTTCACCAGCCTCATTTACTCACTTTCTCATTGAGCTCCAGTTCTCTCTTCCACAAACCAAGCTGCCTTCTTGGTAAAAAGGTAATTTGCTAAAGCTCCCAGTGATCTACCTTAGCTGGATGAAGCACAAACTGGAATTAAGATTGCTGGGAGAAATATCAATAACCTCAGATATGCAGATGACACCACCCTTATGACAGAGAGTGAAGAGGAACTAAAAAGCCTCTTGATGAAAGTGAAAGAGAAGAGTGAAAAAGTTGGCTTAAAGCTCAACATTCAGAAAACTAAGATCATAGCATCTGGTCCCATCACTTCAGGCAAATAGATGGGCAAACAATGGAAACAGTGGCAGGCTTTATTTTGGGGGGGGCTCCAAAATCACTGCAGATGGTGACTGCAGCTGTGAAATTAAAAGACACTTACTCCTTGGAAGAAAAGTTATGACCAACATAGACAGCATATTAAAAAGCAGAGACATTACTTTGCCAACAAAGGTCTGTCTAGTCAAGGCTATGGTTTTTCCAGTGGTCATGTATGGATGTGAGAGTTGGACTGTGAAGAAAGCTGAGCACCGAAGAATTGATGCTTTTGAACTGTGGTGTTGGAGAAGACTCTTGAGAGTCCCTTGGACTGCAAGGAGATCCAATCAGTCCATCCTAAAGGAGATCAGTCCTGGGTGTTCATTGGAGGGACTGATGTTGAAGCTGAAACTCCAATATTTTGGCCATCTGATGGGAAGAGCTGACTCATTTGAAAAGACCCTGATGCTGGGAAAGATTGAAGGTGGGAGGAGGAGGGGATGACAGAGGATAAGATGGTTGGATGGCATCACTGACTCAATGGATATGAGTTTGACTAAACTCCGGGAGTTGGTGATGGACAGGGAAACCTGGCATGCTATTGTCCATGGGGTCGCAAAGAGTCGGACATGACTGAGTGACTGAACTGAACTGATCTACCTTTATTTTACCAGCAAACTCCAGGTAGAAATAAGAAGATATGTCAGACCAAAGTTTCCCAGAAATCAGTTACCCATGTTTTTAGGACAAAGGTTCATTGACAACTGGCCAGTTTCCTAACTTAGTGACCCTTTGAAACTAACTAATTGCATGCTGGAAGTGGTTTGTTTGTTTGTTTGGGCCATGTCACAGAACTTGCAAGATCTTAGTTACCTGACCAGGAATCAAAGCCCCCCTGTCCATGAAAGTACCAAATCATAACCACTGGACCACCAGGGAATTACCTGGAAATTTAAATTTTAGTTTTATCAAATTAGTATATGCCATTTAGTCAAAATTGTGTTACCTCAACCATTGTTTCAGACTTGATCCAGGACATGCTGTGCATTTACCACTGTGTATATCTGTTTATGCTCAGTCACTTAGTCATGTCTGACTCTTTGCAACCCCGTGGTACACTGTAGCTCCTCTGTCCTCTGGGATTTTCCAGGCAAGAATATTGGAATGGGTTTTTCATTTTCTTTTAGGGGATCTTCCTGACCCAGGGATTAAACTCATGTCTTCTGCATTGGCAGGTGGATTCTTCAGCACTGAGCCACCAGAGAGCCCACATTTACCACTAGGTCAACTCTCACATCCAGCAGTAATGTACAGATGTGGGAGTTGGACCATAAAGAAGGTTGAGCACCAAAAAACTGGTGCTTTTGAACTGTGGTGCCAGAGGAGACTCTTGAGAGTCCCTTGAACAGCAAGAGATCAAACCAGTCCATCCTAAAGGAAATCAACCCTGAGTATTCATTGGAAGGACTGATGCTGAAGCTGAAGCTCCAATACTTTGGCCACCTGATGTGGAAGCTGACTCATTGGAAAAGACCCTGATGCTGGGAGAGATTGAGGGCAGGAGGAGAAGGGGACGACAGAGGATGAGATGGTTGGATGGCATCACTGAGTCAGTAGACATGAATTTGAGGAAACTCTGGGAGATAGAGAGGGACAGGGAAGTTTGGTGTGCTTCAGTCCATGGGATCACAAAGAGTCAGACACGACTTAGCGACTCAACAACACAACTCAAATTAGACTCAGGACATGAGGGGCATTTATCACTAGGCCAGGTCACAACCTTGGCCAGGGCCAGGGGCAGTAGAGCAGGTTGCTTGTTAAGTGGGAAGATTCTGGTGATAGGCAGCTTGAGAGTTTGCATTTGCATCCTGGTTCCACCATTTGTAAAAGTTACCTGATCTCTCTGTTTCTCAGCCTCTCCATCTATGAACCAGGGATGACAACAGTAAATGACATCAGTCATGTTAGAGGACACTATCTTTCGGTGAGGAGCTTAGCACAGAGTAAGCTCTCAGTGAATACTTACTATGGCTAAGGAATCATCGGGGAGTCAGCCCCACTCACTTACAGTCCCATTTATCTCCACTGAGGCAAGCAAAAAACTCCCCACTTCTGCCTTTGGAATCATTCCACACCCCTCCATCACTTTTCCCATGTTCTGATGGAAAGTGCCTGTGACAGTCATTTCACAGGTACCCAGAAAGGCAGTCTGCTGTTTCTTTGGATAATATTAATTAATGGACAACTTGCTATCTTGCCTTCTCAATCCCCCAGTCTCATCAATCACCTTCCTAACGCTTAAACAATGAATTTCTTCCATAGAGAGCCCAAAAGTATAAGTAAGCTCTTTAGAGTTCCTTTCTACCTTTTGATACCTGACCAGTGGCGTTCTGATCATGTATTTAAGAATTCTCTCCAAGTTCCCTGTAAAGTGTTTACTTTGGGGTTCCTCATTTTTTTCACTTGTGTGTGCGTGCGGCTCTAGTTTCTTTTTCTATAATTGAGTAAGAGCAAGTCACGTTTTCAGCTTCCCTCCTGACTCTCTGCTTGAACCACATCACTTGTCTCTGGTGGGTCACACTCACTCTTTAACCACCAGTTTCTCTTTCACAGAGGAAATCGAGGACAGGTGTGGCACTGAATCAGCTGCCAGCTCCCCTCTCTGGGCCTCATCTCTTCATCTAAGAAACAGGAGAGCTGGGTCAGGTATCCAAATACCTTTCCAGAATCTGGCAACATTTTCAGCAAGGGTGAAGGTTCAGTGTAATTCAACAGGAGAATGAAAACACAAAGTCAAACTGTAAATCACAAGTTCCAACTGAAGGGACAGCTTCAACTCAGCCATAGTAAGGTTTTGCCAAGAAAAATATTCAGCCAGTATCACCAGGTCTTCAATTTTTTTTTTTTTCCCCCAAAAGAAGCCTGAAACCTGGATGATTATGTGAAATACTGGGATTATTTTAATATTGGCAATTAATAGGGATAATGACAACAAACCCCTGTGCAAGTCAAACAAGGCACATTGTGAGTGACTGTGGTCATGAGCTACATTCGGGCTGCAGACCTCATTTGAAACTGCTAAGTTAGGTGACAGTTGAAGGCTCTCATTTCATGAATGCCTTTTACAGCTTTATTGCACTCAACGTGCACGCTCAGTCGTTCAGTCATGTCCTAGTCTTTGTAACCCCATGGACTGTAGCCCACCAGGCTCCTCTGTCCATAGATTTCCCAGGCAAGAACACTGGAATGGGTTGCCATTTCCTTCTCCAGGGGATCTTCCCAATCTAGGTATCAAACCTGAGTCTCCTTTGGCTCCTGCATTGGCAGGCAGATTCGTTATCACTGAGCCACCTGGGAAGCCCATGGCACTCAACTGATTTCCCCTTTTTTGTGGTTTTGGAACCTGTTTGAGGAAGTAGACCTCGGACCTTAGAGCCGGCTTCCACCTTTCAGCCTAATATTATTGTTGAATATTATTGAAACTGTTCTCAGATCAGTGACCTGTGAACTCTTACTCACCAAATTTTTAAACATTTTTGCCCTCAAGATTTCCAGCTCAGGTTTCTGTTTCTACAAATACAGGAAGAGAAAAAGCATATATAGAGAAGCAAAATCTATACAACCTCATTTTTTGGCTTATTATGTCAGCCTTCTTCCTGAGACAAAATGTTAAAATCTGCTACACTGGCCAGTGTGCTTCAAATCCTTTCCCAATTCTTGCACACCATCTGGTGGTGGAACTCTCTATTTATAACAAGTGAAATGCTCAGGGAAAAAGGAAAATTAGGTGAATTGGGTGAGGAGGAAAGAGGAAGAGGAGAGTAAAAGGAATGGTAAGAGAAAAAAAAAAGAAGGAAATAAGATGGAGATAAAGGTCATGAGTAATCCACATATTAAAAGGTCAACTGCTGAGATCTAGCTAGAAGTCATTTATGTAAAGCTTTAAAGATGCTCCTAAAATTGTCTGTTATGACTTAGAAAAGAAACTTGTGGTTGCCAGGGGGGAAAGGATAGTTAAGGACTTTGGGAAGGTCATGTACACACTGCTATATTTAAAATAGATAACCAACAAGGACCTATTGTATAGTACATGGAACTCTGCTCAATGTTACGTACCAGCCTGGATGGGAGGGGGATTTGGGGGAGAATGGATACATGTATATGTGTGGCTGAGTCCCTTTGCTGTTCACCTGAAACTCTCACAACATTGTTAATAGGCTATACCCCAAAACAAGGTGGTTTTGGTGTTAGAAATAAATAAAGAAAATTGCTATCCATCCACCTGCCTTGCACAATACTGTTTACTGGAAGAAAGCAAGGAAGGAAATGAGGATGGAGAGATGGATAGTTACATGAAAAGGACAGGACAAGCAGCTGGGGGCTGGATTTGCATCACCCTAAGATTCATATGCTGAAGTCCTAACTCCAGAACCACAGAATGGGACCTTGGTCACTGAAGATGTAATAGTAAGTTAAGATCATACGAGAGCAGGGTGGGCCCCTAACCTATCAAAATGATAGGCTTCATTACAAAAAAGGGAAATCTGGAGACTTCCACAAGTAAAGTGGTTAAGACTCTGAGCTTCCAGTGCAATGGGCAAAGGTTCGATCCCTGGTCAGGAAACTAAGATCCCACATGCCACACCACATGGCCAAAAAATAATAATAACAAAGGGAAATTTGGACAAGACGTGCATACGGAAAGAACACTGTGTGAAGATAAAGGCAGAGAGTGAGGCGATGCAGTAGAGGTCCCGGAACACAAAAGTTGGCAGCAAAGCAGCAGGAGCGAGGAGAGAGGCATGAGCATCTCAGGGTCCCCAGGAGCACCAGCCCTCCTGAAACCTTGCCCTTGTACTCTCAGCCTCCAAAACTGAAGCTATCCATTTCCATCATTTAAGCCACTCAGTGTGTGGTACTTTCTACCAATAGCCCTAGTACAAAACTTCTCTCTGGCTTTTAATCTTATGTCTTTTTAAAAAAAAAAAAAAATCTCAAAATCACCACCATTGTTTTCCATGTCGGTTACAATTCAAAATCATAAAACCAAATTGTCTATATTCCAGAGACAAAGTCAGCAGATTCCAATCAGCTTAGCAAATATTTATTCAGTGTCTGTCCCAGTGAGGTATTTAAAATGAAACCACCACTCATTCCTAGACTCACAAAATGACATTAGGAAGTAATGTAGTAACATTAGGAAGGATAACAGAGGCGATTTGGTGCAAATCTAATTTTAACACAGATTGCCGGTGACTGGACCCTCGGTTGCATAAAGAAGAAGCAGAGTTAAAAACCACCTCCTTCTCTCAGCCCAAGGCTCTTTGCACTTGGCACCTTAAAACCACTTTTATCCAGCAAAGCTAAAACTACTACTTTTTTTTTTCATTTATGCAAATAATGACAGTCAAATCTCATACTAATGCCAGAGACCTACTTATAATGACCAACATGTTGAAAAATGTGCCAACACCACACTGAGCACATCACATCACCTCATTTACCCTTCATTAAAACTGTGAGATGTAGATACTATTTATTACCCTCACTTGATTGATAAGGAAACTGAGGTCCAACAGAGTTATGTACCTTGTTCTGGGTTAAGCAGCAAGAAGGTTCCAAAGCTGGGTTTTCATTCTAGAGTCCACTTTTTTTTTTTTAAGTAACAAAATTTATTGGTATAAAGATTTTTATAGTAGTCTTATTATATTTTAAGATGGTATCTATATAATATAGATATATTCTTTTCTCGATTCTATCTCTCTGGATTCATCTTTGCCTCTATTATGTGGATATATATTATATCTCGGATACCCACTTTTTAAATTGCTCTGCAATATCACCCCGTGGGAAGACAGCAAAGATACAGACACTGGCACCAGTGAGGCTGGATCTGCCCACTTTTGAAGTCAATATGATATCGACCATCTTTGTAACTAGAAGGTAGACCTCGAAGCTCTCCCTGCCCTATCTGATACCAAAAGCTTCTGTAACAGTTTTTTTCTTTGTATCTGTCTGTCTATGTTCAGTCCTGTCTGACTCTCTGCAGTCCCAAGGAATGTAGCTCACCAGGCTCCTCTGTCTGTGGAATTTTCCTGGCAACAATACTGGAGTGGTTGCACTTCCTTCTCTAGGGGCTCTTCCCGACCCAGGGATCGAACTCCTGCCTCTTTCATTTCTTGCACTGGCAGGCAAAGTCTTCACCACCAGAGCCACCTGGGAAGCTCCTTTTTTTCTGGAACAATTTTTAAAATCAGCAGGTAGGGTCAAAAGGCCAAATAAGAGAAATAAACATTCAACCGAAGATAATAATGCCTTTAGCACCGAATCATTCTGAGTCACTCACTACTATTAAACGTATCACAGCAGTAACATCAAGGTAGGTGAAGAAAATATCTAGAGAAGTTTATTACACTGGAAACTTCTCGCTAGCAGAAAAAGATCATGTGAACCCATCTATGCAGTTAGGTTAGATCAAACATGGACCCTTATCACTTCTCATATGAATGGGGAGCAGTGAGGAACTTGAACTTGGGGAAAAAACTCCCTTAGATAGCTCTATCAAGGGTCTACAACATTACTGAGAGAAAAGGCCATTACTTCCTTTGAGGTGATAACTAAAACAGGGCCTGTATTGGCAAGGAAGTCCCTGTTTCTAACAGAAACGGGGTAAGAGGTAGAGAGAAGGGTGCCAAGAAAGGAGAGGAAGAAGGTACGGCTGAGCCTGCTGGGCTTGCTTTCTTACTGAAAATGCACAGAATTTTACCTTTCTTCCTTTCTCTCCTTTTTTTCATGTATTTATTCAGCAAGTATTTACTGAATATCTAGAAAAGCTATGACAAACCTAGACAGCATACTAAAACGCAGAGACATCACTTTGCCGACAAAGGTCTGTAGAGTCAAAGCTATGGTTTTTCCAGTAGTGAGAGCTGGACCACAAAGGCTGAGCACTAAAGAATTGATGCTTTTCAACAGTGATGTTGGAGAAGACTCTTGAGAGCCCCCTGGACTATGAGGAGATCAAACCAGTCAATCCTAAAGGAAATCAACCCCGAATACTCATTGGAAGGACTGATGCTGAAGCTAAAGCTCCAATATTTTGGCCACCTGATGTGCAGAGCAGACTCACTGGAAAAGACCCTGAGGCTGGGAAAGATTCAGGGCAGGAGGAGAAAGGGGCAACAGAGAATGAGATGGTTGGATGGCATCACCAACTCAGTGGATGTGAGTTTGAGCAAACTCCAGGAGTAGGTGAAGGACAGGGGAGCCTGGCATGCTGTCCAACTTGGACAGCAAGATAGCATTAGTTACATCCCTTGTGTTGCTTATCTATTTCTTTTAAAATTTTGGATTCACTTTAGAAGAGCATTTCAAAATAACTCAGGGAAAAAAAATAATACTATGTCAATTAGGAGTATCTCAGAATTTTACAATAATGAACCACTTCCCAGTAATAAACCATGTAATCAGTAATGCTTATATGTGAGTGAGTGAAAGTCACTCAGTCATGTCTGACTCTTTGTGACCCCATGGACTGTATAGTCCATGGAATTCCCCAGGCCAAAATACTGGCCCTTCCCTTCTCCAGGGGATCTTCTCAGCCCAGGGATCGAACCCGGGTCTCCCGCATTTCAGGCAGATTCTTTACCAGCTGAGTCACAAGAGAAGCCCAAGATTACTGGAATGGGTAGCCTATCCCTCTTCAGAGGATCTTCCTGACCCAGGAATCAAACTGGGGTCTTCTGCATTGTAAGAGGATTCTTTATCAACTTAGCTATCAGGGAAGCCCAGATGCTTATACGGATGGTCCCAGTTAATTTTTTTTTTAATTTTTATTTTGTATTGGGGATAGCTGACTATCAATGCTGTGATAATTTCAGGTGAACACTGAAGGGACTCAGCCATACACACACACGTATCCACTCTCCCCTCTCATCCAGCCTGTCACCCAGTTAACATTAACATGTAAAAAAAAAATAGCGATTTATTTTCCATATTGTTTTAACCATTTCAAAGTTTTTAACATAAACAAATAAAAGTATCTTCTCATAAAACACAATGTAAAAATTACTAATGGTCTTTTGCCTTTTTGATTTCCATTAATGAACCCTATTTTTTAAAAGTGATTTCTAAAATTACAAATTACATTCTTAGGCAATATGCAAACTAGTTAAAAAAAAACAGTACCACCTACACAATTTTAGCCCCAAACCACACTAATCTCAAATGCAACAAAGGCAAACCATTTTATTCTTTGAACCTCAGTGTCAGATAAACTGTTGAGCACCATCAATAGTTTCGATAAGAAGCATTTTTTCTGAAGTTTTGAGTTCTCTCCACCATCACAGTTCTCAAAATAAAACTCCTAGAGGAGAACATAGGCAAAACACTCTCCGACATAAATCACAGCAGGATCCTCTATGACCCACATCCCAGAATTTTAGAAACAAAAGCAAAAATAAACAAATGGGACCTAATGAAACTTAAAAGCTTTTGTACAACAAAGGAAACTATAAGCAAGGTGAAAAGACAGCCCTCAGATTGGGAGAAAATAATAGAAAATGAAGCAACAGACAAAGGATTAATTTCAAAAATATACAAGCAACTCCTCCAGCTCAATTCCAGAAAAATAAATGACCCAATCAAAAAATGGGCCAAAGAACTAAACAGACATTTCTCCAAGGAAGACATACGGATGGCTAAAAAACACATGAAAAGATGCTCAACATCACTCATTATCAGAGAAATGCAAATCAAAACCACAATGAGGTACCATTACACGCCAGTCAGGATGGCTGCTATCCAAAAGTCTACAAGCAATAAATGCTGGAGAGGGTGTGGAGAAAAGGGAACCCTCTTACACTGTTGGTGGGAATGCAAACTAGTACAGCCGCTATGGAAAACAGTGTGGAGATTTCTTAAAAAGCTGGAAATAGAACTGCCATATGACCCAGCAATCCCACTTCTGGTCATACACACCAAGGAAACCAGATCTGAAAGAGACACGTGCACCCCAATGGTCATCGCAGCACTGTTTATAATAGCCAGGACATGGAAGCAACCTAGATGCCCATCAGCAGATGAATGGATGAGGAAGCTGTGGTACATATACACCATGGAATATTACTCAGCCGTTAAAAAGAATTCATTTGAATCAGTTCTAATGAGATGGGTGAAACTGGAGCCCATTATACAGAGCGAAGTAAGCCAGAAAGATAAAGACCATTACAGTATACTAACACATATATATGGAATTTAGAAAGATGGTAACGATAACCCTATATACAAAAAAAGAAAAAGAGACTCAGATGTATAGAACAGACTTGTGGACTCTATGGGAGAACCCGGGGGTGGGATGTTTCAAGAGAACAGCATCGAAACATGTATATTATCTAGGGTGAAACAGATCACCAGCCCAGGTTGGATGCATGAGACAAGTGCTCAGGCCTGGTGCACTGGGAGGACCCAGAGGGATGGGGTGGAGAGGGAGGTGGGAGGGGGGACCGGGATGGGGAATACATGTAAATCCATGGCTAATTCAATGTATGACAAAAACCACTGCAATGCTGTGGAGTAGTTAGCCTCCAACTAATAAAAATAAATGGGAAAAAAATAAAAAAAAATAAAAAAAAATAAAAAAAACAAAAAAATCTTTCTGCACACTACATAATCCAGAAATATATTTGAACAACTAAGCATTTTTATAGATGAAGTTGCAATAAATAAGCGTCTGTATCCTTGGCTATATAAGCCAGCATAAGCTGGAATCAAAGTAAGATAGTTTTCAAATTATTGGAATCTACTTAATTTCGTTAAAGTCTAAACATTTCCATCAGTCGAAATTTCTGTATCAGTTGATAGTTCAGACCAACCATTTTCTATGACTGCTTGACCCCATCTAGAGTCACTTTAAACGGCACTGATGTTGTCAAATGCAAACAAGCACAACGATCAGCAGTCAGGCTTTTCCTCTTTGTAAACCGCTAGCTCTCAGTGAAGACAACCCACCCAAACTCCAAGATCTTCTCTCTTTGAACAGGTCATAATTTCATTTATCAGTCTTCCTCTTTCAGAGAGCTAAACCTTTATTCAAAGCTAAATGCAACCAGTTATGCTTTTCAATTTACATCCAAGATGATTAAGAGAAGCCAAAATGGCATGCAAAAATTACAGACTGTGGTGCAAGTTTATAGTGTCACTAAATGTTACCGCACAGAAGTCCATATGTAAATGCTTTCACTTCATACAATAATTAATGAGTTCTATCCTAAAAGCATGGCACCTAAGCATGAGGGTAAAGGTAACAGAATAGCCAGGATGGCAGGTCACTGATTATCTTTGGTGTGAAAATTAGGTATCCAAAAATTTTGGAACAAAATTTTCCTGACCTTTGAAAGGTGGAATGGACCACACAAATGTGTAGTGTAAGGATGTCTATTCAAACTCAAATAGAATGATGAATTTTTTCCCAACTTACCCTGCATCTTCCCTTTTCCATAGGCTGGATAATGGCCCTTTAACAGAAAAAAAACAATGTGTGACGCAAGCCAGGTAAAGCTAGACACAGAGAATCTCCCAATTGATGCCTAGATTCATGCTCCTAATTTAGGTCCCACCCATGACTCTGGCATGACAGAGTAGCCAGTGGCTAGGCACACATTCCAAACCCAAATTAGTGGGTGCACACATCCAAATTAGCGACTGCAGATCTACGCTATCAACACAGAGATGGAACCACTAATTATCTCCACAATGTACTTTCAAGTGTGCATGCCTGCTTGCCAGTGCCATAATCACTTTTCCTCCAGTTTTCCAGGTCACTAATTCCAAACTAGAGGAAGCTGGAAAAGACTAGAATCTTCTGAAGGAAATGAAAAGAAGGTGAGTTTCGAAAGGAAGGATATTAATGGTAAAATCTGAAAATTGTGCTTGCATGTCCATCGTGAATACTGAATCAGGAGAAGACTTAATTTTGCAGCAGTGCTGTAGGGAATGAGCACTCCATTTCAAGTTAGTTGAAAACCACCTTAAACTGACAGCTGAAATTATTCAGGATTTAAGCTCATGCATGTATAACAATAAGCCAAGGAAAACAAACCTGTGAGAAAACATTCATGGAGAAACAAGTTCAGAAAGAACTCTGATGGCCAGCAAAGAAAAGGCCAGTGTGGAACAGAAGCCTTTAAACCCATCAGTGGGGCATAGGAAGTAGGAAATAGTGACCATTACAGTTTTACCATTATGTTGATGCATAGTCTTCCAAAACAATTCTGAACATTGTACCTTTAAATTTACAATATAAAGTGCTAGATTTCTGGTGTCAAGACAAAATTAGTCTCAGAATTCATTCTGCTTGGTAAGTGACTCACTGGATACTTTTAGATGTGTATCCAATACCATTCCAAATTACTTTAACAAGTATAGGCTAATACCTCATTGTCATGTAAATCCATGGCCGATTCATGTCAATGTATGGCAAAAACCACTACAATATTGTAAAGTAATTAGCATCCAACTAATAAAAATAAATGAAAAAAATTAAATTAAATTAAAGGAAAAAAAATATCAATGCTTTGTTGAAACTTTCAAAAAAAAAAAAAACACATTTAACCTCTTATATTTCTCAGACAATGCATTTTGATTTCTCACAGGCTATATCTCAATTTAGTTTTGACACCTCAGAGAATTTTTGTGTCCTTTTTTGCTTTGTTTTCCCCAAGTAGTACACATAATTTATTATAATTTTTTTCCAGACTTTTACAAACGATGGTGAATCTGAGATTAAATTTGAATACTTTCTGTGCCTTCACTACTCCGAGTAGACCAGAAATCTCCATTCCTAACACTGACTGATCAAGCATAAAATCCAATGTTCCAGGGGAATTGGTTCCATACTAAGTAGAGATTTTACCAAATGAGAGACAGAGAAAGGATGTCAAACTTTTAAGTTCTAAAGAAACAAAAATAAAGATAGACTTGAGTATAAACACTAGAAAAACTGCACAGCTCTCTAGCAGGTATGCCTGCCAAGTTAAAAAGCAACCAGACAGGTTCCAACTGAGTGAATGCTTTCACTACTGACAGTGCCAAACCCAAATAACCCAAATAATACCCTGGGAACCACACCAGTAAAAGCAAAATGCATCTCTTGTGAAATTCATAGTCATATTTCAGTTTTTCATATAAATGAAGAATTCTTTTTCCATATGTTTATTTTCATATTATTTAGCTGATTATTTTTATACCATTTTATATCACTCAGCTGTTTTTATATCATTTTACTGCATATCATTTTATATCCTTTAGATTCTCCCTTTTACTCTTCTTACTTTTGAAAGTTAACTTTATACTTTCAGTACTCAAAATGAATGCAAATATTTATATATATATATACATATATATATATATGCTGAAATAGTGCTCATGTTTACTTTTTATACTATTTTAAGAAAAAAGTAATAGTATAAACAATATTGTAATGATTTTCCAAAGGCATCATTTCAGGTAGTTTTTATTTTCTTCTTTACATTTCTACATTTTTTTCCAATTTTTCTATAATAATTATGTATTAGTCAAAATTTTAAAAAATTTAAGTTATTTCTAAGAAAATATAGAATATAGTAGCTCTCTCAACACCAGAAGGTTCTGGAATAGTACATAGTAGGTTCTGGACTAGTACATAGTAGGTCCTCAAGATTCCTGGGAGAAATATCAATAACCTCAGATATGCAGATATCTGAGATATGCCATACCACCCGTATGGCAGAAAGTGAAGAACTAAAGACCCTCTTGATGAAAGTAAAAGAGGAGAGTGAAAAAACTGCCTTAAAACTCAACATTCAGAAAACTAAGATCATGACATCTGGTCCCATCACTTCATGGCAAATAGATGGGGAAACAATGGAAACAGTGAGAGACTTTATTTTCTTGGGCTCCAAAATCACTGCAGATGGTGACTGCAGCCATGAAATTAGAAGACACTTGCTCCTTGGAAGAAAAACTATGACCAAACTAGGCACCTAGACACCGACCTAGACACCAACCTAGACAACCTAGACTAACCGTATTAAAAAGCAGAGACATTACTTAGCTAACAAAGGACCATCTAGTCAAGGCTATGGTTTTTCCAGTAGCCATGTATGGATGTGAGAGTTGGGCTATAAAGGAAGCTGAGCTCTGAAGAACTGATGCTTTTGAACTGTGGTGCTGGAGAAGACTGATTAGAGTCCCTTGGACTGCAAGGAGATCCAACCAGTCCATCCTAAAGGAGATCAGTCCTGAATATTCATTGGAAGGACTGATGCTGAAGCTGAAACTCCGATACTTTGGCCACCTGATGGGAAAAACTGACTCACTGATAAAGACCCTGATGCTGAGAAAGATTGAAGGCAGGAGAAGGGGACGACACAGGATGAGATGGTTGGATGGCATCACCGACTTGATGGACATGAGTTTGAGTAAACTCTGGGAGTTGGTGATGGACAGGGAAGCCTGGTATGCAGCAGTCCATGGGGTTGCAAAGAGTTGGACATGACTGAGTGACTGAGCTGAGGTCCTCAAGAAATACCATCTGAATGAATGGATGAAGTTCCTTGGCAAATCAATTCTTGTGTGAAAACAAAGCACGGATTTACTTAATAGTAGGTCCCTAATACAAAAAAAGAAAACATAACACATAAAATGTAATTACCTAATTAACTTACAATGAAACTGTAAGAATTGAGAAGATTAACATTTAGAATACTGATGGGTTTTGAATTATGTCTAAATCCATCTCTATGTCACATTTTAATAGCAGATTTTGCCTGTGGGATTAACTTTTTATGGAAATAAAGCATACAAGTACATTTGGTGTCAATCTATGATAGATAATTCTAGGACAATACACTAAAAGCAACATGAAAACACTATGAATTTTCCTTCCTGTAAATGTCATTGTAAAAACAAAAAGATGTAATGATCCATCATAGTAAAGTCAAAAAAAAAAAAATCTCCCTTGGCCCATTTATTGGTAAGGCTAACAATCATAAAGTAACTGCCATGGGGACTTAACATTTAGCTGAATTTTAAATAAAGAAATGAACATTTAACTTTCTGACTGGCTACCTAATATCTGTTCTTCCAACATATTCAACATTACCCCCCTCCCAGAAAATAAGACAGAGATAATAAACAATCAGAAAACAAAATAATGGCCAAAAGAAATGTCTTGACAACACAAAAGTAGACTGGGCTGAGCACTTAACATCTTAAGACTTACCAAGGTACAAAAGCAGAAAACAAACCTCTACCTAAGGACCCTTGAAGCTGTAGGTGGGGGTGAAATCTAAGGGTTTTCTTAAAGCCATTACTAGTGGAAGTCATCTTACTTTTTTGTTTTCCTGGAAGAACTTAAGTTTTAATTTACAAGCCACTAAATTCAGTATGAGGATCCAAGCCTTGGTCATCATCCGTCCCTTTCTGTTCTCCTTAGGACTTTTTCCATGTGTCCTTCAAGTCACAGAATAGCAGCAATGTCCACTGGATGCAGAACTCTAGAATGAGTGAATAACTGACTCCATCAGCTCTAGCATCAAGGGCTTCATAACAGCTTTCCCAATAATGCTTCTATCAGTAATACTGAATGATGCAACAGAACACCTTCTACAATCAAGAGGCCTTTACATCTTCAACCATGGCCTTTCTCAAGTCAGGGCTAATAACTGAGTCCACAGGGTTTCCTACAGTCCATTCAAAATGAACCTTGGAGGAATTTTTTAGAAATTAGGAAAGATCTATATGGATCATGAGCAGACAGCAATATTTTTAAAATCTGTGTGTGCATTAAAAATCCCAAAGTAAAAATAAATAAATAAATAAAAATCCCAAAGTAATAGACAGGAGAGTTCACAAAAGGCTAAAGCAGGATAGAATTTTGGACAGAATCTAATAGAAAGTCAGTTTTATAGAAAATGCCTCAGCCCAAAGTCACAAAGCTGTTAAGCTGTTGAGAGCCTGGGAATCTTGGACCCCAAACACAGTTGTCTTTTTACCAAAGCAAAATGCAGCTGGGGCAGTGAAAATTTAGAATAAATAGCTTAATCTATGACAGAGGGAAAAATAAATGATACCTGACCCCACCCCAATCCCTTCTCTCTTTTTCAGTTTTCTAAATGTACTACTCTTAAGTTTGCACCTGACCCAAAGAACTAGTATTTTTTTCCTTTCTTGAAACAGCACATCATGTAATGTAATGTCTACTTGCCTAAATGCAAAGATATGGTCCTGAATTTAAAATATATATATATACTTTACAGAAACACTCAACAAATCCTTAGTGATGGGTACAAACTCCTGATAATTAAATCCTAAAACCCTTTAAGATTCCTCCCTTACCGACCCATTAACTGCAATATTCTTTGCAGAAGTACATTATCTTTTTACTGTGGCTTAAATTTTGGCTCCATTGTTAAGGTTTTTTTAACTTTTATATAAAAAAAACTACATGTAAAATTGTCATTGTAATAATTTTTCAGTGAACAGTTCAGTATTATTAAAGGCACCCATAATGTTATGGAACCATCACCACCATCCAGCTCTAGAACTTTTTTCATCTTCCCCAAAGGAAACTCTGTACTCATTAAACAGTAACTCCTCGCTCTTTCTTTCCCTAACCTCTGGCAAACACCATTCTACTTTATGTCTCTATGGACTTGACTATTCTAGGTATTTCTTAAAAATGAAATTACACAGTATTATAATTATTGTGACTCACTTATTTTACTTCACATAATGTCTCCAAGGTTCACCCATGTTGAAACATGTCAGAATTTCCTCCCTTTTTAAGTCTGAATAATATTCCACTGCATAAAAATAGTCCATCTTATCCATTCATCCATGAATGGACACCTGGGCTGCTTTCCCCTTTGGGCTATTTGTGAATAATGTTGTTATAAAGAGCATATATAAATATCTCTTCAAGTCTCTGCTTTCAATTCTTTGGGGTACACACTCAGAAGCAGAATTAGTTAATAATATGATAATTCTATGTTTAATATTTTGAGGAACTGTGATACTATTTTCATAGCAGCCACGCCATTTCACATTCCTACAAGCAGTACACAAGAGTTCCAACTTATCCACATCTTCGCCAATACTTATTTTCTGATTTTTTAAAAAAATAGTAGCCATTCTAACTTTTATCCTTTTTGGGACTCCACCTCTTCTGCTAACTCTCCCTTTAGCAAACTTTAGACACTTCTGTGTAGCTTTGTTGGCCCTTGAAGTTCCTTTAAAACAGGGCAGCAAGTTCAGAAATTTTCATGGCCCACCTGATGTGGATAAATGCTCTCGTAGCCTCCTGATTGGTAAATCCTTGGAGATTACGTTGTATGCGATTTTACTTGTTCATTGACTCTATCTATTTAATAAAAAAAAAAAATAAACTCTGTCATTGGATTAAACAAAAATAGCCATTCTAATGGGTACTAAATACTATCTCATTGTGCTTTGGATTTGCATTTCCCTAATGAATTTTTTCCCTAATGAATTCCAGCACAAGCTCGAATCAAGATTGCCAGGAGAAATATCAATAACCTCAGATATGCAGATGACACCACCCTTATGGCAGAGAGTGAAGAGGAACTGAAAAGTCTCTTGATGAAAGTGAAAGAGGAGAGAGAAAAAGTTGGCTTAAAGCTCAACATTTAGAAAACTAAGATCATGGCATCTGGTCTCATCACCTCATGGGAAATAGATGGGGAGACAGTGGAAACAGTGTCAGACTTTATTTTGGGGGGCTCCAAAATCACTGTGGATGGTGATTGCAGCCATGAAATTAAAAGATGCTTACTCCTTGGAAGGAAAGTTATGACCAACCTAGATAGCATATTAAAAAGCAGAGACATTACTTTGCCAACAAAGGTCCATCTGGTCAAGGCTATGGTTTTCCCAGTGGTCATGTATGGATGTGAGAGTTGGACTGTGAAGAAAGTTGAGTGTCGAAGAATTGATGCTTTTAAATTGTGGTGTTGGAGAAGACTCTTGAGAGTCCCTTGGACTGCAAGGAGATCCAACCAGTCCATCCCAAAGGAGATCAGATCTGGGAGTTCATTGGAGGGACTGATGCTGAAGCTGAAACTCCAATACTTTGGCCACCTCATGTGAAGAGTTGACTTATTGGAAAAGACCCTGATGCTGGGAGGGATTGGGGGCAGGAGGAGAAGGGGATGACAGAGGATGAGATGGCTGGATGGCATCACCAACTCGATGGACATGAGTTTGAGTAAACTCCGGGAGTTGGTGATGGACAGGGAGGCCTGGCGTACTGCAGTTCATGGAGTCGCAAAGAGTCGGACACGACTGAGTGACTGAACTGAACTGAAATGAACTGAACTGAACTGAACTGTGTTCAGAGCATAGTAGCCAGAACTGAATGAATGGTGATGGTGAGAACTGTGAGAGTGTGCTTGTTGGTCGTTTGGATATCTTCTTTGGAGAAATGTCTATTCAAGCTCTTTGTCCACCTTCCTCTGAAGCTGTTTTTGGCTTCATCCAAAAACACTTCCATCTATATACAATTGTAAATGCTGGCTCTTTTCAGTTTAATGGTTATTTGGAACATGAGAATCATGTTTATGTCTTGGGATGCCTTGAACATAAGCTGTAGAAATTAAGAATATATGATCTAGTAGTTTTCAGGTGTCATAAAGTTGTATGTGTGTGTGCTGTCACTAAGTCATGTCCAACTCTTAGCACCCCATGGACTGTAGCCCACCAGGCTCCTCTGTCCATGGAATTTTTCAAGATTATAAGAATACCAGAGTGGGTTGCCATTTTCTCCTCCAAGAGATCTTCCCAACCCAGGCATTAAACCCGTGTCTCCTGTGTATAATTAGCTTACGACCTCTTTATTCTCTGTCTATTTACTACTGACCCAGTAGAATAAGTGAGTTAGCAGTCGCAGCAGCAAAACAACAACCTTAGGAAAAGCAATATGCATTGTGGCTTACCATGTGGTTACGAGTCAAGCTTTTTGCCAAAAACCAGTTCCATATGACTTGCAAGTTGACCAACATCTCTGGGGTGCTGGACCTGCAGTACTTTCTAAGGTATTTTTCACCTCTAAACATCTGACGCTAGCCATTTATCACACAAGACAAAGATAACCACACATTCTTTAAAATAATGGGATATGGAGAATGATTCTCAGATCAGCAGTCATAAAGCATTTTTTACATATTTCTCAGAAACCAAATATTAGAGTAACACAGATACCACATTCATTAGTCAAAGTCCTCCCCATTTATGCCTGTCGATGTGTGAGCCATTGTTTATCTGCTGTGAGGGAAGTGTAATAAATTTTGGTCCCCTTGCCCTGAGATTTTTCTTAAACACTGAAACCCTGAATCTAAATAAAAATTAATTACAAAGTAAGAGGCAAAATCTGAACAACTCTGGTTAAAGAGAGTCTGGAGGCTTCAGAGAACTCCACGAAGCTTTACTTGAGTGACTTTTCTATGACTTCCAAAGCCTGCTTTTTTAAATTGATGCCTAGCGATGAAGCACAGCATCTCCACATGGTATATTCATGGGCCTTCATCATCTGCCTGAGCCCAAGAGCAAGAGAACAAATAAACTAAAGTCTTGGGAAGAAGAATGAGTAATACAACAAATAGGAATTTATTACCACTTTGCATAATTTGGAATATCATTGCTGCCAGTCACGCCCTGTGCTAAGTATTTTACATCATATAATTTCCACAATGAACACAGGAGATAGGCATTTTCTACTTCTTATGTTGGGGTAACTGAGAGACAGAGAGGTTAAGAAATGTGTCCAAGGTCACACAGCTACAGGTGATAGTATTAGACTTGGAAGCCAGCAGACTGGCAGCAAATCCCTGCCTCTGAATATTTTTGCCTTCTATAGCCTTGTTTGGAAGACACAGCCTGGCTAAGCCCATTCTGACCCAGCCCCTGCATCATTCCTACAAGCCATTTTCCAAAATATGGATACTTCAAGTGCTGAGTGTTGGATGCAAATATAGACAAATCAGCCTCAGAATCAGAGGAAGCCCCACTGAATGAAAGGGGTGAGAAGGAAGGGGCAGGCCTCACACCCACAAAGCATCTCAAATTTAGAATCGTGCATCTCTCAGGCTGTCACAGAAAAGCCCCAATGAGGCTGAAAGACAGAGATATTCTTTGTATGGCTAAAAGCCTGTGTCCCACTACCAGTTCAAGATCCTGACATACACGGTGAATCAATATATTTTCACAAATTCTTAAAATACTTTGCAAATGGCACAATGAAAGTGCACAGCATTTTATGAACACTGCATGTATTATCTTGTTAAACATAAGGCTTGAAAGAGTGCCACAATATTTATAGCCTTGTTTGGACACTTCTTCATTTTGTCACATGCCAGTGGCTTTAGAATATGGAAGTGGCCTGGGCTTCACGCCCTCTCCACCCCGCAGGCTCTGACCCTTTGTGACTCTCATTGTGAGCGAGACTGTGCTGAGCAAGTCAGAGAAAAATCAGAAGAGACCACGGTGTTCACGGCTGGCATCACTAAACTCTCCCACTCTGTTCCTTGTTTAGTCCAGTAACATCGGGGAGCAGCTGCTCCCTGTGACTTTTACTCTGTTCTGCACTGTTTAGTTCACAGCCTAGGAACAGAGACCACACCCATCAGTACTGAGTTTGCTAACAAAGAGGCAAAAATAACAAAAGGCTGGGCTTTCTGCTTTGCAGACATCACCTAATTCTGAAACTGAATCTACTGGTAAGGTAACATTTAAACCATCCCTGGCCTCTCTCTAGGCCACGATAATCAGGGGCATGTGGCCAGGGCTGATTTTCCAATGACACTACCCAATACCGGGGGAAGTCCAGGGGGCTCAGTGATAAAGAGTCCACTTGCAATGCAGGAGATGCAGGTTCAACCCCTGGGTCAGAAAAATCCCCTGGAGGAGGACATGGCAACCCTCTGGTTTTCCAATGACCCTACCAAATATTACAAACAAAATTCTCATTGATCATGGAAACAGCCACCATTTGCAAAATATGTAGTTTCGTGTTTCCAATGTAGTTTTACTTCAGTCAAAACGAGGCTTGTACACGAAATGAAAAAATTATAAGGGTCCTAAGGCTACTGTAGAGGAGATAACAGGCTGACAATAATAACAAAGACCCAATCTTTATTTTAAAAGAATGAGATTTGGTTTTTGACTCGGATTTTTGTACTTTTAATTCATTCTACCAATAGGATAGACAGAGTTAGAATAATACCATTGATTCTGAAAGTCAGTATCAATGTTCTATAAACCAGAATCTATGGTATTCTAGAACCATAAGGTTTCTAGAACCATATGGTTTTCTAAAAATTTTGCAAAACTCATGAGACTCTTTTGCATTGCAACAGTCATTGGTTCTCCTTGGTTGGTAAATTCCAGCCATGGCCTCCAGTGTAGGATACATTGTCTCTGACAGGAAGAGCCTAAAGGAACTAATTCTTGCAGAAACCATCCCAGGTTGATTTGGGGTATAATCCAAAGGAAACAGACTGGGTTAAATTTTAGACAGACTCAAGTAATGATTCTTTAGAGTCTGACTCACAGATAACAATCACTTTTCCTTCTAGTTTATGAACTAACTTCAAATTCCTAAGGACTGAGGTAGAAATGAACCCAAGATGAATGTTGCATATACTGTAAAATCAACCTAGCATTTGAACCTTGTAAGAAAAACTAAGGCAATGGGTCCTTGTCAGCTAAAATCTAAGATGCTCAAAATTCCACAGCAAATAACCCAAGTACATAAACCATTCTTATCTATACATAACTCCACATTCCACAGAACACAATACCACCACAATGAACTTAGTCATGATCTAGGTTAATCGGTTAAATTAGGAATGTAAGTAACATGTAAGGCGCTTCAGTAGTGTCAGACTCTGTGTGACCCTACGGACTGCAGCTCATCAGACTCCTCTGTCCACGGGATTCTGCAGGTAAGAATACCGAAGCGGGTTGCCATGCCCTCCTCCAGGGGATATTCCCAACCCATGGATCGAACCTGTGTATTTTGTGTCTCCTGCTTTGGCAGGCAGTTCTTTAACACTAGCACTACCTAGGAAGCCCTGTAAGTAATATATTCTATGATAAATTTCCACAACAGAGAGTGGATGATTTTTTTTCCACTCCCACGTATTTGAAAAAACTACTTCAGCTGGTCACTTGTCAGAAGCAAATCAACAGATCCAATGGCCCTTTTTTGAGCAAAGCTAAGCATGAACACGTAGCATTGCTAAGAGAAGCAGGAAATGTGAGCAGCCACAAGTCATCACAATCAAGACAATCATCAGCAGTGAACAGACTGAGTGCTCATCTGAGGCCACGGATAGATGTACCATAATACCTACCTTAACGAATGCGCTGTAAGGATAGTAAACAACAGGGATTCCAACACAGCCCTGACTGTAAAGCCTAAGGTCTTCCCATCATCCACACAACTGAAGGCAATCTACATATATGCACAGTGGAGATAGGACTGCTGTTACACTACACAAGTCTTTGGAGTCTCTGTTAAATGGACGCGTGACACTAGAATCAACAGTACTGCAGACTGCTCACAAATGACTACAGGCCACCCCCCAACTTGGCAAGTAAAACAGCCACAGGCAGCGTGACTACTCCTCTGCAGAAGACACGTTCCAGTCAGCACAGCTGTGGGATGGTCAGAGGACGAGATGGTTGGAATGACAACTAGAATGTGGCTCCAGGATCTACTCTATGGTAGCCTGCCTGAAGAAGGCCGTCTTTACAGCAGTGCCTGCTTACAGTCCTCAAAAAAAGAAGACAACTTGGAAGAATTTGTGAACACATCTCCGGGCAAAGGCGCCCCATCTGACCTCTTTAAGAGTCTGCTGCTGACTTCTTTACCTCAAGGGGAGACAGACACAAGAGCTATGAGTCAGACGACACGGGATACACTGGCGCTGGTGCACCAACTCTGGCTACTCCAGTCCTAAGATCCCCACAAAATCTTCTGATCATCTTCTAACTTACCTGGGAGTCTTTCCTCCAAGGAGACGGGAACCTGCTGACCAACTAATATGAATGCAGTATTCTACATGACATTTTTATTTATCGGTAAAAATGGCCCACTGCATGGCAGGCAAAATGCTGGGCACATTTATATGCATTAATTCACACACCACGGTAAGGTGCCAACATTGAAGACAATAATAATAATCATAATAATAAATTACACTGCTGACACTTAGAAGACTCCTGGAGTGATCAACTATAGATGGCAGGGCTAGGTATTGCATTCACATAGAACTCTATAGCTTGACAAGAAATGCCCAATGTCTAGGGATAATCTGGAAGAGAAAGGGGTATTGGTAGACTTCCTAAAAATATATTTTGGATTTATGAGCATTGATCTAAGGAAAAAGTCCAGAAATTTTAGCAGATTTTTGAAAAGATTCTTATCCCAGAAAACTTTAATAACCATCAGCTGCTTTGAAAATGACATTATTTAATGGTCACAGATTCAGTCACAGGGAAATAGTTTATACCTATTTAAATTGCCAACAGAGTAATTTCAGGGCTAATTACAATGATAGTGAATCTGGCCTTCTGTTCAAATCTCATTATATTTAGGGTCTTTTTCTATTCTTATAATGTGATGTGAGTAAAGGTGGGCAGTATTAACAAATAAATATGCACTGGCTAGAGTACACCTGTTCTTTACCTGGTGGCTTCCAGCTCCCTACACAGCTCAGGGAACACCACACCACACCCAGGGCTGGCCTGGCCCATCTTAGGGTCATAGCAATTAGTCATCTGCAGAGAGGGCTGAAGATGGACTTAACATCTTCAATTTTGAACACTTGTTTCTTTTTTCATTAGATCTACCAAGTAGCATGAAATTTTTTTAGGGGAGGATGCAAAAGATATTTGGGGTTCACTTCTGCAGGAAATAACCATTCTTTACATCACCTGGTAGAGAAATGGGCAACGAAAGAAAAAGACACTCTATTTTCTCATTTCTTTCCCTTGCCCAAAATTTTAAGTAGTTACTTCAAATTCAGAAATCTAACCTAATTTTAGCAATGTATAACTACAAAATAAACTATAATGTCTCTGGCACCCATAAATAAATATGGCAGTTGGTGATAAAACTAATGTTCAATTATAGATCTTCCAAGGCTATTACCAAAAAATACCACCCCAAGGTGCTTTGGTCTATTATATCTCAAAAAAATTGGAAAGAAAAAAGATGCTTTGTAAAGAAAAGTTCTTTTTCATTTGTGATTATCTTATTTCACAGTTAATTAAAAGAATTTGTGTCTTTTTTTTTTTGGTCACTCTTTCAAGGCCCAATTTTTAGCTTCCATACCCAAGACTCTAGCACAGAATATAATTCTAAGTTGGAAGTATATTATGGAAGCATTCATGTTATGAATATTTGCTAAATATAATGATTATTATAGTTAGTTTTCCTTAAAAAATGACCACAGATGTTAACTAGACTTATTGCAATGATCATTTCACAGTTTATACATATGCCGAATCATTAAACTATAGACCTAAAACTAATATATTATTATATGCCAGTTATATTTCAAAAAAATTTACAGCAGTTTGGCATTGCTCCAACAATCAAGCTCATGATCAGGAGGTTCTCAATAAAGAGGAAGTGAAAAAAACTACAAAAGATAGATTCAAATTTTTCTGAGATATGGGCACGGTTGTTCAACTTACCTCATATGAAAGAAAATGAATATAAAACTTTAAATTTCACTTTAAAATCTTTCTGAACAACAACAAAAAAGCCAGACCTTTCTGGATTATCCTCCTGACAAATGACAGGAAGAAAATCTTCTCCATCATTCAACATCCTCCACCAAATACCTCCACTTTTTCTAAGGGACTAGGTTTCTAGGAGGTTTCAGTTTGCGTGCATATGTGTGCCCCAAACCCATTCCCACAGGCAGCCACACCAATCTGCTTGCAGGACCTGAAACACATCTTATTAGGATTCATCTCACACCCCAGCTCCTCCTTTCTCCCCCATGCCTGAAATACACTCTTCACCAAACCAGGCCTATAACACCTTTCCAGAACCTCCCATAAAATTTACACTTCCCCATGTACTTTGTCCTTTCCCAACTATATCTCTATTTTCAACATTCTTAAAAGAAACCTATACTTTAGGGTAGCAGGCAACTTGTTTTAGTTATACATTTTCCCTCCCTGTGGAATCAGAAGCATAATCATCTGTCTCTTCTCTCTTAATCATCTCCAATTCTGAGTATAGGACACAGTTGATATTCAGGAAATATGTACCCACAGCAAAATAATAATGCTGTGTTTCTTTCACACTTGACTTGACTGAAGTCCAAACTGTACTTCCTCCTGTGCCTAAAATGCACACATAAACTGACGGGCCAGCAGTGCAGTGACTCCTTATCCAGTGACATGAGCTCTGTTGGTACAGCTGCTCCACCGTCATGGTACATGACAACCCCACCTGCGGGCTGCACTTAAGACAAGCCCAGATCCTGATCTTCAGCAACACAAGAACATATGGATCAACAATTTAGAATAAAGCCTGCCTTGCTTCTGAATCTGACACATGCAGAAAATAATGTATACTGAGTTTGGGGAGACAAACAATTTTTCTTGTAGCTGATACAAGCTGTGAGAGCCAGAAAGGATTTTTAAGATTCTTTCTCGGGCCCATGCTCACCTCATGTAACAGCTGAGAACTGGCCCCAGAGAGTTAGGTAATCTGGTAAATAAAGGTCATGGTTATGAGCAAGGCCGGGAACAGGATCCAAATTCCGTTATCTTCCAGTCCAACAGTCCTTTGAAGCACCATGCTCTTCTGTCTTTCTAGTGATGTTTGCCTAATGCTTCTATGAAAAGATGTGGTACATATATACAATGGAATATTACTCAGCTGTTAAAAAAGAATGAAATAATACCATTTGCAGCAACATAGATGGACCTAGAGATTGCCATACTGAGTGAAGTAAGTCAGAGAAGGAGAAATATTGTATGACATCCCTTATACGTGGAATCTAACAATAAATGAAACAAATGAACTTACAAAACAGAAAGAGACTCACAGACTTAGAGAACAAATTGATAGTTGTGGGGTGCAGGGGGGAGGGACAGTTAGGGAGTTTAGGACTGACAAATACATGCTGCTATATTTAAAATGGATAACTAATAAGGACCTACAGTATAGTACATGGAACTCTGATCAAAGTTATGTGGCAGCTTGGATGGAAGGGGAGTTTGGGGGAGAATGGATACATGTATATGTATGGGTGAGTCCCTTCCCTGTTCATCTGAAACTATTACAACATTGTTCATAGGCTATACCCCAATACAAAATAAAAAGTTTTTAAAAAAATAAGCTTTCATTTTCAAAACATTCATTAAAGTGATGGAGAAAGGTAACAGCAGATGGTTTCTTAGAGATACACAAGGAATCTAGCCCACTCAGAGACAAAGTATTAATATACACACACACACATCCCTCGCAACACACTTGCAACATCAGTAACATTGTTTCTGCTAAGAAGGCAAGTCACCTCCAAAACCATGCAGTCGAATGAGGTGAGGTTCCTCCTGACTCTGGACAAGCCTCAAGCTACTTTTGACCCATTTCCCTAAATACTTAAGGAAGATATTAATATTTAATATTTTTTAACTCTAAAATAAATAAAAAGTTCATCCGTTTTCATTTTCCGGAAAGTCCCTATGTGAGAAACGTCATTCTGATAATACTGGATGAAGAATTTCTTAGTGGGGGTGACTAGAGGGCAGAGTCAGAGATGGGACAATCAATAAGAATCCAGTTTGTTGTAGCGGACCTTCAGCAAGCCCTCCTCCAGGACTTCACTTTCCTAATACTACCTTTCCGTGTTGTCTCCTTATTAACCCCTTCCCACTCACGTACATACCAGATATACACAGTCTTCCTGAAAAGCTAATGGCAGGGTCACCTGCTTTTCCAGCCTCAGGCCCTCCCCTGTCCTCCACAGTATTCCCACAGCAATTATGTAATCTGAATTACATACTGCAGAGCTTAATTACACACTCCCATATTCATCTAGGTTTGCTATGCATGTGAGAAATTTCTTCCCAACACCAGAATTTCCTTGGAATCAAGAAACAGATACTGGCAGGTTTTCTTTTCTAATAACCTCCCCAGTTAAGAACACAAGGATTAACAAACAAAGAAGAAAAAACAAAAAACAAAAAACTCTGAAAAGTGATTCATTTATTCTTTTTCCATGTATCATTTCCTCTGGACAGAGTAATCAACTTAGGGTCTATCAACAATACCTGTCAGTAGTTAAATTTTGTCTTATAGTCAATACGTTCCTAATTAGATTCTCTCCTGGAATCTCTCGGAGAGGTAGACTGGCCTCTGGTTCTGTTTCAAATCATTCAAGGAGTAAAAAGATCCTAGAAACAGGGAGGAGAATGTCCAAGCAATTTTCAACATGTCTTTGAAGTTGAATGAAACATTAACAACGTGGGACCCTATTCATATTTCATAGTGATGCTTATTTGATCTTTCTTAGTGTGAATTTTTTTGTGGTCAGGAACAACTTTGTTCGGAAGGCTATCATCATGCTAAACTCAGCGCCCTGCATGGTAATGACCACTTAAACGTTTATTAAGGACCCTCTTTTTCCTTCCTACTGCAGCCTACTCAACACTCATTAAAAGTCTGTCCCCAGGGCCTTTCTACCTTCACGACCATGTCGACAGTTGTGAACAAAATTTAAGAGATGGTACAACCATCACATTTTTTGAAAGTTTGGGTTCAATCTGAGAGACAGACCTGCCTTGTTATACAGTCAAGCCTCCCTCTTTCCCTTTAGTTTTGGCAAAGACTGTCAACACAGGCTAGATTTTCTGAATTCTTAAGGTATCCTAATCTTGAGGCCAAACAGATTTATAAAGGCAGGACTCATACTCAGGGCACTTAGAATTGAGAACGTGTCTTCTTATAAAGAAACTGAGGGCAAGTACTTGTTTCAGACACATACACTGAGTTTAGAATCACATTTTTTAATATGATATCATTGTACAATAACTCTTACCTTCAAAGGTTCCCAGATGGCTCTAGCAGTAAAGAACCTGCCTGCCAATGCAGGAGACATAACAGACGCAAGTCCAATCCCTGGGTCAGGAAGATCCCCTGGAGGAGGGGATGGCAACCCACTCCAGTAGCCAGGATTCTTGCCTGGAGAATCCCATGGACAGAAGGGCCTGGGCAGGCTACTGCCCACAGGGGCACAGAGAGTCGGACACGACTGAAGCGGCTGAGCGAGCACACACGAACAGCCCTTACCTTCTCCCACCTCCCCAGTCTCTGCAATCTATTTTTAAGTGTTTCCTTAGTTAGCTTTTTCCTATTTCTCTTAAAAATATCCTGGTTACCACTGATGGAATGTGTGCCAGGATTGGACTGGCTCATTCAATCTTCAGGAAAATTTAGGAAGTGGGACCAGTTACGACAGCAAAGAGCCCAGCAACCCAGATTACGAAGCCTGCACACAGGGGCCCAGGGCCCGGCGCCTCAGCACAGTCTCCTCCAACCACATCACGCCCGTGTCCCGTACCTGCCTTCAGAATTGAATGCAGACAGCCTTCCTGAAACGCTGTATGCAGGTCACTCCCACAGGGACACGTAGCTCAGCATTTATATAAGCCCAAGGAAGCTCTCACACTTAAACACTTATCTGTTTCGGGCCTCTAGTAGCTTCACCTGCATAAGGAAAAGTTGCTGCCCTGATATTTTTTAAGGAAACCAAGGGAAGCTGTGAGTGGGCAGCAGACTGGGGGCTGAACTATTCCGTGTCATCTGAATCTGGTTCCGGCCTAGACTAATCCTTCCTGACTCTTTCAGAGACAGGACTTCTCAATCTTGCTAGAACGTTCCACCAAGGCCAACCCAAGACCATCAGATAAACATCTCTGTGCTTTAATGCTTCCGTCTGCTGAAGTGACTGGAAATATTATTTTATCTTATGACCAGAAGTTTTCAGAGTCATTTCAGTGAGAAAGTTGGATCACATTTTTTTCCCCTCAGCTATTCTCAATTCTCTAACAAAAACAACATAAAAAGAGGGGTCCTGGAAGCCTGGCCAAGAGCCAACTTAAAGAGAAAAGAACAAAGTGTCTGTGTGTATGCACGCATGTGTGTGTACATGTATGTGTGTGTATTGCATGTGTGTCTGTGTGTGTGTATTTTAAGGAAACTCATTCTGCTTCCATTCCAATTCCAGACATACCCAAGCTTAAGAAGTTATAAAACACGGGGAAAAATAGTTTTGCTGAAGAAATAACACAAATGGAAATATTTTTGAAGTCATTTTTCATATAATTTAAAAGGTATTACATTCAAATATAAAAAAACTGAAGGATCTAACAGAACACAATAAAAAGTGAATCTTTTTAAACACCAGATGCTTAAAGTTCTTTCCCAAAACAATCAGTGTCTCTAGCATACTCTTCTGGAGTTTTCTGCTTATATGTAGGCATATGTGTGTCCTGATTTTACACAGATGGGGAAATAATGTATAGGACCTAAGCTGACAAGTGACACTACACCTGAAAATCAGGCAGAACTGGGAGAACCTAGAGAAGACATGGCATCCTGTGCCCAGGGCTCCATGGGCATGCAAAAGTGCCGTCAGCAGCAGAAGCACTAACCTCAGGACTGAATCTACAGCAGATGCGGGGGCACAGATATGGCTCTGAACTTTCCATCCACCAGACCATGTACAGGCAGTGACCAAGCGCAGTGTGAGGCCGCTGGACAAACGGCCCCACCACCTCAGGACAAGAAGAGACAGGGTGGCAGGATGTGTCGGGGCCACCAAAACCAACACTGCTAGGGTCCCTGTGCCACCTGCCTCGGAAGCACCTACAACGTTCACCAGGTAAAAATGAGATGGTGACTAACAACTGCTTTGGGAGTATAACTCTCTTCTGTGTGCTTGATTCAAAATACATATTAAAAAAGCTTACAGAACTCCCCTCACCATCACCCCACCCAGAAAGTGGCCTCCAGGAGAGTTTCCGGGTTATTCAATACAACTTCTGTGGCCCAGAACCAGGGCTGGTTTCTGTGGACACTGGGGTCATAGGTTCAGAAAGGCACCATCCTTGATTTAACGCTCTGCAGACATCATCTTGAAATTCCCAATAAATTCTAAACAAGGGGTCCCACATTTTCATTTTGCACCGAGTGCCACAAATTACGGACTTCCCAAGTGGGGCCAGAGGTAAAGAACCTGCCTGCCAATGCAGGAGACATGTGATGCAGGTTCGATCCCTGGGTCAGGAAGATCCCTTGGCGGAGAGCATGGCAACCCACTCCAGTATTCTAGCATGGAGAATCCCCAAGGGCAGAGGAATCTAGTGGGCTACAGCCCAAAGGGCCACAAAGAGTCGGACAAGACTGAGTGTCTTGGCACCCACACACGCACCACAAATCACACAGTGGTCCTGCCTGGATCATTGCTTGTCATAGGGCAGGTGTTCAATATATTTGTCAAACACACACATGAATGAACTTCCCTGGTGGTCCAGTAGTTAAGACTCTGGGCTTCCAAGGCAGAGTACCCGAGTTCAGTCCCTGGTTGGGGAAGTTCTGCACATCTTGCAGAGCGGCCCCCAAAAGGGAAAAAACTACACACATGAGTGAATTAATGGAACCTAAGGTAGGACATGAGTCTACAAATCAAACCACAGCCTCCAAGCCAATTCTGGCTCCCCCACCTGCTTTGGTAAATAAAGCTTTATTAAAACGCAGTCAAAGCCATTTGCCTCCTGCCCACGGCTGCTTTCACTCTGCAACAGAAGGGCTGGTAATAGGGACAGAGACTATTGGGCCCAGAAAGCCTGAAATATTTACAATCTGGCCCTTTACAGAAAAGATGTTTCAGACATCTGCCTGAGAACACTGCCTCAAATTTCTCTTCCCAAATAACTGTAATAGCAGAAAAGGCAGGTAGGTGTGTGAGACCTGGAGGGTTAGCCTTAAGCAACTGAAGCTTCAATACTCTGGCCACCTGATGCAAAGAGCTCACTCATCATTGGAAAAGATCCTGATTCTGGGAAAGATTGAAGGGAGGAGAAGGAGGAAGCAGAGAAAGAAATGGTTAGATAACACCTTCAACTCAGGGAACACGAGTTTGAGCAAACTCTGGGAGATAGTGAAGGTCAGGGTGGCCTAGCAAGCTGCAGTCCATGAGGTTGTGAGGAGTCAGACATGACTTAGTGACTGAATAACAACAAACTAGTCAGAAACAACCTATTTCTTAGGGTTTTATTTTTAAAGTTTAGGTGAATTTTGTATCTTGGACCCAAATACATTGATGTTTTAACGCAAAAAAGAAAAAAATTCTATTAATCTACAATGAGTTGGATGGGTTGTTTTTATCTCTAGAAGTCCCCCTTTGACAAGGGTGGTTATACAAAAAGGGCAGACGCACCAGTTTGCAGACCACAGGTGACCTTAATTCCTCCTCCTTAATAGGCCCAGCATAGAAGGAAGCCTCCTGGAGCATTTCACTGGTCACTGAACCTTGCCACACACCCATCATTTCTTATCGTCCCAGAAGCCCTGCTAGAGAAGATACAGCAAGGATATCAAACACAGAATCCCACACGCCTGTGTTCTAGACTGAAAATAACATAGGTCTATGCTCCATCACACTTAAGAGACTAACGAATGGTCATATTCTTTTTCCCCAGGCAGTTTCTAGAAACCATTTAGAGAGAGCTATTTCAGAACCCAGTTCTTCCTGTTGGGAAGTTTTCAGACTTTGGACTTTGTGGGAGATTTTTTGAAGGCCAGCTTCCTCATAATGGTCAGCAGCATTTCATTTCTAATCGAAACAATTTTCAGTACCCCCTTTCCACTGTTAAAATTCTTAAGTTATTCCATGTTAGCAAGAAGTTCATTTTCTCTAGCTACTCAGAATGCTAGCAAGACAGCTCAGTACACTTCAGAGAGGATTTTAGGGGCATCTGCCTCTGATCTCTGCGTGCATTCTTTAACATCACAGGATTTGGGGGCTTCACACCATGGAAAGGGAATTTCTCCTGGGCAAAGAATTCCATCACAGTAAAACTAGATACACCAGAAGGGGAGACTCTAGGAAACAAGGAACCCCAGTGAAGCCTCAGCTCACTGGGAGAATCTCTGTATAGTAACAAGAAAATAAAATTGAAGGAATGATTTATAGAGATGTCAAGGAATGCTAATCTTTGAAGACTCAGGAGGTTTCTTTTTTTTATTTCCATGTAGGATCTTAGTTACCCAACCAGATATTGCCACTGGACTGCCAGGGAAGTTTCCACAGCAGGTTTCTTTACTTGTGTTAGGGGTTATTTTATCCATTATGTCTTCATCTGTACTAAAATAATTCATGGAACCTGAAAGGACAGATGTTAAAAACAGCTGTGTATTTCTGGCAAATACACAATCAGCTGACCACTTCCTTCCCGCTGTCGTTAATAAAATACCACACAAAAATTGTAAGCTGTTGACAGTATTTGTCACAAAACCAGTCACGGGAATTCAGAAGTAACAATCCCAGTGAGGGGTAAAATCGAGTCTCATTGGTGTTGCTGGGAGACACATGAGAAGGGCCTGTTGCAGATGAGCCCTCTCGGGAGAACAGAGCATCACAGAGAGTCTATTCCCAAGCCCTCTACCCACAGTCAGTGCTGCCCAGCAGTCAGAGCACACCTCAGAGGAGCGTGGTCACCACTGTTAAGAGGCGTCCTCACCCTCAAACTGGAATTTTCTTGAGACATAAAAAGCTTTTTTTTTTCTTTGTTTTTTATATGGACCTAGCAGAAGCAGGTTTTAGAAAAGACAGAGGAACCAGAGATCAAATTGCCAACATCCGTTGGATCATAGAAAAGGCAAGAGAGTTCCAGAAAAACATCCATTTCTGCTTTATTGACTATGTCAAAGCCTTTGACTCTGCGGATCACAATAAACTGTGGAAAATTCTGAAAGAGATGGGAATACCAGACCACCTGACCTGTCTCTTGAAAAACCTGTATGCAGGTCAGGAAGCAACAGTTAGAACTGGATATGGAACAACAGACTGGTTCCAAATAGGAAAAGGAGTACGTCAAGGCTGTTTATTGTCACCCTGCTTATTAAACTTAAATGCAGAGTACATCATGAGAAACGCTGGGCTGGAGGAAGCACAAGCTGGAATCAAGATTGCCAGGAGAAATATCAATAACCTCAGATATGCAGATGACACCACTCTTATGGCAGAAAGTGAAGAACTAAAGAGCCTCTTAATGAAAGTGAAAGAGGAGAGAGAAAAAGTTGGCTTAAAGCTCAACATTTAGAAAACTAGGATCATGCATCTGGTCCCATCACTTCATGGCAAATAGATGGGAAAACAATGGAAACAGTGAAAGACTTTATTTTTCTGGACTCCAAAATCACTGTGGATGGTGATTGCAGCCATGAAATTAAAAGACGCTTGCTCCTTGGAAGGAAAGTTATGACCAACCTAGACAGCATATTAAAAACCAGAGACATTACTTTGCCAACAAAGGTCCATCTAGTCCAGGCTATGGTTTTTCCAGTAGTCATGTATGGATGTGAGAGTTGGACTATAAGGAAAGCTGAGCACCGAAGAATTGATGCTTTTGAACTGTGGTGTTGGAGAAGATTCTTGAGAGTCCCTTGGAATGCAAGCAGATCCAACCAGTGCATCCTAAAGGAGATCAGTCCTGGGTGTTCATTGGAGGGACTGATGCTGAAGCTGAAACTCCAATACTTTGGCCACCTATGTGGAGAGCTGACTCATTTGAAAAGACCCTGATGCTGGGAAAGACTGGGAGCAGAAGGGGATGACAGAGGATGAGATGGTTGGATGGCATTACCAACACAATGGACATGGGTTTGGGTGGGCTCTGGGAGTTGATGATGGACAGGGAGGCCTGGCATGCTGTGATTCATAGGGTCGCAAAGAGTCAGAAACGACTGAGCAACTGAACTGAAGATATTAAGAAGAGGTGACAGGAATACACAGAAGAACTACACAAAAAAAGATCTTCATGACCCAGATAACCACGATGGTGTGATCACTCACCTAGAGCCAGCCATCCTAGAATGAGAAGTCAAGTGGGCCTTTAGGAGGCATCACTACAAACAAAGCTATTGGAGGTGATGGAATTCCAGTTAAGCTATTACAAATCCTAAAAGATGATGCTGTGAAAGTGCTGCACTCAATATGCCAGCAAGTCTAGAAAACTCAGCAGTGGCCACAGGACTGGAAAAGGTCAGTTTTCACTCCAATCCCAAAGAAAGGCAATGCTAAAGAATGCTCAAACTACCGTACAATTACACTCATGTGACATGCTGGCAAAGTAATGCTCAAAATTCTCCAAGCCAGGCTTCAAAAGTACGTGAACCTTGAACTTCCATATGTTCAAGCTGGATTTAGAAAAGGCAGAGGAACCAGAGATCAAATTGCCAATATCCGTTTGATCATAGAAAAAGCAAGAGAATATCAGAAAAACATCTACTTCTTTATTGACTACACCAAAACCTTTAACTGTGTGTATCACAACAAACTGGAAAATTCTTCAAGAGATGGGAATACCAGACCACCTGACCTGCCTCCTGAGAAATCTGTATGCAGGTCAAGAAGCAATAGTTAGAACCGGACATAGAACAACAGACTGGTTACAAATTGGGAAAGGAGTACATCAAGGCTGTATATTGTCACCCTGCTTATTTAACTTATATGCAGAGTACATCTTGAGAAATGCCAGGCTGGAGGAAGTACAAGCTGGAATCAAGATTGCCAGGAGAAATATCAATAACCTCAGATATTCAGATGACACCACCTTATGGCAGAAAGCGAAAAAAAAACTAAAGAGCCTCTTGATGCAAGTGAAAGAGGAGAGTGAAAAAGTTGGTTTATAACTCAACATTCAAAAAACAAAGATCATGGCATCTGGTCCCATCACTTCATGGCAAACAGATGGGGAAACAATGGAAACAGTGAAAGACTTTATTTTCTTGGGTGCCAAAATCACTGCAGATGGTGACAGCAGCCATGAAATTACAAGATGCTTGCTCCTTGGAAGAAAAGCTATGATAAACCTAGAGAGTATATTAAAACGCAGAGACATTACTTTGGTGACAAAGGTACATTTAGTCAAAGGTATGGTTTTTCCAGTAGTCATGTATGGATGTGAGAGTTTGACTATAAAGAGTTTAGCACTGAAGAACTGATGCTTTTGAACTGTGGTGTTGGAGAAGATTCTTGAGAGTCCCTTGGCCTACAAGGAGATCCAACCAGTCAATCCTAAAGGAAATCAGTCCTGGGTGTTCATTGGAGGGACTGATGCTGAAGCTGAAACTCCAATACTTTGGCCACCTGCTGTGAAGAACTGACTCATTGGAAAAGACACTGATGCTGGGAAGGATTGAAGGTAGGAGGAGAAGGGGATGACAGAGGATGAGATGGTTGGATGGCATCACCAACTCGATGTACACGAGTTTAAGTTCTGGGAGTTGGTGATGGACAGGGAAGCCTGGTGTGCTGAAGTCCACAGGGTCACAAAGAGTAGGATACAACTGAGCAACTGAACTGAACTGATAGTTGCTTTACAGTGTTGTAAAACTATGGCATCCCTCATCGGTCAGTTGGTAAAGAATCCGCCTGCAATGCAGGAGACCCTGGTTCAATTTCTCGGTTGGGAAGGTCCCCTGGGGAAGGGATAGGCTACCCACTCCAGTATTCTTGGGCTTCCCTTGTGGCTCAGCTGGTAAAGAATCTGCCTGCAATGCGAGAGACCTTGGTTTGATCCCTGAGTTGGGAAGATCTCCTGGAGAAGGGAAAGGCTATCCACTCCAATATTCTGGCCTGGAGAATTCCATGGAATGTATATGCCATGGGGTTGCAAAAAGTCGGACACAACTGAGCAACTTTCACTTTCACTTTCCAATGTTGCGTTAGTTTCTGCTGTATGACGAAGTGAATCAGCTTTATGCATACATATATCCCCTCCATCTCACTTCCCCACCCCCATCCCACCCTCTAGATCATTGCTCAGCACCTCGTTGAGCATCCTGAGCTACACAGCAGATTCCCACCAGCTATCTGTTTTACACATGGTTGTGCACATCTGTCAATCTCATTCTCTCAATTCATCTCACCCTCCCACCTTCTGTGTTCACATATTCATTTTCTACATCTGTCTATCTATCTATTCCTGCCCTGCAAATAGGTTCATCTGTACCATTTTTCTGGATTCCACATATATGTGTTAATATATACATTTGTTTTTCTCCTTCTGACTTAACTTCACTCTGTATGACAGACTCCAGGTCCATTCACATCTCTACAAATGACATAATTTCATTCCCTTTAGTGGCTGAGTAATATTTCATTGTATATATGTACCACCAACCAAAAGAAGAATACATTCTAATTCAGTTCAGTTCAGTCACTCAGTCGTGTCTGATTCTTTGCAACCCCATGAACCGCAGCACGCCAGGCCTCCCTGTCCACCATCAACTCCCAGAGTCCACCCAAACCCATGTCCATTGAGTCGGTGATGCCATCCAACCACCTCATCCTCTGTCATCCCCTTCTCTTCCTGCCCTCAATCTTTCCCACACCAGGGTCTTTTCAAATGAGTCAGTTCTTTGCATCAGGAGGTCAAAGTATTGGAGTTTCAGCTTTAATATCAGTCCTTCCAAAGAACACCCAGGACTGATCTCCTTTAGGATGCACTGGTTGGATCGCCTTGCAGTCCAAGGGACTCTCAAGAGTCTTCTCCAACACCACAGTTCAAAAGCATCAATTTTTCAGTGCTCAGCTTTCTTTACAGTCCAACTCTCACATCCATACATGACTACTGGAAAAACCATAGACTTGACTAGATGGACCTTTGTTGGCAAAGTAATGTCTCTGCTTTTTAATATGCTGTCTAGGTTGGTCATAACTTTCCTTCCAAGGAGCAAGCGTCTTTTAATTTCATGGCTGCAATCATGCTAATTACAATATATTTAAACCTGAGACAATAAAAATGACACATCTGGTGGGGAGGGGGACTCACAGCAGGGTCTCCAGGTTCAGAGTTAGATATCTCCACCCTTACTCTTGGCAACTCCTTCTCACTCTGTAATACAACGAGATTGTGATGCACAAGGAAGCTTGGAATTACCCTATTTAGGAATAGAAAGGACTTACACTGATGCAAACATGAATTCTGATAAAGGAATACCTTTACAGTTCAGTTTGGGAAGGTCTCTCTCAAGTCAAATGCAAAATCACATCAAAAACTCCTTGACTTTTTTGTAACATAAGTCTATTTTACTTTAGATAAGTAACATATATTATGAGAATTGGACTTGCAACACAAGAAGGTGCTTACTGATGTTTCAAAAAGGGTCACCATTTCAGATTCTTTCAATGGGTAATTTCCCAGTTTTGTTCACAAAGTGATGTTAAAAGTTACCTCAACTTTTCAGAAGTATGATGACTACATAAAACAAAGTCCACATGCATTTTTATTAAGGGTGTTCCCAAAGCCTTTCAAACTTCACCCTGTAAATCCTCACTGATATCTGCTTGGTGATGGTGGTGGTCTACGTTATGTCCAACTCTTTGTGACCCCATGGACTGTAGCCCACCAGGCTCCTCTGTCCAAGGGAAAACAAACACATAAAGGAGCAGTTTTAAAATCCTCCTTCTTCCATCAACACTGGCAACCATGCAATAGTAAATTCTCCCCAGTTAAGTGTTTAAGTGCACTGGGCTCACAGCCAGTGGGGATCTCTGAAAACACAATAACCCCTAGCTTTATTTCCCAAGGTAGAGATTTCTAAAACAAAGGCAGGGTGCAAAAGTACAAAGCTGATGCAAACAGAACTATCCAGCTATAAGCACTGCCCCTAGATGCAAAGTGTATGAGATTTCTGCCCTTGAAATGTAGATCACTGGCCCCGTGGAACCAAGGACCATTTTGTGTGTGTGGGTACCAGCAGGATGCTGTGGGCATCTTCCAGTTTCCTAGCAGCAAGAGTAAGGAACGAAGCAGAACTAAAACAGGGAGTCACAAAGCAACCCTCACGAAAAAGCCTAGAGATGCTAGGCAATGGGGAGGGCCACTTATGCTTCTCTGCCAAGTGACAGTGATAAAAGATAGGAAGTGACAGTCACTGAGCACTTACAATGGGCAAAGCTGGTCTACCAGCTTTCACTTGCATTCATGCACAGAACCTGTCTGGGACTCTTTTCACTCTTAAAAACTCAGCCCCAAATAATAAAAATAAGGTATTAATTAAATAAAACAAGAAAGCAAAACATGTATATATATTTTTAAAAATTCAGCCCCAAAGACTTTTTGTTTATATAAGTTGTATTGATGTTTACTGTATTGTGAATTTAAGTACAGAAAAAATTTAGATACTTAAAAACTATAGTCAACCTGTTACACATTAACAGAAACTCTTTAATGAACAGTAACAATATTTTCCAAAGGAAAAATAAATGAGAAGAATGGCATTGTTTTACATTTTGGCAAATTTCCTTAAAGTCTGGCTCAATAGAAGACAGCTGGACTGGCCTACTGCTTTTGCATTCACTCTACTACTCTCCCAGGTCAGGTTGACCTTGAGAAAACACAATGTACACTCATGTAGGAATGAACATGTAAAGGGCAAATAATACCTTTGTGCTATTATGAAAAGAGTTTTGGCCTTCTGGACTTCTAAAAAACCTTGGAGACTCCTAAGTGTACCCAGACCAAACTTTGAGAACCACTGCCTTATGAGTTAGGATCAATTACTATCTCCACTTTATAAATGAGCAAACTGGCACAGAGAGGTCAAGGCATGATCCAAGGACATGTTGCTGGGACAGGCCAGAGCAGGTAAAATGCAAAGAGCATAATACTTTCATTTGGTTGCTTGTTGCAAGAACTAACTGAGATCATGAAGGTAAAGAGATGAGCATCCTGCTTGGTTATCACAAGCACTCAAAAACATCAATATCTCCCATTGGGCAAGGTCTGATGAAAAAATAAGGAAACTGCACATTTTTTATCAACTCATCATTGACACCAGCAAGAAAAAATACAACTCCACTGCAACTGTTGTCCAGAACTTGTACCAGCTTTCTGGATGGAAGATTTTTGCAACTCACAGACTCCAGGGCCTCACTCCATTCTTCGTGAGGCAAATGATGCAGTGTGCTGCACATATGTCACTGTGTTCCTTGGGAAACCTGAGCAAGCCAGGAGAGTAGCTCCATTATTTACAGGTTCCTTTTTACACCATGCTGTATTTACAAGGCACCCTCAGCAAACAACAATGGCGCCTCCAGTCTATGCAGTGAAACCTAGAAACCACCATCTGTGATCTTCTGGACCAGGAGCTCAGCACTCCGATGCCCTCCTTGTCCATCAACTTTTGTAACCCCTTGGCGCCTTCCTGCTCCGCCTGCAGTGGGTACTCAAGTCCAGAGTGCGGGCCAATTTTGTTCCTCCTTTGATTTGGGAAGTGAGCTCACCTGGGGAAGTGGAACTCAGTGCTGTTCAGGGCACTGCACGCTCAAAAGAAAAAAAAAAAAAAAAACTACCCTGAACAGAAGGCAAGAACGAGAGGCGCTTGAAGCTACTGCTTCCATCAACAGCAACCAGGATCTCTCACCTGGATCACTGCAGACTGGTCCCCCTCCACTCGATTGGAATAAAATCCAAACTCCTTAACTGGGCTTATGAGGATGTCTTATCTGGCACCTGCCTACCTGTCCTAGTAGAAGCAAGGGTTCCTCCTCTCTGGCCTTTGCTCTCTCTGCTCCCAACACCTGCAATGCCCCCCTAGGACTTCCAACAGCTCAGATGTCACCTCCTCAGGGAGGCCTTCGCTTCCTGCCCCTCTTTTATACCTGCCTCTCCATCCTTGCATCCGGTTGTACTTGAGACTTCAGAGCACTTACTCTCGGAAGTTATCTCGATTTTACTGGTCTATTACTCATCTCCCTCCTTCCTCATCCTCCTCCTAGAAGATAAGCCTCCAACAGCCAGGGCTCCACCGGGTCCCCACGTCTCCGCCGCCCGGCACCGCGCCTGGCACAGACTGAGCGCTCAGCAAAAACGGTCGAATGAATGAAGCAGCGGCGCTCGGTGGCCGCAAGGGATCCGAGCTGGCGTCCCGGTGTCCCGGGCCGGGGTCGGGATGGCAGGGTGGGGGACCGCGGGGCGCTACGGGGCTGCTCCCCTACCGGCCGCGCGCCCGGCCCGGCGCGGCAGGTGCTCGGGGAGGGCGCCCGCACACACCCGCCGGGGTCCGCGCCGCCGCCCAGCTCTCCCGCACTCACCATGGTGGCCGGGCCGCCGCCGTCCCCGGCCGGCGAGGAACGAGGGCGGGGGACGCGAGGGCGAGACGCGAGCGCTGGAGCCGGCGCGGCTGACAGGTGAGGAGCCTGCATCAGACCATGGCTGCTTCCCACAATGCCCTCGAAGCGAAAGTTTGCAGACTCCGCCCCGCGCCGCTGCCCTCCCTCCCCTCCCGCTCCTCCCGCTCCCTCGCTACCGCACTTCCTCCCCGCCTCACCTCCCACCTTCCCCTCCTCCTCTCCCTCCTCCCGCTCTTCCCCTTTTCTCATCCCTTCTCACCCTCCTTTCTCCTCCCCTCTCCTCCCCGCTTCCCGACTCCCTTCTTTCTCCTCCCTCCGCCCGCCCCGCTCCGCCCTGCCTCAGATGGCCCCGCCCCGCCTCAGATGGCTCCGCCCCACCTCAGATGGCTCCGCCCCGCCCCGCCCGGCACCGCGCGGGCGGCCCTAGGTGCTAATACACCTGCGCGCAGACCTCGGCATCCGGCCTGATGTGCGGTGCGCGGAGCACCAAGAGCTACGCGGGTTCCGCACTGAGGAGCCCTGCGCGGGGAGCGCGGAAGGAACTACTTCCTTGATTCACCCGCGCCGTGAATGTGATTTCATTCATTCCGCAAACGTTGATCAGACCTAGCTAAGAGATTTCCCCAGACACTTGCGGCGGGAAGTGTCACTGGTTGTCTTCCCCTGAACCACGTAAGGGAGGGAGCATTTGGTCGAGCCGGAACCAGAAGCGATCTCTTGCCGCCGAGTTGTTGTTGTTGTTGTTGTTGTTGTTTTTCGTGTGTGTGTGTGTGTGTATAAAATCCAAGAACTATAGGACACTTTAAGCAGACCCGATTTTAAGAACTCTCTCCTAAGACTCTGGCGTGGACTTCCTGATCTTTCTTCTCCCCCTGGTTTTTCTTAAACCTGGAGTTTCCACCTGGGGCGTCAGGAGTCTCCAAACCCTAAATTGTAAGTAGTGTTTTTGAGTGCATTTTTATGTTCTTTTGGTTGAGTCGGTTGGTTTTACCAAATACCTAAGGAGATCTGTGACCCTGAAAAGGTTAAGAACCTTTGCCTGGGTGGTTTCTGGAAGTCAAAACTGGTGAAAATCCTCCGATCTGCCTAGTACGGTGTGATCCAGCCCAGGTGACCTGGAGATATAAGCTGCATATCCCCCATATGCTTGCTCCTTGGAAGAAAAGCTATGACAAACCTAGACATCGTATTAAAAAGCACAGACGTTGCCTTGCCGACAAAGGTCCCATAGTCAAACTTATGATTTTTCCAGCAGCCATAGAGGAATATGAGAGCTGGACCTTAAAGAAGGCTGAGCGCTGAAGAATTGATGCTTTCAAACTGCGGTGCTGGAGAAGAGTCTTGAGAATCCCTTGGACTGCAGGAGATCAAACAGTCTACCCTAAAGGAAATTAACTCTGAATATTCATGAAGAACTCATGCTGAAGCTGAAGCTCCAATACTTTAGCCATCTGATGTGAAGAGCCAAGTAATTGGAAAAGACCCTGATGCTGGGAGAGATTCAGGGCAGGAAGAGAAGGGGCAACGGAAGATTAGATGGTTGGATGGCATCACTGTCTCAGTGGACGTGAGTTTGAGCAAACTCCAGGAGAAAGTGAAGGACAAGGAAGCCGGATGCGCTGCAGTCCTTGGGGTTGCAAAGAGTTGGACGTGGCTTAGCAACTGAAAAACATCAAGCCACCTCCGTGCATTGTTGAAGCCACATTAATCAGAGCCCTACACACGGAGCACGGGGGATCCGGCTGGGAACCAGCAAGACACTTTCTTCAGAAGCTTATAACCTCTTTTGGCTCAACAAATAATAAACAAGTAAATAGATCATTACAAAGTAATGAGTAAGCAGGTGAGAACATTACCAAGACAATGAGTACAGGTTGCTGGGACAGGAACAGGGGAAGCTACAGTTATTTAGCTGGGGCACCTGGGAAGGCTTCCCCCGGGGAGGTGACATGAGATATGGTGATGAGATGTCAGTGCGCTAAAGAAAAAAAAAAAAAAAAAGGATTGTCCTTCTCAAAGATCTCAAAGAAAACCTCTGTGACTGGAGTTAAGTGACAGGAAGTCAAAAGGTGGGCAAGAGGCAATGGGTCTTTCCTACCTTAAGGCAACTCGTGTACTAAAGCCCCCAAGACATCTGCAGTTTCAAACTTGGAAATTCTCAACATGCTCACTGCCTCCTTGTCCTGATGGCTTCCATCCCTGGTGTGGTGGCATCTGCCCAGAGTACTCTAGAATAGGATTATTTAAGAAATAATTAAAACCCGGGCTATGGGATGAGTTTGCCTTCTGACAGAGGATCTGCAATTTACTGTAAATTTAGAAGAGCTGTTTTCTAAGCAAATTCTACCCCCAAAGTTCATTTTCTTCCTATCTTGGGCATTTTGGGCTTCAGTCTAAACTTTGTCTCTCCTACTTGCTATCTGACTTCAGGGCTCACCCCTGTCCCATTTACCTTGACCATTCTGTGAATCTTCTGCTTTAAAGATGTTGCCATTGGAAAGAGATGGGAATGCTAAAGGTGGGGCTTAAAGTTAAAGAAATGAAGCTTTTGTCATGACAGTTAAGTAAAAGATAAAAGCAGAAGAAAATTCGCTTATTATGTGGCCCAGACTAGGAAAGCTTTGGTTTGAGAATAAGAGCATCCTTTGTCTTCCCACATGACCTTGCTGAGAGGGGCAGAGGATGCTCTCCTGGGCTGTTGCTCACTAATGTTCTTCCCTCCAGATTCCCACATCACACCCTAAATCACTCTTGGGGCTGGACACTTTACATAAGTGGTCTTATCTGGCCCTCAAACAGCCTCCAAAAGAAAGCTGTACAGATGAGAGCCTGAATCGCAGAGGCATTGAGACCAAAGCAAGCACAGACAACTAATCAGAGGCAGAACTGAGCCTTGAATCAAGGCACTGAGGTTCAAGTTTATTCCCACTGAAGCCTCACACATGGTAGAGCCACACGGGACACACAGTGGGGAAGAAACAATGTTTATCCAGAACACCCATGGGTCTTAGTGGAATAGCATGCATTTTTGAGTCTTGATTTCCCTAGCTCATCTTTGCTCCCTCTTGACCTCCACAGCAGGTCCACTATTATTAAGAAGGCCCAACCCCAGGGAGTACCCAGAGGCCCTGGAAATCAAGATGCTCTACCGGGGAGATGGTCCTGAAAGTGCCTTTGATTCTAAATCCGCTGTCATAAGCAGAAGCCAGGAAGCATGGTACATGACACATGATTCAGATCAGGTCGTCTGTGAGCTGATTCGTGTAATTCTGTGCACAAAGCCCTGGTATTAGGTCAACTCGATTTGTGAGTTTCACTTCTCAGATGACTCTATAACTGCACGTTAACAGAAAGAACAGAGAATACTAAAGCCGCCACGAGGTCCACAGAAGGGGAAGAGGGTGGAGTTACAAATCAGGGACATGATAGTGAAGTAAAACACTGATAGTCCATAAACCAGAATGCCGACTGTCTAGAAATTGAGAAAAGTCAAGATGCAAGTTTTACAATATAAAAGGAACAAAGCAGCAGCCAGCTTCAAAGCCAGCCTGTGCAATTCTTCCATGGCAGCACGCATTTTACTAAAGCCCCACTGTCCTTCAGTGTGTTCCTATTAGTGTCTTAAGGCATCAACATCCCCAGTAACCCCCTCTGAAGTGTCTAGGAATTCACCTCGTCATGGCAAAACTTGTGGTCTGAGGCCTTATGTTTTTAGAAAACTTTTCTTTTCAAAACTGGACTGTTTTATTCCAAGGAAAATAACCTTATGCAATGTATCTCTTAAGAATATTTTCAAAACATTTTCAGTTAAAAAATAATATAGGTTCAGTGTAGGTTTGGAAAATACAGGAGAGGGTTATTTTAAAGCCTCATTCCTAATCTTACCATCAAGAAATAAACACTGTTGGAACTTCCCTGGTGGTTCAGTGGTTAAGAATACACCTGCTAATGCAGGGGACATGGGTTCGATCCCTGGTCCAGGAAGATCCCACCTGCAGCAGGGAAACTAAGCCTGCTCACCACAACTACTGAAGTCTGCACACCCTAGAGCTTGTGCTCTCCAACAAGAAAAGCCACTACAATGAGAAATTCACAACTAGAGAATAGCCACTGCTCATTGCAACTAGAGAAAGCCCTTGAGCAACAACAAAGACCCAGCACAGTCAAATGTAAAATATATTAATTAATTAGTTTTTTTAAAAAGAAATAACCACTGTTATAGTTGGTGTATTTCCTTTTAGATTTGTATTTTACAGGCATAGAGGACAAGAGTGAAATTTAGTTTTTAAAACAAAAATGGGAATCCTAGCATATGTACTGTTTTATATTCTACTGATTGTTTTTTTGTTTGGTGCTTTTTGGGGGGTGAGGGTAACAGTTACTGAACAAATATTAATTGAGCATCTGCTTTGTGCCAAGAACTGTTTTGGCCCTTGGGCATAGAACAGTGAGGCAGGGGGAAAGATACGAATGGTCCCTCTCAAGATGAGTATGCAGTGCTATAGGGAAGCAACTTTTTTTAAGTAACATACATAAATATATAATTATCAAAAAGAGAAAGTGCTATGCAAACCTGTAAGAAATCCTGATGGACATTTACTTTCCTCTCCAGGATCCATTCTCCCTGCTTCCTGAAATCCCAGTTTGGGTTTGGAGACCCAACATATACATAACTCTTCACTTCAGGAATAGCACATGGCCCGATAGCATCCTGGCAGATCAGAATGTTGTTCCCCAACAGAGACAGTGGCTGGTTCTGAAACAGGCATATGCTTGGAGTTAAGTAACCCAAGCCATCAAGACTGAATTCTGGGGTATTAACTGGAATCTTCTTGGAGAAGTATATCCACTCTTCCCACTAGGTTTGAAGTTAAAGGAGGAAGCTGGAGCCATTGCAGCCATCTTAGCACCATGAAGAATGAACATCTCTTTGAAGCCATCACCAAAGAAATGGGTCCAAGAGACAAGAAGATAATCAGGTGCTCGTGACACTTTTTGAGTCCTAGATCAAGCCTGAATTTTGCAGTTACTTGAACCATTTGGCTGGTTCAAGAGGATTCAAGGCGTAAATGAGTCAGGTAAGGTTTCTCTGAGGAAGGAAGGTATAAGATGAGACCTGAGGCCTGGAGCAGGAGACAAGGTAAGGAAAGCAGATGAAGGGGCGAAACAGCATGCACAGAGGCCTGGAGCAGATGAAGCGTCAGAACACTGGACAAAAACGCTTGAGTACATGCAGGGCCTCAGAGGTTGGATTAAAGATTCAAAATATGAGATCAAGAAATGAGAAGCCATTTAAGGCTTGCAAGTAGAGAAGGGTCAAAACTGTGGTTTAAAGATGTTTATTAACAATCCCACTTGCTGTGGTTTGGACAGCGGAACGGGTGGCAGACAAGAGAGGATTCAGAGAGACTTAACGGGTGGCAGACAAGAGAGGATTCAGAGAGACTTAAATGGTCATTACAATGTTTCAAGTGAGAGATGATACAAGCTTCAACCAGGAAACTTGGTAACACATTTTTATGTAATATTATTTTGTGAGAATCTCTCTATCAGTTTCTAGTTAAACACACACATACACAGGGAATTCTCTGGTGGCCCAGCGATTAGGACTCTGCCCTTCTACTGCAGGGAGCATGGGTTGGATCCCTGGTCTGGGAACTTAGATCCTGCATGCCACAAGACAGGGCCAAAAAAAGAAATTAATGAAAAATACATAATACTTAATAGTACATTCTTGAACTATTCATGTTCTAGTCCCTTATAAGAAACCCATCATGAAATTCTAGAAATCTAAGTCCTTACAACTAAATACTGAGATTGTTTCCACTTCTTATGTTATGAATATTACAATGGAAACCTTGTACATAAAGTTTTTCTCCAAGTTTCTGGTTACATCAGGATAAATTCATAAAATTCAAACTACTGTCCAAAAGAATAAACCTTTTGAAGCCTCTCTCCATATATCCATCAAGAAAGAGTGTCCCAGTTTATACTGGTCTACATTCCCACCAGTAACAAACAACCCAGGTAACTCTTGAATTAAGAATAAATTTCAGAATTTCCTTGGTGGCCCAGGGGTTAAGAATCCATCTGTCAATGTGGGGAACACAGTCCTGGTCCAAGAAGATCCCATGTGCTGAAGGGCCACTAACCCGTTGCGTCACAACCACTGAAGCTCTCACGCTAGAGCCCCTGCAATAAACGAAGCCACTGCAGTGAAAAGCTCTCGCATCACAACCACAGAGTAGCCCCCATTCCCTGCAGAAAGAGAAAGCCCACTTGCAGCAACCAAGATCCCAGGAAGTCTAGAATAAATAAATAGATAAATAAATAAAATAAAAGTTCAGTTTAAACAAGGTTGGGGCTTCCCAGGTGATGCTAGTGGTAAAGAACCCACCTGCCAATGCAGGAGAGTTAAGAGACGCAGTTTCAGTCCCTGGGTCAGGAAGATCCCCTGAAGGGAATGGCAACCCAGCCCAATATTCTTGCCTGGAGAATCCCATGGACGGAGGAGCTTGGCAGGCTACAGTCCATGGGATCACAGTCAGACACTGCTGAGCAAACAGCATTAACTTACCTAGGTCAGAGTCTGGACCTCTCTCATCTTCACGCTCACTTCCAAGTTTAACTGAGATGTGGCGTGAGTTAAGGTAGTGAGTGTTTCAAAGCTGCTAGTGTGGTTTTGTGCCAATTTTTGAAGGGCACTAAATGGCAATCCACTCCAGTATCCTTGCCTGGAAAATCTCATGGACAGAGGAGCCTGGTGGGCTGCAGTCCACAGGGTCACAAAGAGGCACGACTGAGCGACTAACACAACAATGTCAGTCAAGGACTTCCCTGGTGGCTCAGCTGGTAAAGAATCTGTCTGCAATGCAGGAGACCTGGATTCGATCCCTTGGTTGGGAAGATCTCCTGGAGGAGGGCATGGCAACCCACTCCAGCATTCTTGCCTGGAGAATACCCATGACAGAGGAGGGGCCTGGCAAGCTACAGTCCATGGGGTTGCAAAGAGTTGGACATGACTAAGCACAACACAGCACAATGCCAGTCAAATAATTCTGTTTCACTTTTAGACAACAAGAATCAATTGATGTTTTTATAGCGGGGGCGAGGATGTCAGGAGTGGGTGCAGTGGAAAAGGTTAGCAGCGTGTGGCTGAAACAAAGCTGTCCTTGAAAGATAAACTTGAAAAGGTATTTGGCTGCAAGGCATAAGGACATGCTGCCAGAAGGAGCTGTTCAAACTAGATCCCAATCACGTGGGACTGTAAGTGTCCTTTTTGAGATCTGAAGAGAAACTAGTAACTTGGCCAAGAAATTCAGTGTGTGAATGTGATTTAATTTACTGACATGCATGTGAATTAACACACATATGCATACACGCACACACACATATTCCAATGAAAACAAAATTTCCACAAGCAGTTCCTTCAGGTAATGTCTTTTATTGATTACTGAGAAAGCAGTACACAAACTTTCAAGTTGTTGCCATTTCTATATAAGTGTGTTTCCAACATGTTTTTCATGCAGTAGGGATTTATGGAAAGAGGGTGTAAACTCCAGAGCCAGAGATGCAGTGAGGTCAGGACAGATCCTTGAGGAAGATGGGAAAGCCAGCAAGTCAGATGCCGTAGGTTCACCGTCACCCTTACAAGTTCTTGGCGGGGGTACTTTGAGTAGGCACCTCCCTCTTCGGGGAAAGACTGCCAAGCTCTATTGGTCCTTCCATAAGTTAATTACATCTATTTTCTCTAGAGACCACAAGTGGGCTTTAAAAGCATAGCTACGTGCATATAAGAGTGGGCTGCTCTAACATCCCATCTTGACATAGACATTGCAAATCCCTGAGAATGAGAAATTATTAAAGAATGAGGCAAATATCCCTGTGGTTACCTGTATCTCTGCCTTAGAGGTTTAATGGTACTTAACTAGATGATATATTAATATATATTGATTAATACTATTCAAATATTTCTTTATCACACGGTAAATTCCATATTGTCTTTAGAAAAGAAAAAAGGTACAAAGTATGCATTTGTGTGTGTGTGTGTGTGATTAAGCAAAATGCTTCCTGATGGCTATTGAATTCTTAAAAGTAATCTTTGGAATCTGTGAATAAATGACTTACTAATGTCATCAAAGAAGATTTGTCAGGAAATGAATAAGGTTATTCTTTTTTTCTGATCATAATGGTAATTTGGTTAAAGGCTAACTAAAGTAAAAATAAATGGAAGGGGAGGAGTAGTTCCTGGGTTTCTCATCTTGTTAATCTGGTCAAATACAAGATACTTCAACTAAAGTAGGCTGATGGTTATCACTGCTTCACTGAAGGAGAAAAGAAAATGGAATGCGGATACAACTTGACATTGGCTGGCAGTTACAATTACCATTAAAAATGCAGCATATGTTACTGTAATGGATGCCAACTAAGCTCAAGAGCCTTTGAAACAATTCCTTGAGAGCTGGCCTTTAATCCTCCAGTCATGTTCAGAGACTTGCCTTCCAGGTCTTGGTTTCAAAAGATTGGCATTATTCCTGACAACAACACTGCACTTTTGTCTGACTTATGCCACCATTTTCTCCTTACTTATTCCCACCCTACTTTGGAATTCTGAATGCTCAAACAACTGCCTTGCTCCAGGAAGCTCTTATGGCCACTCACAATATCCAGTGGTATAATGCTGATGAGTTGCCTAAGGCATAGATGTGATGTTTGGGCTCAGATTTCTAGCTGGGGAGGAGGGGCCTTCACTGAAGCTTAATGCCACAGTGGTATCATCATTGCCAAGTGAAAGTGTTGATTGCTCAGTCATGTCTGACTCTTTGCAACCCCATGGACTGTAGCCCACCAAGCTTCTCTGTCCATGGAATTCTCCAGGCAAGAATATTGGATTGGGTTGCCATTTCCTTCAGAGAATCTTCCAGACCCAGGGATTGAACCCAGATCTCTTTCATTGCAGGTGGATTCTTTACCATCTGAGCTAACAGGGAAGTCCATCATCATTGCCAGTCTCCTCTGAAATATACTGGACTCCATGGTTGATATTTAAATTTCATATCAAGTAGAGAATCCTTAGTCCTGATCTTCCTGACAAGCAACAACCTTTGGTTTTGTAGGATTTAGTCTAACTCCCCAGGTAATCCTGTGGTCATGTGTAGGCTGAGCATACCTACAGAGTCATTAGATCCATGTATATGTTGGGCAAGGGACTGAACCTCAAAGTCAATGATTTCAAAATCCAGGTCAGGTAGTGGGGAGGGTGATGAAGAGTCAGAATCACCTAGTCCTCAAGTGAGTTGGGACAGAAAGAGTGGAGAGTTAACATTGCCCACGGAAATGTGCTAGGACTGTCTTACAGAGGAAGAGTTTCTGCAATCAGATGCCCTAAGTGCAGGTCTGATCTCTCTTCTGACCCACCAGGTGAATTTGGGCAAGATGCTTAACCTCATTGCACCTCATTTGCCTCATCTCCAAAGTGCAGATAATCATCGTCATGCCTCCTAAAGGGATTCATAGGGATTCCCTGGTGACTCAGATGCTAAAGAATCCATCTGCAATGCAGGAGACCTGGGTTCAATCCCTGGGTTGGGAAGATCCCCCAGAGCAAAGGGAATGGGTACCCACTCCAGTATTCTTGCCTGGAGAATTCCATGAGCAGAGGAGCCTGGCAGGCTATGGTCCATCGGGTCACAAAGAATCGGACATGAATGAGTGACTTTCACTTTCACTAAAGACACTGGCTATAGACCATGGGGTTGCAAAGAGCTGGACACAACTGAGTGACTGGGCATAGGATTAAAAAGTCCACACTCTATAATTATAGTTGCTGCTACTAGTAGAAGTAAATTTAATTAGTGTTAACTGTATCTTTTTTAAATTAATTAATTTATTTTTTATTTCTGGCTGGGCTGGGTCTTCATTGCTGCCTGGGCTTCTCATTGCAGTGGCTTCTCTTCTGGAGCACGGATTCTAGAGTGCAGGCTTCAGTAGTTGTTGTTCATGGACTTAATTGTCCCAGGTCATGTAGAATCTTCCTAGACCAGGGAATCAAACCCATGTCCCTTGCAATGGCAGGCAGACTCTCAACCACTGTGCATGCATGCTCAGTCACTTTAGCTGTGTCCAACTCTTTGTGACCCCATGGACCATAGCCCACCAGGCTTCTCTGTCCATGAGATTTTTCCTGGTAAGAATACTGGAGCAAGTTGCCACGTCCTCCTCCAGGGGATCTTCCCAACCTAGGAAGCAAATCCAAGTCTCCTGCATCTCCTGCATTGCGGGGAGTTCTTTATTGCTGAGCAATGGGGAAGCCCCTCAACCAGTATACCACCAGGGAAATCCAGCATTAACTTTATTTAAAAGCTGCCTTATTTCTTCACTGATCAAAACACCTTTTCCAAAGTCTGATGTGCCTTCTTGAAAGCATGTTTCACAGGGGAAAAAAATTAAGTTAAAAAAAGCATGTTTCAAAGCCATGGAGAGAGCTGAGTGGGGTGGCATGGTAGCTCCGTGTCTCCAGCCAGCTTATCCCCAGCAGTGCAAGCCACACTTGACTTTCACACAAAACTCAAGCAATAAGCAGAGTAATAATCTGCACACACAAGCAAGACTTGGGTGATCACATGGTCTAAGAGTTTTTAGGGTCAGTGATGTCAATGCGTAGGGGAGATAATCACCTAAGAAAATGTCAGCTCACTGTCTGTTACATTCAGGAACTTGTGAGAGAATGCTTTCCTTCCTTTGTTGAAAGAGATCAGGTTCTCTGCCTTCTAATTTCTGTCCTTATAATATTATGCCATCAAAATACCTAATTACATGCTGGCTTTTTCTTAATAATAATAATAATTAACAATTACTAACTGCTTACTGGAAGGCTTTAAATGTATTGCCTTATCTAATACAGTTATCCATTGATATGGGTTATATGTTTATAATTGCATTTTTATTGAAGTGTAATTGATTTACAATGTTGTGTTAGTTTCTGGTATACAGCAAAGTGATTCACCGTGTGTGTGTGTGTGTGTGTGTGTGTGTGTTCTTTTTCATTTTTAGCAGTGCCTCACAGCTTATGGAATATTGTTCCCTGACCAGGGATTGAACCCAGGCTTTCAGCAGTAAAAGCACAGAGTCTTAACCACTGGACCACCAGGGAATTTCCGTTTCTCATATTCTTTTCCATTATGACTTGTTATAGGATATTGAACGTAGTTCTCTGTGCTATATAGTAGGACCTTGTTGTTTAACTATTTTATATATACTGGTGTGTATCTGTTCATTACAAATTCCTAATTTATCTCTCCACTGCTTTCTCTAACATGTGTTTTCTATGTCTGTGAATCTATTTTCGTTTTGCAAATAAGTTCATTTGCATCATATTTTAGATTCCATATAAAAGTGATATCATATGATATTTGTCTTTGACCTACTTCACTTAGTATGATAACCTCTAAGTCCATCCATGTTGCTGCAAATGGCATTATTTCGTTCTTTTTTATGGCTGAGTAGTATTCCATTGTTTATGTATACCACATCTTCTTTATCCATTCATCTGTTGACTAACATTTAGGTTGCTTCCATGTCTTGGATATTGTAAATAGTGCTGCAATAAACATTGGGGTACATGTATGTTTTTGAATTAGAGTTTCCTCTAGATATATGCCCAGAAATGGGATTGCAGGATTGTACATTTAGATTCTGTTTTACACAGTGGCTGTACCAGTTTACATTCCTACCAACAATATAGGAGGGTTCCTTTTTCTCCATACCTTCTCCAACATTTATTATTTGTTGATTTTTAGTGATAACCATTCTGAATGATGTGAGGTGATACCTCACTGTAGTTTTGATTTATATTTCTCTAATAGTTAGCAAAGTTGAGCATCTTTTCACCTGCCTATTGGCCAACTGTTTGTCTTCTTTAGTGAAATGTCTTTTCAAGTCTTTTGCTCATTTCTTGATTGGGATGTTTTTGCTGTTGTTGCTCTTGTTTATTTGTATGAACTGTTTGTACATTTTGGAAATTAGGCCCTTGTCAGGCTTTTTTCTATTACTCGTCAGTACTCTAAATAGAGTGTTAGTAGGTACTAGATAATGGCTGTTAATTTTGTCTTTAATACAAACATACTGCCCTTTTGATCTAGTATTTTAAGACATGGGTGAAGCAAACAACTAGCCAGAATTCATTCAGCGGTGAGGTTTTCTATGCAGGCTCAGTCCCTTCTTTATCTATTTTCTTAAACCACATGCTTTTCCTCTCTGGCTACTCATTTCCTCTCTGGTCACACTTGTTTCACTCTTGTTTCCACCCTGGTCACACATTTTGAAAAGTACTGAGATTGCTCCAGATAGTGTGTATTTTGTTATCTGTCCTTTGTACATGAGGAAACAGGCTCAGAATGATGAAAAATTGTTAATATCACCTCAGTGGTAAAGTGCAGATCCAGGTTTCAGATTGGGGTAACTGTGGCTTCTAAGTCCATCATCTTTCCACTAAGGTGCTCTTTCAGCACCCAGCACATGTTTTATCCACACTTGAGCCTTCCTTTAGTCTTGTCCCTTTCATTCCCAACTCCAAACCTCCCATTGTTTTAGAGGACAACTCTTTGTTTTGTTTTGCCACGCCACATGGCATGTGGGATGTTAGTTCCCCAACCAGGGATG